>NC_139510.1:4528421-4887332 GCF_008360975.1 Lichenostomus cassidix
ACAGCCGATCACCTCTGAGGCGGCTTGGACTCCTTCGTAAGCTGCCAAGATTTCTTTCTCGGTGGGAGTGTAGTTGACTTCAGACCCTCTGTAACTTCGACTCCAGAATCCCAGTGGTCGACCTCGGGTCTCACCAGGCACCTTCTGCCAAAGGCTCCAGGACAGACCATGGCACCCGGCTGCAGAGTAAAGCACATTCTTTACCTCTGGTCCTGTCCTGACTGGTCCCAGGGCTACCGCATGAGCGATCTCCTGTTTGATCTGGGTGAAGGCTTGCTGCTGTTCAGGGCCCCAGTGGAAATCGTTCTTCTTGCGGGTTATGAGGTAGAGAGGACTCACGATCTGGCCGTACTCAGGGATGTGCATTCTCCAAAAGCCTATGGCGCCTAGGAAAGCTTGCGTCTCCTTCTTGTTGGTTGGTGGAGACATCGCGATGATCTTATTGATGACCTCAGAAGGAATCTGACGCCGTCCGTCTTGCCACTTTACTCCCAGGAACTGGATCTCTTGGGCAGGTCCCTTGACTTTACTCTTCTTGATGGCAAAACCGGCTTCCAGGAGAATTCTGATGATTTTCTCTCCTTTCCCAAATACTTCCGTTGCTGTGTCCCCCCACACAATGATGTCATCAATATACTGCAGATGTTCTGGAGCCTCACCCTTTTCCAGTGCAGCCTGGATCAGTCCATGGCAGATGGTGGGACTGTGCTTCCACCCCTGGGGCAGTCGGTTCCACGTGTACTGCACACCTCTCCAGGTGAAAGCAAACTGAGGCTTGCACTCTGCTGCCAGAGGAATGGAGAAAAAGGCATTGGCAATATCGATGGTCGCATACCACTTTGCTGCCTTGGATTCCAGCTCATACTGAAGTTCCAACATGTCCGGTACAGCAGCACTCAGTGGTGGTGTGACTTCATTCAGGCCACGGTAATCCACCGTCAGTCTCCATTCTTCACTGGACTTACGCACCGGCCATATAGGGCTGTTAAAGGGTGAGTGAGCCTTGCTGACCACCCCTTGGCTCTCCAGTTCCCGAATCATCTTATGGATGGGGGCCACAGAGTCTCTGTCAGTGCGGTATTGCCGGCGGTGCACTGTTGCTGTAGCAATTGGTACCTGCTGTTCTTCAATTCTCAGCAGTCCTACAGCAGACGGGTTATCTGAGAGACCGGGCAGGGTATTCAGTTGTCTTATGTCTTCCGTCTCTACAGCTGCAATCCCAAAAGCCCAGCGATGTCCCTTTGGGTCTTTGAAATATCCACTCCTGAGATAATCTATGCCGAGGATGCATGGGGCGTCTGGACCAGTCACAATGGGGTGTTTCTGCCACTCCTTCCCAGTTAAACTCACTTCAGCTTCCAGTACAGTCAGCTGCTGGGATCCTCCTGTCACCCCAGAAATGGAAATGGATTCGGTCCCCACATACCTAGATGGCATCAGGGTGCACTGAGCGCCGGTATCAACCAAAGCCGTGTATCTTTGTGGGTCAGACGTGCCAGGCCATCGGATCCACACAGTCCAATAGATCCGTTTATCCCTTTCCTCTACCTGGCTAGAGGCAGGGCTCCTCTAATCCTGTTTTTGGTGCATGATGTTCTTCTCCTGTAAATGTGTTCCTGAGGTCCCTTCAAGAGGATCAGTCATATTATCACTTCCATTCTGTCTGGAGTTCTGTCCACAAGAGACTGGGGCAGTGTTGTACCTAGATGAGCCTCCTGAAGTGGATGTTTCCTTTTTCAATTCACGTACCCGGGCTGCTAAGGTGGAGGTGGGTTTCCTATCCCACTTCCTCATGTCTTCATCATGCTCTTGAAGGAAAAACCAGAGGTCACGTCGTGGAGTTTGTCTTCTTTCCTTGGCTGGGGGACGTCTGCTCCTGATGGCAGAGACTCGGGTTGGTTTCGGTGTGGCATGAAAAAATCCTTCTTTGAGCTCTTTCCTTAGTTTCTGATTCTCTTCAATCAAGCTCCGGACTTGCTCGGCCAGGTTTGTTTCCACTGATGAGACCTGGGTGCGTAGTGGAGCGGTGACAGTGTCCTCATAAATTCTCAGTTTGTTTGCTAACACGCCCACCTGGTCTTCGCCTTCCCTCCACTGCAGTGTTGCCAGGTAACGAGAGTATACCTCTGGTCCGAGCCGCGCGAATCTTAGCCACATTTGTGAAGTGCACTGGACATTATCTGGGCTCTTGGGGAATCTCTCGTTGTCCGAGAAAATGATCTCTAGCACGGCCAATTCCCTCAGGCATCGGATACCTTGTTCTATTGTGTTCCATTTTCTTTGGTGCATCTGGAGGTCTTCTTTGCAGAGGTATCTGTCCCGTACACTCGCCAGCAATCGCCGCCAGAGGCTGAGAGTTTCCTGGGTTTTCCCAATTCCCTGGTCAATGACCACATCCTGGGACAGGGATCCCAGTTGCCTGGCCTCACTTCCGTCCAGAATGGTGTCATTAGCGGCGGCATCCCAGATGCGGAGCAGCCAGGTTAAGATGGACTCGTTCGCCTGCCGGGTGAATTCCCTCCGTAGGTCACGCAGCTCCCCCAGGGATAGAGAGCGAGTGATAATCTCCGGCTCTGTCTCTTCTGCTTGGTGAGATGGTCCTGCTGCATCCTCATCAGTCGCTATGCGGACTGATTTGCTCTTTGATTTCTTTTTCTGGACGGGGGCAACTGCTACAGGCTTCGGCTGTTCTGATTTGCTTTGTTTCTCTTCAAGAAGACAAAATAATGTTCTGATCTTCAGCATGAGGTACACGGTGCTGGTCAAAGAGAACAGAACTGACAAAAACATTATGCCATCCCTAGCATCCAGAGAGAACTCAATATTGTCAAGGACGGCTGTGCCTGACCTGAAATGTTGGAAGAAACCGCTCTCTCCTCCTAACCCCAGAGGGTGGGTGCGATTGCTGAGGAGGTCCCAGATGGAGCAGCTCAGGTTAGGCCAGGCAGACAAAGTCGAGTATATATAACGAATGGTGTTCATCGCCTCACAGGTTACTATGCAATAGGCATAATAAACCAATAGAGCAATTTTCATGCCATGCCCTGATCGTAACAGGAGCAATACGACGGGCAGATAGTTTCCCATTTGTGGCTATTGTGCTATAAATCTATCACTGACATCTTACTAGAATTATGTTGCTTTTTGAGTACTAGAAACTGAAAGCTGACATTTCTGAAATTAGACTTGTCCAAAATAATGTTTCCTAGGGTCAAAGGATTCAAACTACCACATTCGGAACAATTTTATAAAGTTTTCTATCTGAAAAACGGGAAGCCAAAAATATGAGTTTAACACAACTATTGTATATCCTATTCACTTGATTTGCTCAATTTGCAAATCTCAAAGACTGAAATGCATGCTAAACTCAAATTTTACTATTTAAAAATCACGACTCCTGTACAAGAAGCAATCCTTCTGTTCCTACACTTAAGTTTTCAAATAAGAACTTAATTAGAAATCTAACAACTTTGAAGCATTCATGCAGCAACCTGGCTTCCCCCCTCCACCCCCCATTTTACTTCTTAAGAAGCAGCTTTGATTTGAATATCTCACTAGTTTTCTGCACCAACTGTCCCATTGCTATTCTCCAATGAAAGAGGAAGCTGCATGTTAAAGAACTTCCCGAAAGCATTGCGGACATCAAAGGGAAAAAGGCAGTAAAACCAGAATGCTCCCAGTCTAAAGTCATATGTAAGGGAAATTTATCTTCCTATGTGGCAAGCCTAATGAGTTTTGAGTGAGCAACTCCATCTCATTATTGGCACTGTTAAAAAAATTATTAAGCAATTGGTAAATTCTAATTTCACCACATTAATACACTAACAACTTCAGATACAGTTGGCTTTCTTAACTGCATAATAAGAAGCATGGTCAGCAGGTCAAGGGAAGAGATTCTGACCCTCTACTCCACTCTTTTGAGACCCCACCTGGAGTGCTGCATCCAGCAGCATAAGAAGAGCCCCCAACATAAGAATGACATGGACCTACAGGAGTGAGACCAGAGGACACAAAGATGCTCAGAGGGCTGGAGCAACTCTGCTATGGACAGGCTGAGAAAGTTGGGACTGTTCAGCCTGGAGAAGAGAAGGCGCTAGGGAGACCTTAAAGCACCTTCCAGTACCTAAAGGGGCTACAAGAGAGTTGGAGAGGGACTTTGGACAAGTGCATGGAGGGATAGGACAAGGGGGAATGGCTTCAAACTGACAGAGGGCAGGTTTAGATTAGATATTAGGAAGAAATTCTTTACTGTGAGGGTGGTGGGACACTGACACAGGTTGCCCAGAGAAGCTGTGGCTGCCCCATCCCTGTCAGTGTTCAAGGCCAGGTTGGATGGGGCTTTGAGCAACCTGGTGTAGTGGAAGGTGTCCCTGCCCATGGCAGGGGAGTTGGAACAAGATGATCTTTAAAGTCCCTTCCAACCCAAACCACTACAATTCTATGAAATACATTGCAGTAGTAATACAATGTTTCTACAGGAAATCACACATTACAACTTAAAGACAATTTTTAGTCCAGCATAAACGTAAACTGAACTTAAAAAGCACAGGTGAAAGCAACATCATGTACTCATTCTTAAACAAGTGTCAGAAACATTTTTACTTAAGAAAATCCCATCAGATTCCTATAGGAAGAAACTGCAGCAGAGAAATTAAATTACTGGTGTTGGAAAACATAAAACAAATGGTTTGGCTGGGGAGGTGAAACTTCTCAAATACAGCAGCACATATCAGAATGGATAGGAATTTTTCACAGTAGCTTGCATAACATAATTCAATTCAAAATTATGAAGACCGTTGAAGAATGCAAAGGGGAAGAGGGTATTCAGCCTCCTCTCAGATAAGATGGTAGACTTGGGAAACGGCAGCAGTGCAGTCATCCTTTACAAGCATAGATATTTAAGCACACTAACAACCGTATTGAAAAAAAGAAGAAAACCCCAATATTAATCTGCTCTAGTGGCCAGCATCATGCTCCAGGTTGTCATACAGCTCTCCTCAACATCAGCTTCAAGGCTGACTGACCAGTAAGAAGTAGGGTTGCTATCTCTGCTTCTTCCAAACAGCAACAGAATCAGTACAGCCAACTGTACTTCTCACACTTTACTTTTGTAACAGGTATAGCAGGGTTACAAAGACACTCGAGTACAACACACTGCATCCTATAGCACTGCAGTGGGTTGACCCTGGCTGGATGCCAGACACCCACCAAAACCTCTTTATTACTCCCCTCCACAGCTGGGAGGGGGAGAGAAAATATAATGCAGGGTTCATGAGTTGAGATAAGGACAGGGAGAGATCACTCACCAAATACCCTCACAGGCAAAACAGACTTGAATTAGAGATATTGAATTTATTCCCAACAAAATCAGAGCAGGATAATTAGAAGTAAAATAAAACCCTTAAAACACCTTCCCCCCACCCCTCCCTCCTTCCCGTCTCTACCTCCTCTCCCAGCAGCACAGGGAGACAGGGAAGGAGGGTTATGGTCAGTTCATCACTCATGGTTTCTCCTGCTGCTCAGGGAGAGGAGTCAATCCCTGCTGCACTGTGGGGCCCCTCCCACGGGAGACACTTCTCCATGAACTTCTCCAACGTGAGTCCATCCCATGGGCAACAGTTCTCCTAAAACTGCTGCAATGTGGGTCACTCTTCCATGGGGTGCAGTCCTTCAGGCACAGCCTATTCCAACGTGGGTCCCCCACAAGGTCACAAGTCTTACCAGGAAACCTGCTCCAGTGTGGGGTCCTCTGCTGCAGCGGATTAGCCCTATATAACACCCCGCCTTTATTAAATTTATGATTTCTGTTCCAGAATATTCCCCCAGCGAAACATCCCATTGGTTAAAAAACTGTGTACCTTCCCTTGCAATACTGTTATTGGTTTGTCGCCCTGCCCTTCTCCCTCAGACCCTTCCTAATTGGCCCTCCGGGGCTGAACACGCCCCGTTTCCCCCCTTTAAACGTTGTGTAAGAGCGGATTCAAGGTTTACTGGGCTTCGGATTCCAGGCACCCCGGTCCTTTCCCTCATTCTCCACTCTGCAAGCTCCCCCCAGCGATCCTACAATAAACCTGCTAGAATCCCAAATGCAGAAGCCTAAGCCTCTTTCATCTTTACCGCTTTCCTAACAGGCTACCGTTCCCCCCGGTCGAAGCACCCGCCGGTGTGCGTCACAGCTGCGGCACTCTCGGGCTGTGTTCAGCATAACCAGTCGCCTTTTCGTTGCTGCTTTTGGCGGCCGGCGGCTTTTCGGGAGACAAAGCAGCATATGGTGCGTTGGCCGGGAAACGAGGACCTGCTGAACACCCCGAAGCCGGTGTGACCCGTCCCGTGCAGCTTCGCCGTGACGACGAATCCTCACCACCGCGGAAACAGCAGCGCCGATCTCTCCACGCGGCAGCCGCTCCTGTGCCCGCTGCCTTGCTACCCGCGGAGCCGAGTGTCCAGCGGACCGCACTCTCCAGAGAAACCGCGCCACCGACGAGAAGCCGCCCCCGCCCCGCTCTGCGCGCCGCCATCTTAGCGAAGCCCCACGCCGTTCTAAGCGCAGTGCCGGAGAGAGCCCGCACTGCCCTGGTGCTGTAAACACTGCGATACCATCTCTGCTGTGAAGCGGACGTTTTGTGAGCGTGTGTAGCGTTCCCGGGGAACCCGGGAGAGACTCTTGAAAAGTCCCCGTTAGCAGTTGGGAATACCTGCCGTTAGCTGAATTTTGTTGCTGCTGGAGCCGTGTGACATCCGTGCTGTACTGAAAAGAGCGGAGATCAGCCGTCAGCCCGCGGGAGACAGCTGCAGGGAAGCTGTCGAGTTAGGGTAAGCATCTCGGCACCGGAGTGGGGAGGGGATTTCTCCCGCCGGTCCCCTGAGAGAGTAGGGATCCATGGGTGGCCCTTAGGGACCAATAAGTGGAGAGAGGGCCCGCTGTTCCCCAGCCCCTTCAGTTTTAATGTCTTCATTTCTCAGTGCGGCAGGGGTAGAACTCTGGGGGTTGGCCAGCACGGGTCGTGGAAATTCCAGGCTGCCTAATCCTCCAACAGAGGTGTACATTAACCCCCCCGCTTCAGTTCCTCCCCCTTCCTCGGACCCCCCGCATTCCCCTTCAGACCTTCCTTCCCCTTGTGATAAGTAAAACTTGGTTCGCAAAACCGCAAGAAAGAGGAAGAGGGGCACCAACCCTGCACACCCTATCGAGACATCCTGTTAGTTCACAAAGCCGAATAAAAGAAGGAAGGGGGCCCCTATCCTGCACATCCTGTATCCTGTATTTGCTAGGAGTGGGCTGCTTGTAGAAATTCGCATGGGGGGGGGGGGGCACTGCGGACGTGTGAGAAAGGAGTCTGCCTCCCCACGACCACCGAAGGGCAGAAGAAGACCCCACAAGCAATACTACAATGCAGGCACCAACTCCGGAAGCTATACGTGGCCAGAAAATAGAGACTGCATAAAAAGGTGTGATAAATACATGTCATAATGTTGGCTTTTTGCAAATATTACAATGGATACTATGTGTATTGTAATTCTTTTCTTATAGAAGTAGCCTGGTTGTGAAAAATTGCTGTGTAATGATGACTAAGGTCTTTCTTTCTAGTACTAGCTGAGTTTAATAGTAGTAAAATGGCTGTTATAGTTTTATTAGAATGCTTGAACTGTCTGCTTGAACTGGATAACATCCCACGAATGGACCCTGCCTCTGACACTCCAACTATCAGCACCTGTCACCTGCAGGAACCACAATCTGGGAGTGATAACAGGATCAATGACAGACGACTGCGCATGCTCCCAGGAGGCGGATCAGTTCCCAGAACATGCAAAATAGTTTGGAGAAAAATATGAATATGTATAACTGTTTATGAATATGCATTAGGCTGAAGAGTATGTAAAGGGTATCTCTGTCCATACCAGGTGTGCTTTTTTGGCTGAATGCCAAAGCACCTAGCGCTGACCTTTTGCTTTTATCTGTCCCCTATTGTCCTTTATTAAACCTTTTTAATCCTAACAGGAGAGTGAACCTTGTTTTTCACAATTGGGGGCTCGTCCGGGATGAAACACCTCGCCTCCGAGACCCTGGGAGACTCTGATCGGGGGAGGGTACCCCCGCCGAGTTCGGCGGCCCGCTCTGTTTCTTCCAGCGGGAGCCGGCAGGTAGCAGGTTGGAATCCCGTGAACAAGAAGGGACGAATAAAAGCAAAAGAAAGAGGGAAGGCTCCATAAAAAGCCGCGGCAGGGAAGCCCCACAAATTTTTTGTGCACGAAGATTCTGACAGAAAACACGGATTGTGAGTATTTTCTGGGAAGGGGCGGATACAGGGGATTGACTGTGTGTGTGTGTGTGTGTGAGACGCAGGCTGGCTACCAGACTTGCGAAGCGAGTGAGGGGTCTCTGATACTGCGGTTCCGCTGTTTCGCAAGAAACACGGCCAGGAAGGAGACGAAGCATAAGGAAAAAGGAGTGAAAGATCCCCCAGGGTAACTGGGACGGGGTCCCAGGGAGGGGTTGGACCCCTAGGAAAAAAAAAGGAGCCAGGAATTTCCTAGTAAAGTTTACTAGGAGGGCTAACTGGGAAGAGGTCCCCAGGGGGGGTTGGACCCCCTAGGAAAAAGGAACCCGGAGTTTCCTAGTAGAAATCTACTGAGAGACAGGGGACGAGAGTAAAAGTCCCCAAATTCCAAGTAAGGGAAAAATTGCCAGATTGAGGGTAAAACCCATACAAAAACTAGAAAAAAAGTACTCTGGATGGGAAGTGTGGGATAGCAGACCCAAGAGAATCTGGGACTGAAGGACCATATTTGAGAGTTTACCATTTTATTTAAAACACAGAATCTGTGAGGAATCAGTTAAAAAGTAAAAATTGCTTTATTATTGTATTGTTGTGAGTGAAAATGAAATAAGAAAATAAAGGTGGGAGAATGTGAATGAATGGAAAAACATGATTAATTTAAACTCTAGTATTTGAAAATAGGTGGATATAATATACAGGAAAGGAGGGTTTTTTTGTGCTATAAAGGAGGTAGAGGTGTGGGTGAGAACAAAGAAAGGGGCCAGGGAGGAAAAGGAAAAATGGGACAAAAAGAGAGTAAAATAGGTTCAGGAAAAAAGGGAGAAAGGAAAAATTGGAATCCCCCGGAGTCACCCTCACCACTGTTTGTGCAGGGTGCGGCGGGCGCTGCTCTGCCTCCAGCAGCCAGACATGCCGGAGTCCCGCCGGGCTTAAATGCCATGGCTCCCGGGCACGCGGCGGCCCCGCTTCAGCCGGGTGCCCTACTCTATGCCCCCGATCCTACTGCATCCACGCTGGGGGCCCTCGTGGTAGACCCGGGCCGGCCCAGCTCTAGCCGGCACTCCTACCCACATGGCTACCAGAGGAGTAAAAATTACTTCCGCCCCGCCGTAGTTCCGTTTCCGCCGGCTGCCCTATCCACTTCCGGCTCCAACTCTATGACCCTGGAACACTCAGCTGCCTCTTCCGAAGAAACTCAGTCAGGACTCAAAGGCAGCTTAATAATCCCTCCCCTGCCACTACTCCTAAACAAGGGAAAAGGGTCCCTCTCCTCTAAGGTTATGGGGATTGAAGAGCAGAAAGGGAGGGGTCATGAAATTAACTTATTTCCCTTACGAGAAGTCCCCATGAGGGGAGTACAAAGGGGCATAAGTTTCGTAAATGCCCCTCTGACCTCCTCCGAGGACAGAAATTTTAAGAAAGAAATTAAAGGGTTATTAAAGGATCCCATAGGTGTAGCTGAGACATTAGATCAATTTTTAAGCCCCAATATTTATACTTGGGAAGAGATATAATGAGTATTATATTTTCCCAAGAAGAGAGGCAGATGATTAGAGCTGCTGGAATGAGAATTTGAGAAAAAAGATAATATACAAAGTCCCCCAGGAGACCAGAAGATGCCAATAGCACCTCCTAACTGGAATCACAACGAGGAGGCAGGGAGGGGGCATATAATTGATTATCGTAATTTAATAATCAGAGGGATAAGTAAAGGCAACCAAAAGCTAAATCCTGAGAGGATTGCAGGGATTTTATCTCTCCCCCCTCCTTCTTCAAAGAAGGAAGTAAGAAAATTACTTGAATTATTGAGATACTGTAGATTATAGATTGAAAGATATACTCAAGCTGTAAAATTCAAGATCAGTCTGGGAAGTGGAGGCTTTCTGATGGGAAGCAGTTGCTTAATAAGCCACTGACTAGAAAAACATTAGAAAATATGCATCAAAATACTCATTGGGGTACTCAGGCATTGTGTGATCATTTTTTAAGGAATTATGGATGTATTTGGGGTCTTTGGAGTGGCAAAACAAGTAACTGAAAAATGCATAACTTGCCAGAAAGTAAATAAAAAAGTAATGAGAAAATGACCCCAGGGGGTCATGAATTAGCTCTGAAACCATTCAAGAGTATCCACGTAAACTTTACTAAACTTCCCCAAGTACAGAGGTGGAAGTTTCTATTGGTAATAATAGACCATTTGACTCATTGGGTAGAAGCAGTCCCTACTGTCAGAGCTACAGCTAATGTAGTATGTAAAACCCTTATGGAACAAATTATTCCCAAGTATGGAATGGTTAATAGAATAGACTCAGATAGGGGGACACATTTTACATCAAGAGTATTTCAGCAGATAACTCAAGCCTTGGGAATAAAATGGGAATTACATACCCTGTGGCACCCACAAATTTTGGGTAGGTTAGAGAGAATGAACCAGACTTTAAAAAAAAAAAAAGAAAAAAAAAAGAGAAAAACACTTTAACAGAACTGATGATTAAAACACAAATGTCCTAAATAAAATGTTTACCATTGGCTCTGTTGAGAATCCAAACACAACCCAGGTCAGACCTGGGAGTGTCACCTTATGAGATGATGTTCGGGCTACCCTTTCTGACCACCCAACATGAAACTGCTACTTATGAAATGGGAGAAATGAGTGTTAGAAAATATGTCATCACAATTGCAAAAACACTTGAAAATTTGAGGTTGAAAGGGATAATCCCTCAAACCACACCCTTAGAATTTAAAATCCATAATATCCATCCAGGAGAATGGGTGCTGGTGAAAATATAGAAAGAGCAATCTTTAACTCCACAATCGGAAGGTCCTTTTCGGGTATTACTGACAACCAAAGCAGCGGTCTAGACCAGAGAAAGAGGGTGGATCCACGCCAGCAGGATCAAAGGACCTGTGGAAGAACCTAAGGAATGGACTATAACCTCTAAGCCGGCTGATACCAAGTTGACTCTTAAGCAAAGACTGGGTAGTAATGAACTGAGAAGACCCAAATGATCCAGAGAATGTACTGAGGATCACACCTAACTGGGAAGTGAGACCAAGTTTATATCAGTGGTTCCAAGTGCCACCTGGACAAGTTTTGAGGAGCCTCCGATACCCCCTTGGGAGGAATACTTCCACCCCAAACCGGAAGTTCAGGACTGTTTTGGGCAGAGGGTCCTCATGTTTTTGCTTTAGCCTGTGACTTGTATAAAGAAGAGATATTACAACCTCCATCAGTACCATACCACATACCTTGTTTGGTTCATCCCAATACTGGACGTGTGTCGCTGTTGAGCCACTAGCAGAGAAAAGAACCCAGTTCTCAGTGGCAAGAAGGAAAAAAGCCTTTATTGTTTTGATTTCAATATATATATAGTTTTTTCAGAGGTCGCCCAGATTGGTCAGCCTGAGACCTCCCCCTAGGCCTGATTGGCCAGGCCTGAGCTGTCCAAATCTTGGGACACTGTTTTAAAAAACATCCAAACTTTATCTTTGTTTATGAAACACAAAAAGAATTCTCATGGGAAAGACCTGTGCGAGCCACAGACATGCTAGCTGGGTTAAATGTAAATGCATACATTGTGGAAAAAACTGGTATTGTAATTCACAAAAACAGCGAGCTCATTGCATGAAGTGTCAAGGGCGAAATTCACTCCCTATCCAGACAGAACTAGGGTTAACTCAAATAATAACTTTGCTCTGTGGGAGGGAATTACGAGTACCTGTTGAATGAGAAGTACCTGAAGAACAATGGGAAACCACAGTTAAAAAGTGTCAGAGGTGATTTGCTTAGAAATTAATAAGGAAGAAGTGACAAGGAAATAGAGGGCAAGACCGGATTGACCACTGTACTCGCCACCGAGAAGATTATACACCCCTGCTATGGGCAGCAACCCCATAGGCATGGGAGGTGGGGGTATAAGCCATACCGGACCTCTATTATTCCTCCTCATGTCACTCATTCTTTGCCTTTTCCCTTATGGGATACAAGCAAAATCGTGTCGCAAATGCTACCGGACACTTTACTGGGAAAGAACCCGAGGTTCCTTTCTTATTACCCATACTCATGTTAGGAACCAATGCTATGATCCATCCAAATTAAGTACTTGCACACAGAAAGGGAAAAGATACTGGATTGCGGAAAATTTAAGAAGTAGTAGTAAGTTAGGAGAAAAATGTCCAAAAGGGGAAAAATGGGTTTGCTTCACTTTTGCCCTTAGTAACCGGGTCCAAGATTTAGTAAAGAAACAAATAGTAAACAAAAAAAAAGTGAAACCAACCCAGCAATCCCAACCTGTATCAACCCTACACCAGGATTTGTATATAAAACTCAAACAACAATTAGAAAAAGAAATAGAAATCTCAAGAGCAGGGAAAAACCTGTTTGTAGAATTAGGGTAAAGAATAAGTAAAGAATTAAACATTACCAACTGTTGAGTCTGTGGTGGGGCTTTAATGACAGAGGAATGGCCCTGGAAGGGCAGTAGCCTAAGCCCTGTAGAACTTCTTAAATGGAACCGAAAAAATATGAAAAGAGAAAACCAGCCAGAAGGGTAGATTTTAAGTTCAATAGTGATAGGGGAAGAGTGCCTATAGCGTACTGGGGAAAACTTCCTTAGCGAGGTAGGAAATACTCCCTGTAAAAAATATAAAATTAGTAACGGATAATTTACTGGGAATTAAATGGTGTAAAAAGCTAAGCTTCTTCCTTTTATGTGCAACAGCTGGTTTGATATTTCTTCCTTGCCTGATCCCCTGTTTTATTCGGCTAATCACCAATGTAATCCAAAGTATGTAATTAGTTACTATGCCTATAGACCCAAAATTGGCTAGATCCAGAACGGCACAAAAGATCATAGTGTTAAAGAAACAAAATAATAAAAAGGACCCCTTTAAAGAAGCAAAGTTGATTTGTGAAAGAAATGAGTGAATGGTAGAGATAAAAAACCAAGAATTACTGATCAAGCCAAATGATTTGTAAAAAGAAAAAGAGGAGGAATTGTGATAAATACATGTCATAATGTTGGCTTTTCACAAATATTACAATGGATACTATGTGTATTGTTTTAATTCTTTTCTTATAGAAGTAGCCTGGTTGTGAAAAATTGCTGTGTAATGATGACTAAGGTCTTTCTTTCTAGTACTAGCTGAGTTTAATAGTAGTAAAATGGCTGTTATAGTTTTATTAGAATGCTTGAACTGTCTGCTTGAACTGGATAACATCCCACGAATGGACCCTGCCTCTGACACTCCAACTATCAGCACCTGTCACCTGCAGGAACCACAATCTGGGAGTGATAACAGGATCAATGACAGACGACTGCGCATGCTCCCAGGAGGCGGATCAGTTCCCAGAACATGCAAAATAGTTTGGAGAAAAATATGAATATGTATAACTGTTTATGAATATGCATTAGGCTGAAGAGTATGTAAAGGGTATCTCTGTCCATACCAGGTGTGCTTTTTTGGCTGAATGCCAAAGCACCTAGCGCTGACCTTTTGCTTTTATCTGTCCCCTATTGTCCTTTATTAAACCTTTTTAATCCTAACAGGAGAGTGAACCTTGTTTTTCACAATTGGGGGGCTCTGACTGTCTCGGTGCGGTGTCGTGGGCAGAGCACAGACTCTCCGGCCGCCCAGCGCTGCTTTGCTCACTACTCGCTTGCTTTAAATAAATCAAATTATACTTAATTGGACATTGTCTCTGATTGATTATTGAGACCTAATTTATAACTCCCTCAGTCCCTTCATCCCTCTAACCCTTTCAGGGAGGAACAAGAAACTGCACCCCGTCACCAGATGCCTGACTGCCACCAGCTACAGGGTGCTTCCTTGTCCTCCCCCTCTCCTTGTCTGAGCAGGACTGCGCAACCTGCTCATTCGTCTATCCCAAACCCCTTCACCTCGCCCTCTTTCTCCTCCCCTTCTCCCTTTACTGGACTAAACCAACATGGCGCCGACCATTTGTCGACTCCAAATAGTTTCTAGCAACCCCTCGGGACAGCTTCTTCTCCCCATAATCCCTTTCGCTTTCCCGCCACAAGCCCTTCCACTTCGGCACCGCCCCCAAACCCTCCTCCCTCAGTGTCGTCATTCCCCGCCCCTATTACATCAGGGGGCGGGGCGGCAGCTAGGGAAAGCCCCACCCTTGAGTTCCCCAGCTCGGGTTCCAACACTGCGTCACCTGCCGGGGCCGGAAGTGATGCTGCGGGGGGGGGAGTATATTTCCTGCGCCAGCACATCATAGCCAGGAGGGCACCAGCCTTCCCTCACAGCATAATCACCTTAGCCAACCGAATGCTGTGAGCTGGCAGGAAATTCCATTCAGCGAGATGAAAGAGTTGTGTAAAGCAGCAAAAGAACATGGGAAAGATTCTGTATATTTTCAATCTTTTTTACAAACAATGTTAGCATCCGAAGCAAAGTGCCCCCACGATATCAAAGCAATTATACAGAGTATATTAACAAATGCCCAATATAGGATGTGGGAAGAAGCCTGGAAGGAGAGAGCTCAGGCTCTAATTAGCTTATACAAAGGGAACCCTGAGTGTCAGAATTTGACACTTGACTGCTTGTGTGGGGAAGGAAACTGGAAAAAGCCACTCGATCAAATTGCTGCTTTATCCCCCTCTGTGTTATCTGATTTAGCCAAAGCTGCAAAACAAGCCCTAAAGCTTGTCCCCACTAGTTCTACATCATTTTTACCTTATACCTCCATCACACAACACCCTAATGAGACGTTTGTCGAGTTTATTGATCGGTTTACTATCGCCATTGAAAGACAATTCATGGGAGAGGAGACCCAGGAGCAAGTTTTGTTAAAAAGCGCTATGCTTAATGCAAACGATCGTTGTAAACAAATTATCAGAGCTCTCCTTCCTACTCCTCCACTCACCGTTAACAGGTTCATCAATGCCTGCATGCGTGTTCCTATAGACCTAAATTCAAATACCCCTTCTAAAGCTTTCCCTGTGAACCAAAGAAAGCCACCCAAACCTCCTGCTACCCCTATTATCTGTTACTTGTCGGGGGTTGAGAATTTCTTCCCATTCCTGTTACTAAGCAACAAATAGTTAGATGTTTAGAGCGATCAAGTCTTTTGTAAAAGACAAAAGCTGGACTTTGGGCAGGGCAGGGTAAGGGTAGAGCCAGCCCTTGGAACTGGCTCTCGTGGTTCGGATGCTGAGAGGAGAGGCTGCTCTTTCTCTGCTCTTCGCCTTGGACCAGAGCGGATCCAGCTGTGCCCTGTTTTTTCTCTTCTCCTGGCTGGGTGAGCTTTGATTCAACCTTTCTCCTCACGGGGAAGGGCACGTTTTTCCCCCCCGGGCTGCGTTCCCTCGTGGCTGCTGCCGGGAGAGTCCCGTGGCCCCTGCTGCCTGCCCCCCCCTCTGCCGCACGAGACCGCGGCGTCTGCTGTGACTGCAGAAATTCTCGCTGGCCGGGGAGAGAGAGTGAGCCAGCGCCCGCCCCTGCTGCCCTGCTTTCTCGCTGCTGCGAGCTGTTTCGCTGCCCTGCGTGTTTCTCAGCCTGTCCGCCGTTGCGGCTGCCGGACGCTGACCTGACCCTGCGCCACAGCGCCACCTGCAGCCGCTTGGGAGTCATCGCGCCTGCCCTGCCCGGCCGGGAGCTCAACAGCGCCCCTGCTGCTTGCAACCGTGATTGCACCACACGGGAGAAGACTCAGCAGCTCACGTTATCTGCTGTTTGGTTTTCTGGTTCTAGTTGTGGTTTGCTATTATTGTTATTGTTTGTTTATAGATACTAGTAAAGAGCTGATGTTTCTTTTTTTTCCATGCCTTTGCCTGAAAGCCCTTGATTTACAAAATTAAATAATTCGGAGGGAGGAGGGGAAGAAAAATCACATTCTCTGTTCTAGGGGAGGGTTCAACCTCTCTTGGCAGACACCTGTCTTTCAAACCAAGACATACTGGTGTAAGCAACCTGGTCACATAGCCAGATTTTGCCCTGTGTCCCCACTATCTACTAATGACAGTTCTGTGAGTTATGTGCCTGCAGAGCAGATGCCATCATACCCGACATATACCAACCAAGCCTACCAGCCAGGACCAGCGCAGCAGCCACCATCTCCTGCCTGTGCATTCCCAGCGCCGCCACCTCCTGCTCAACTGGCTTGGATTCCACCTCACACCACAGGAACCCAGCCAAAAAACTGATTGAAGAGTGTGGAGGGACATCGCGTGTAGACACAAGTAACGTTGCTGCCTCATCAAACCAGCTCACGGTAACGACGTCACTGAAGGACAATAGACTGGACACTTTTAATTCGTTACACGCCTGGTGGACTGAGCAGGTTCATTCACAGAGGCCTTATGCCACTTGCGTGTTATCAAACCAAGACACATCTACATCAGTAAGGGGGCTAATCGATACTGGGGCAGATGTTACTATCATTTCTAAGAGCGTGGAGCCTTCACATTGGCTCTTGCAAAACACCACACAATCCATCAGTGGGGTGGGGGGGCATTCCTCTGCACAACAAAGTGCAGAGAGCATCGTCATCGTAAGTCCTGATGGCATACCAGCCCAAGTCGAGCCGCTGGTAATGGATGCCTCATTCAACCTTTGGGGCAGAGACACCTTGTCTCAATGGGGGACTCAAATTCATATCCCATCTCTAAAGTCAGATTTTTAGCTGTGGCCACTGGTGAGCACACTACCCCATGCTTAAATTGGCTTAGTGAAACACCCGTGTGGATAGACCAGCAGCCCCTTTCAAATGATAAATTAAGCGCTCTCGAGTCCCTTGTAGAGGATCAGCTAGCCAAGGGCCATATTATACCAACTAATAGCCCTTGGAACTCCCCCATTTTTGTTATCCGAAAACCTAATAAAAATGAATGGAGGCTTCTCCACAACCTCCGTAAAATCAATGAAGTTATTGAGGACATGGGGCCTCTGCAGCCCAGAATGCCATCAGCGACCATGCTCCCCCGGGAGTGGAAGCTAGCAGTAATAGACATCAAAGATTGCTTCTTCCACATCCCCATTCATCCTGAAGATGTCCCTAGATTTGCTTTTTCAGTGCCATCTTTAAACCATGAAGCCCCTATGCGCAGGTACCATTGGACAGTTCTGCCGCAAGGCATGAAAAACAGCCCCACCATATGTCAATGGTATGTAGCCAAAGTTCTCACCCCAGTCCGCCAGCAATCCCCAGGAGTGATGCTGTACCATTATATGGACGACATCCTCATTTGTGTGCCTGATAATGAACGTTTAAATGTTACTCTATCACTAACTTTTCAAGTTCTCCAAGAAGCAGAGTGTCGCTGTTGAGCCGCTAGCAGAGAGAAGAATCCAGTTCTCAGTGGCAAGAAGACCTTTATTGTTTTGATTTCATCATATATATAGAGTTTTCAAAGGTCACCCAGATTGGTCAGTCAGAAGCCTCCCCCTAGGCCTGATTGGCCAGGCCTGCACCGTCCAAGTCTTGGGACACTGTTTTTAATAACATCCAAACTTTATCTTTATTTATAAAACACAAAAGGAATTCTCATGGGAAAGACCTGTGCTAGCCACAGCAGAGTTTCAGATACATCCAGAAAAAATACAGCGCTCTTGCCCTGCTAAGTACCTCGGCCTGGTAATCAGGGAACAAACTATCGTACCCCAGCAGCTTTCCATCCAAGACAATCCAAAGACCTTGCAAGAACTCCATCAACTCTGCGGGTCCATTAACTGGGTTCGCCCACTGCTGGGGATCTCATCAGAAGATCTAGCCCCCCTGTTCAACCTAGAGCGCGGCAGCGAGGATTTAGACTCCCCCCGCTCCCTGATGCCAGAGGCCCGTGAATGCATCGTACATATACAAGATGCCATGACCCAGAGACAGGCACACAGAGTTGACCCATGACTCCCATACCAGCTCATCATCTTGGAGGAAAAACAATACATACACAGACTGATCTATCAGTGGGACAGTGAGCTGAAAGATCCACTACTGATCATCGAGTGGGTCTTTCTGCCTCACCAGGTTTCCAAAACCCTAACAACATTACAAGAGTTTGTATCAAGGGTAATTATGAAAGCCAGGTCTCGGCTCTGTGCCCTGGCAGGCCAGGACTTTGCATGCATTCAGGCTCCATTCACAACTGATTATTTAGAACACCTAATGCAATTCGGCGAAAATTTACAATTTGCTCTAGAGGGATACTCTGGAAAAATTCAAATTAGCCACGGAAAACACAAACTGTTCAATACCAATTTTAAATTAATCCAAAAAACAAAATTAGCAGACACCTCTATTAAGGGAGCCCTGACAGTTTTCACAGATGGCTCCGGGTCTTCTCACAAGTCTGTGGTAACGTGGAAAGATCCCAAAACACAGCAGTGGGATGCTGATGTTGAAGAAGTCTCCGGATCTCCTCAACTTGCAGAGCTAGCAGCAGTTTTCAGAGCCTTCAAAAAAGTTCCCGAAGCCCCTGAATTTAATCACAGATTCAGCCTATGTTGCTGGAATCGTATCTAGAGCAGAAAATTCTGTACTTAAAGAAGTATCCAATTTAAAATTATTCTAATTACTTTCAGAACTCATAGAAATTCTATCCCACCAGGAGCAATTATGCTTTGTAATGCATGTAAGGTCTCACACCAACCTGCCAGGCCCAATTGCCGAGGGCAATAAAAAAGCAGACGCTTTGGCGGCCATGGTCATAAAACCATCAGTCCCAGACACATTCGAACAAGCTAAGCTGAGCCATCAGCTTTACCATCAAAACACCTCAGCCCTTTGTAAGAATGTTTCGGCTGACCAGAGAGGAAGCCAAGGCCATTGTTAGCACCTGCCCTTCATGCTGTAAATACCAGGTTCCCTCCTGCAACCAGGGAGTTAACCCCAGAGGGTTACACAGCTGCCAACTTTGGCAGACAAATGTAACCCATGTTCCAGAATTCGGTAGACAAAAATATGTTCATGTCTCTATTGACACATTTTCAGGAGCCATGTATGCCTCAGCACATTCAGGGGAGAGGGCAACAGATGTCATCAAGCACTTCCTTTTAGCCTTCTCGACCCTAGGTGTGCCAGCAGAAATTAAAACAGACAACCCCCTGCTTATATTTCAAAACAATTAGGAGAATTTTTTAAGAAATGGGGAATTGGGCACTCCACTGGAATCCCTCATTCACCCACAGGACAATCAATTGTGGAACGAGCCCACCAAACCATCAAAAGAGTCCTTTCTCAGCAGCAAGGAGGAGCAGAGATCAATTCACCTGTTGCGTGTCTCTGCATGGCTCTATTCACCATCAATTTTTTAAATAACTCCTTTGCTGAGCCTGCTCCCCCCTGTATTCCGGCATTTTGCCAATGATACCAGGGCAAAATTAAAAGAGCAGCCACCGGTGCTGATCAAAGACCCTGAATCCCGACAAGTCAGAGGCCCCTTCCCTTTGGTAACCTGGGGTAGAGGGTATGCCTGTGTATCCACTCCTGCAGGCCCCCGGTGGATACCCAGCAAATGGGTGAAACCACACACTCCAGACCTTCCAGGAAAACAGGTACATTTTGCCAAAAGAGACTATCTACCAGATTGGAAGACCCTCTCCACTGTGGCGTGGAAAAGAAGAAAAAAGAAAAGGTCAGATCAAAAATCAGATATTAACCCAGATTCCTGGATAGGTATTCTACAGGCAGATTTATTTCCCACAGAAATTCCCCTCAGTCCGAGTGTGTGCTGCATCTCCCTGAATTTTTTGTTTGATGAGCCCTAACATGGAACTTTTTCATTCCCTCCCTATACAGAGATCCCTTTTTTCTCCCATGCTCCTTACATTGCGTTCCCATTTTTTCGTTTGTTGTAAACAGGAAAAGGGGAATTGCTGCAGGGATTAGCCCTATATAACACCCCGCCTTTATTAAATTTATGATTTCTGTTCCAGAATATTCCCCCAGCGAAACATCCCATTGGTTAAAAAACTGTGTACCTTCCCTTGCAATACTGTTATTGGTTTGTCACCCTGCCCTTCTCCCTCAGACCCTTCCTAATTGGCCCTCCGGGGCTGAACACGCCTCGTTCCCCCCCTCCTTTAAACGTTGTGCAAGACCGGGTTCAAGGTTTCTGGGCTTCGGATTCTGGGCACCCCGGTCCTTTCCCTCATTCTCCACCCTGCAAGCCCCCCCAGCGATCCTACAATAAACCTGCTGGAATCCCAAATGCAGAAGCCTAAGCCTCTTTCATCTTTACCGCTTTCCTAACAGGCTACCGTTCCCCCCGGTCGAAGCACCCGCCGGTGTGCGTCACAGCTGCGGCACTCTCGGGCTGTATTCAGCATAACCGGTCGCCTTTTCGTTGCTGCTTTTGGCGGCCGGCGGCTTTTCGGGAGACAAAGCAGCAGTCCTCTTTCCACAAGTCTGCAGGACCCTGCCAGGAGCCTGCTCCAGCATGGGCCTCCCACAGGGTCACAGCCTTCTTTTGGGCATTCACCTGTTCCATCATGGGTCTCCTTCAAGGGCTGCAGGTGGATCTCTGCATCCCCCTGGTCTTCCATGGGCTGTAGGGGAATAGCTGTTTTGCCATCATCTTCACCACAGGCTGCAGGGGAATCTCAGCTCTGGCACCTGGAGCACCTCCTGCCCCTCCTTTGATTTAGGGGGGGCTAGAATTTATTAATTTAGGGAAACTAGAAGTTGGATAATAATAATAATAATAATAATTTTAACTGATTTTTAGAAGGCTAGAGATTGGATAATGATTTACTAAGATCTGCTTGCTGAAGACAATTTATTATTTGCTTAATGATTTTGTGCCTACCTAGTATTGGAGAGGATATAGAGACGAAAGTCAAATAATTGAGAAAAACTAATGAGTATAACCAAACATCTTGCTCTCGGACCCCAGAACTGGTACAAGTTAGTTCTAAGGCTTGGACTTGGACCAAGAACCAAGGGAGCATGAGCAAGGGAACAGGGTGAACTAACTTCATCCCACATTAATCTTCGGGACCCTTGCCCACAATTAATCTGTGACACTGTGCTTGCGTGAACATATTTAAATGAACTTTGAACTCATTATAATATGAAGCGGGAGTAGGTAATGAATATGTATAGGAGCATTGTGTAACTTTATGCATATGTAACCTGTAACCTAATATAAACCAAGTGAAGTGCTGCTGATGGTGTGCATGCCTTTGGAGGGGCTACCCCCCATGCACCCCAGCTGGTATAAATGCATACCTACTTCATAACTATTTGAGTTGTGGAGTCAATCCACGCCTCACCTTCTCCACTGACCTTGGGGTCTGCAGAGTTGTTCCTCTCACATGTTCTCACCCCGTTTTTCTCTGGCTGCAATTACAGATGTGCAATAACTTTTTCTTAAATGTGTTTTCACAGAGGCATTGCCACCATTTCTGATTGGCTTGGCCTTGGCCAGCAGCACATCTGTCTTGGAGCCAGCTGGCATTGGCCAGACATGGAGGAAGCTTCCAGCAGCTTCTCACAGAAGCCACCCTTGCAGCCCCCCTGCTACCAAAACCTGGCCATGCAAACCCAATACAAGCGCACACAACTGAAAGTCTCTGGTCTGTATCCCTTTTAAATACACCTGCTTTCCTAACTCCACCTTACTCTTAAAAGCATCATGAGGATGACAGAAACCTCCTTCTTCTTATCATTCCGTGAATCCTACTGAATTCTGTATAATAGCCAAAGAAATCAACAAAACTTGACATGAAAAGGAAGGACAATGTATGCCTCAAAATATCCATCTCCTATGAAAGATGTGTATTCTTACTGTTTTCTTGATTACTGGAACGTTATAACAAATCTGTGTATTTTGAGAGGAAATAAAATTAAAATATTTCATTTATGGTGTTTAAACCTGCCAGGGAACCCAAGGCTGTAAAGCCCCTGAGAAGAAAATGCAGAAAATACTAGCAGCAAGGGGGACAGGCTGCCCCTGGAACTGACCCTTCCAGCCTGCCCCTGTCCTAGTCCCACAGGAGATTTTACAACAGATTTGAATACATTTTTATAGCAGAGGCTTTTCATTTATAAGCAATAATGATCATAGTGATAAATTAAATTCCAATCTTTGTGGTCATTTTTGCCTATTGTCCAGATGTTAATTTTTCTAGCTGCAGAATAAGATCCTGTTTCCCTACCACTCCTCTTGTTTTTCTGGTTCTGTTTCAAATGTACAGTCATGTCCTTCTTTTGAAGGTTGGGAGGGGGTGGAATTTTCTCCATCCCTGTTACTAGGGAACCAACAACCAGGTACTCAAGAACCATTAACTCTTTTTGTAAGAGACAAAGGATGGGGCCGCTGTGGCTGGGCAGGGTGAGGGGAGGAGGCATTCTGACTGTTGGGACCAGCACTTGCTCGCTGGACAGCAGAGGCGACAGAGGGAAGCTACTGCTTGCTTCTGGCTGCGACCGCGGAAAGTCCAGCTGTGCACTGCCTTCTCCTCCTTGCTGGGTGAGCTCTTGCTTGGCAAAAAGGCAAGGGCTCTCAACCCTTTTTCCCCGCCGGAAGCTCGCGCCTGCCCGGCTGTGTTTTTTGCAACAATTGCGGAGTCCAGCTGTCGCTGCCCCCCGCCCCCTGCCGGTCAGAACGCACCACAGCTTCTGCCATAACTGCGAAGTTTCTGCCACCTTTGCTGGCTAGCCCGGGTCAGACAGTCCTGCTGCTCCAGCTCGCTGCTCTGAGCTCTCTGCTGTGCCCGGCCCCTGCTGCCCAGCCCACCCGCCATTACCAACCACGTGAGACCGACCTGACCTCGCGCCACAGTGCCCCCTGCAGCTGCTCGGGAGTCATCGCACCCGCCCTGCCCAACTGGGAGCTCAACAGCGCCCCTGCTGGTTGTGACCATGACGACACCAAACAGGAAAGTGCTTGGCAGCCCAGGGACATCTTCCACTGGGTTTCTGTTTTTTGTTGCTAGTCTTGTTGTTGCTTGTTTACTCTGTTATATATACTAATAAAGAACTGTTATTCCTTTTCCCATATCTTTGCCTGAAAGCCGTTGATTCCAAAGTTAAAATAAATCGGAGGGAAGGGGGGTTCACATTCTCTATTCTAAGGGAGGTTTCCACCTCTCTTAGCAGACACCTGTCTTTCAAACCAAGACACCTTCATTACCATTTCCACTATAAAATTATATGGAGTGCCTGGCTGCAACAAGGCAGAAGCTTAAAAATAACAGCATGGAATATATTTGGACTATGTAAGAATATCACCTTATATATTATTTAATATATATCATATTGCCATTTTATTTTGCTCCTTCAGTTTATGAGTATGTCCATTTTCTCTACCAATCCTCACATTAATACCAACCAGGAAAATACAGCTCCAATCCTCTTGGCACCCATTGCTCGAGATAACCAGCATCCATCTCAGACTGCTATTCTACCAGACTACCATCTCTACAGACCTTCAAATGCATTGAGGTCTCAGACTAGAATACTGAGTCATAGAATAGAATCATAAAACCATTTAGGTTGGAAAAGTCCTCTCAGATCCAACTGTTAACACAGCACTGCCAAGCCCACCACTAAACTAATACCCAAGTGCCACATCTACATGTCTTTTAAATCCTTCCAGGGATGGTGAGTCCACCACTTTCCTGGGCAGACTTTTCCAATGCCTGACAACCCCATCCATCCCCAAATATTACCAAAGTGTTAACTTCAAGCACTGTTGCTGTTGTACCCGGAATGGAGCAATGTAGCACACGAACCCAGTCCTATGAAAAGCAGCAGAAGAAGCTTTATTGTTGCAATTTCTCCTTATATATGGTAAAAACCCATAGGTGATTGGACAGTGGTCCTACCCCCCAGGGTGATTGGCTGAAGTCCTACAATGTGGCAGCACAGACTCTTTCCCATGGGAATTTTCTCTTCTTCTTCCTGTGTTTTTATAAATAAAGATAAAGATTGCATGTTATTAAAACGGTCTCTGGAAAGATAGGCCATTCAAGCCTGGCCAATCGGCCTAGGGGGAGGCTTTGAATTGGCCCAGTCCGGATGACCTTTGAAAGTCTATATAAGCTCTAAAAATTAATAATAAATTCAGATTTGTGCCACATGTGATCCTGCTTGGTTCTTTCACTCCACTAGCGGTTCAACAGCTACACTACAACACCCAATTCCAAACACACTGTGTCTTGAATCAAAACAGACCTGGAAAAACAACAGGTGTTCAAATACTATTTACAAAAAACCCATCTTATTGTTTTCATATTTTGCATGGGAAAGAAAAAGTTCTCAAGAAAGGGCCTGTGCAGCCACAAAGCACAGTCTTGCTAATCTTGCACAGACAAAATTCTCACTCTGCTCTCTGAGACAGCACAATTCTATGAGCATTTGAACCTTGGTTGGTTATTATTTCTAATAATGTCCAGCTCACATCCCACGTGAAGCCTCTCTGCTAAAAGCCATACAGAAACAAACCAAGAATAGGTAGGAAAAGCCTACATCTTTGGAAGAACTAATAGTTGTTGGTTTCTTCTCCCAAGTAACAAGTGATAGGACAAGAGGAAATGGCCTCAAGTTGTACCAGGCAAGGTTTAGATTGGATATTAGGGAAAGATTTCTTCACCAAATGGGTTGTCAAGCATTGGAACAGGCTACCCAGGGCAGTGGTGGAGTCAGCATCTATGGAGGGATTTAAAAGACATGTAGATGTGGCACTTGGGGGCATGGTTTAGTGGTGGGCTTGGAAGTGCTGGGTTAATGGTTGGACTTGATTATTTTAGAGGTCTTTTCCAACCCAAATGATTCTTTGATTCTATGCCAGTATTATGTGTTTGCTCTAAGGTCTCTCTCTCTATTTGGCAGATTTCAAGTGTGGTTTTGTTAGTCCTTCACACAATAAAGGATAATTTGCCAACGTCAGTGTGACAGAATTTTCTTTCCCTGTTTTCTGCCATTCACCCCTAGTGCCTCCTTTCCGCATGCACAAGAGTCAAGCAACAACAGGTCTGTCCGCCTTCAATATAAATATCAGCACAGTAATTTCACAACTAAAATGAAAAGCAATGTTAAAGTCACTTTGTAACTACGCATGTCTAGAGAGATGACAAAAAAGGCACCCAGACATCACAGCAGAGTGTTCAAGTGTTGCATACAAGGAGTACAAGAGAATTTCTGGGTGTTGCACATCCTTTCTCCGGTCTTGAGATGGGTCTTCTACATCAGGAAGTCAATTTTTCTCAAAGATGCCATTACACATGGTGAAAACCACATGTGAGAGGCTGGAAAAGGCTGGCGTAGGGAGGAGCTTCACAGCACAAAAGGTTCCTTTTATGTTATTGAGTTTAAGGGTTGAGATGAGACGTGTGTGCAAAGGTAGAGGTTGCTGCTTCTCTACTGATGGCTGCCACTTCTTCTGATAAGAAGACCCCACCTGGGGTACTGCATCCAGCTCTGAGGCCCCCAAAACAAGCAGGATGTGGACCTGCTGGAGCAAGACCAGAGGAGGACACAAAGATGCTCAGAGGGCTAGAGCAACTCTGCTATGGACAGGCTGAGAAAGTTGGGGCTGTTCAGCCTGGAGAAGAGAAGGTGCTAGGGAGACCTTAAAGCACCTTCCAGTACCTAAAGGGGCTACAAGAGAGTTGGAGAGGGACATTGGACAAGGGTATGGAATGTTAAGACAAGGGGGAATGGCTTCAAACTGACAGTGTCTTGGGGTGATTTATGATGATAGTCTATTCCCTAATCCTCTGCTTTATGCCCAAAAATGGTTGCTGTATTTTTAAGGTGGGTCTGGGGGACGGGGAAGACGGGCTCTTTGGCATTTTTTTCAAAGCTTCACTCCCCAGGTGTCCAGGGTGCCATGCACTCTGGAGATTTTTGCTTGGCTAGCTTGGTTTTTTTGTTAGCTCAGGCAAGAAGTTCTTTCCCTTTCCTGTGTCAGAGACTGAAATGTCATAGTTTATGGCTTAAACATCTTCATGAAGGACTTTTGCCTATTATAGCAAAACTGTATAACAAAAGCCGCATGGAAGACCACCACACCCTGGATGGGCCTTCTGACATAGGCCCTGGACTGCTCATTGATGGAGATAAGATAAAGTAACTCAAGTCTGGGCTAGAGGAGAAGAATACATTCACGGGAGGATTAAGCCTCACACCTTTGGGGTGGAGACCACAGCTCCAGGCTTATCTGCTGCTAGGCTTGCAAAGACCCTCACAATAAGCGGGGAGGAGGAGAGGTTTTGGTGTGTGTTGAAAAAGCCTCTGGTTGGAAGCAGTTAACACCCATGCTCCACTGTACAGAGGAGCTCAGCTGTGGGGCCCCCCACCCCGGGAAAAGCCGCATCCAGGTGAAAGACAGCAGAGGGGGTGTCATGGCGCATCAAAGGCCCTCCCCAAAGGGGTCCCCAGACCCTGCACCAGAGCACTGCAGATGATGCAACAAATCCAGAGTCTTGCAAGGACAGTGTCAAACCTAGCCCGCTCAGGGGAGGTACCTGGGCATTCCCACCTGGCCCAAAATGTATATTAATCCATTGAATTCTATAGTTTCTTGGCAGGGTGCAGGGGACCCTCACCAATTAGAAGACCAGATGGAGGGAAGCCATGAGATTTCGTGGGAACCCATGGAAGTGTGATATGTTTCTACTTAACCCCTGTCATTATCCCTGTCCCATCCCATTCCCCCATTTTATTTATTTTCTGTATTTTCTTTCTTTTCTTTCTTTCTTTTCTTTCCTTTCTTTCTTTTCTTTCTTTCCCCTTATACATTTTTTCAAGGGATATTTTTATGCTTTCATATTGATATATTGCTATAGAAAATAATAAACAAAATGGCTACATACCTGCTTTCCATTGCAACCAAATTGTTCTAAAATAAACCCAACATACATATATTCACAAATACTGATCATTCAGTGTCATTTCACTCTAATCCACCCCAAGGGATCTATTAACAAGAACTTGGGTTATCCTTGCCTACTGGGACAGGTTGTAACACCTTGTGAAAAGTCCCTTTCCAGCTCTCTTGTAGCACCTTTAGGTACTGGAAGGTGATCTAAGGTCTCCCCATTGTCACCGAAACTGCAGGAAAAACAAAAACCCTCTAACAACATTTTAGTTATTAGAGAGTCAAGGCATTACTCTATTTCTAGCCAGGATGTTGTTCTGGCCAGGATGTGCAACAGAAATAATTTCATCCACACATAGCCTGGGTGTGCAGAGAAAATCATTCCATGACACATGAATTTTAGTAGATTTTCCCCAAACTTTACACAGTCAAAACCCATAGAAATCCATTGGTTCAATGTTCATTGGTTCCAAGTTGCATAGTTCTTAGTATTTGGTTTCCTATTGGATCCAGATTTCTTCACCTCAGATGCTAATTAGGTCCTCCTTCTTATCTCTCTTTTCCCGGATCAGGTGTCTCTGAACACGCCAGGGGTAAGTTTTGGAGCTGATGATCCATTAATGGTCGTTGATGGTCATTATCTTTTGTGCTACTTCCAGTCTGTTGAGAGGTTAAGTTCATCAGACCTCACCTGGTGGAACAATGCCCTGGAAAGAAACTTAAAATTCCTTTTCCCGGGGCAAAGGTGAAGGAAACCCCTGACTAAAGTTACATTAAAAAAATTTTTAACTAGTATATTTTCCAACACCATCACCTTCTCTTCTCCAGGCTTAACTGATGCCTAAAATGCTGGTAAAAATAAGATGCAGACACCGCAGTAGAGGGAAAAGGGCATTACCTTGGTTTAATAGGATCCCAGCTGTACCATCGTCAAAGGTGGAACCACGACGAAAAAGCCCCTGGGTACAACGCGTATACAATTTTATGGACCTCACCAATTAGCATACCTATCTAAAATCCCCCAATAAGAAACCTAACAAATGAAGTAATTGTCCCCTTATTCCAATTATCTCCCCCCAAATGAGGCTACAACTTAGTTTACAAAAACATGTTCCAGAGATGAGGCTCCGTTCAAGGTTGGTGCTTCGTGTTCTTGAGATTGTGGGGATGTTTTGTCTTCCCCAAAGAATTCCGAACTAGGCTAGAGTACAAGGGTTATAAACGTGGGGCTAAGATACAGGGAGTGAAAAGTACAGGGAATGGGAAAGGGTATAAAGTATATAAAAAGGGTATAAAAAGAGTATAAAGAGAAAGGACAAAAAACCCATCAGACATCATTTCCCCCCTTTTTAGAGACTAACAAGACTTCACCTTGTCTAGTCTCTAAACTACACTACTTACAACATCGGTTCACACAACCAGCTATGGCAAAAATAATAGCTACAATTACAATTATTATAAATGTCTCCTTCATCCAGGCCCAGTCTGGCAACCAGGAAGTGAGGGCATGGAAGATATGGTCAAATTTCAAGGTGTAATTTTTTTGAACCCACTTCATGTAGAATTTGAGTTCCCTTCCAAATTTCTTCCAAATCCTCTCTAATTCTCCCATCCTGGTCGACAAAGGAACAACAGTTGCCGTTAATATCACATACCCCTTCATGAGCGCCGAGCAGGAATTTGAGAGCTATCCTGTACTGCATCATCGCCCTTGACAGGCCGTGGACCTCTTCTTGCAAAGCTATAATTGCATCAGCAGTATGTTTTTCAATATTTTCAATAACACTCGAGATATTCACGATTGCCCTTTTCAGTTCAACTACTCCATAAGAGGGAAGGAGAGTTCTCACTAAACTATGGAAAACTGTGGGACATTCAATGAGGGGATTAAGAGTTCTTTTCCCCCTCCTACGTGGTTTTTCAATTTGGTCAAATGTTATATTTGGGATTACAGCCCCAAGGGCACAGGCCTGATCTTTATCTACGGGTAGAATTTTCCAGGCCTTATCATCACATATCCAATACATCCCCATCCCAAAAGGCAGAGCCAATCTCCATCCCAGCAACCTCATTTTTGTTACAGATCTTGGGTTGAGTATTTTTCTGAAGTTGGTCTTATGACAATATGACAAAAGAAAGGCCTTTCCTGTAGCATTCATGAGCACGCAGTGAACTGTATAGTTCCCATGTTCCATCAGGCCACTCAGGGGTATAGCAGGCAGCAAGGTGGTGTTGGGCCCGATTCGTTGCTACCTTTCTGTATGTTCCTCTTCCATTGCAATACCAATCAATGACCATTTTCCCTTCCCATTTAGAGGTGGTAGCTGGGTACAGATCCAGCAATTGTTCATATTAAGAGCTCTGGATACATTTTGCATCACAGTATTGTGTAACTCTTGGGCTGAGCCCTGAGTCATGGTTACCAGTTGGATAAACAACATACATGTAAAGAACAATTTAACCATCATCTTGGTTTGCATCAGTCTCTGTCTTCTCAGTGGTCTCAGGAGCAGAAGCCTTCTTCACTCTGGAATAGTGGATCCACGGTCCTTTCCCAGCAACCTTGACAGCAGTGAGGGTAGTCAGCAAGTATTGGAATGGTCCCTTCCACTTAGCTTGCAAGGAGTCACTGTCCCACCACTTGATGTAGACCCAGTCTCCAGGCTGAAACGGGTGGACAGAGATGTCCAATCCTATAGGCTTGGACAGGACAATGAATCTCTGGAGCTTCTGCAAAGTAGAACTCAAAGCCATTAAGTATTCCTGTAAATCAGTTTTTCCTCTAATGTGAATTTCTCCCAGGATGTGTGGAACTTGATATGGTCTGCCATATAGAATTTCATAGGGACTTATGTTGTCCTTCTGCCTTGCTTGTATGCGGACCCTCAATAAGGCTATAGGCAAAGCCTGAATCCATGTCATAGATGATTCTTGACAGATCTTATCAATCTGGGCCTTGAGGGTTCCATTCATACGTTCAACCTTGCCACTTGCTTGGGGCCTGTATGGTGTGTGCAGGTCCCAAGTAAGTCCCAGAATCTTGCTAACTTCCCCGACCACTGTTGCAATAAAATGTGGTCCCCTATCTGATGACATTCCCAAAGGAATCCCAAACCTTGGAATTATATGATTGAGCAAGGCTTTTACTACCTCTTTTGCTGTATTGGTGTGACAGGGATAAGCTTCAGGCCATCTACTGAATGTATCAACACATATTTGTATCCTTCCTTACATGGCATTTCAGCAAAATCTATTTGCCAGTAATCTCCCGGGAGATGCCCTGCCTTGGTCACTCCAAACTACTCTTTTGGTTGTGTCAGGGTTGTTTTTGCAACAGGTTTCACACTTGCTTGTTACAGACTGCATGATATCAGTCATTCTTCTCCCTTTCACTACTTTCTTTAGATGTTTTAAAAGGTTTTCTGTTCCCCAGTGTGTACTCTCATGTTCTCTTTGTGCTATTTCTCAAAGGATCGGGGGTGGGACTACAACCTGGCCTATGGGTGTAACAGCCCACTCACCCTCCTTAATTTCGGCCTTAAGAAATTTAATTAACTTTTGGTCACTCTGATCATATTTTGGAGCAAACCCTGTCAGATCTACTTCTTTCTGTGGCACTACTGCAAAAATGCCTTTTTTTGCTATCCCTCTTGCCATTTCATCAGCAAAGCGATTTCCCACTTCAGGAGTTGTCTTCCCCTTTTGATGACTTTTGCAGTGCATGACAGCTACTTCTGTAGGTTTCCAGATGCTCTGCAGGAGTGCTAGGATTTGTTTTGCATGTTTAATGCCATTACCTTGAGCAGTCAGCAGACCACGTTCCTTCCAAATAGCTCCATGGGCATGAACAACACTGAAGGCATATTTGGAATCAGTCCATATGTTTACCTTCTTTCTCTCACTCAGTTCTAGAGCTCTGGTCAGAGCGATCAATTCAGCTTTCTGTGATGATACATTTGAAGACAAGGCCTTTGCCTCAATTACTTCTGTGGTGGTCACTGCGTAGCCTGTCATATGCTTGCCGTTCCGTATGAAACTGCTCCCATCAGTAAAAAGTTTCCAATCTGGATTCTCCAGAGGCACATCCTTCAGGTCTGGTCTACTGGAATAGGTTTCTTCTATTGTCTGCAAACAGTCATGCTCAGGCACGTTATGAAGCAATATGGATGACAAAAACATTGCGGGGTTTACAACAGATGTTGTTTTTAGAGTGACATCGTCCTGTTTCAACAACACAGCCTGGTATTTAAGCATTCTGCTAGGGGATAGCCAGTGTCCCCCCTTTTGCTCCAGCACAGAAATCACAGCGTGGGGTACATACACAACAATGTGTTGCCCAAGGGTGAATTTCCGAGCCTCCTGTATTAGGATGACAGTTGCTGCCATGGCTTTCAGACACCCTAGCCACCCTTGGCTAACATTGTCTAGCTGTTTTGAAAAATAGGCCACAGCTCTTTGCTGATCCCCAAGGTATTGTGCTAGCACCCCTAGAGCATTATTCTGCTGCTCGTATGTAAAATGTTCAAAGGGCTTTGTTAAATCTGGCAGCCCTAAAGCTGGAGCAGACATCAAGGAATGTTTTATTGTTTAAATGCAGATCTTGCTTTCTCTGTCCAGTTGATGGTTCCCTTTTCAGCTGTCTTAAGGGTTTCATACAGAGGCTTTACTAGTATTCCATACATTGCCACCCAAAGTCGACACCAACCTACTATACTGAGGAAAGCTTGCATCTCTCTCACCGTGTGGGGCTCTGGAAGTCGACAAATAGCTTCTTTCCATTCCCTGCAAAGTTGTCAATGACCCCGGAAAATTTCCAGCCCAGGTATACTACTGTTTCTTTGGCAACCTGTGCCTTTTCCTTTGAGACTTGGTATCTGCCCATGCCCAAAAAATTCAAAAGACTTACAGTGAGTTGGATGCAGTCATCTCATGTTTTTGCTGCGATCAGGATGTCATCAACATATTGAAGGATTTCTCCTTTTGATTCTTGTTTTTTCCAGTCCTCCAGTTCCTTTGATAGCTGATATCCAAATATTGTTGGGCTGTTCTTGAACCCTTGGGGTAGCGCTGTCTAGGTGAGTTGAGTCTTTCTTCCTGTCTCAGGATTTTCCCACTCAAAAGCAAAGAGTTCTTGGCTATCTTTGTGGATTGGAATAGAGAAAAAGGCATCTTTGAGATCTAAGACTGTGAACCACCCAAGTTCATTGGTCAGTGTGGTCAGAAAAGTGTAGGGGTTTGGTACAACTGAATGTATGTCCTCTGTAATTTTGTTGATTGCCCTCAAATCCTGCACTAGCCTGTAACTCTTACCATCAGCCTTCTTTACTGGCAGGATGGGTGTGTTGTATTTGGACTCACATTCCACTAGCAGCCCAAATTTGAGAAATTTCTCAATTACAGGTGCTAGTTCCCTACGACTTTCTAATTTCAGAGGGTATTGTTTCTGCCTTACAGGTGTTGCTCCCGCTTTGAGTGCAATACTCACAGGTTCAGCTCTTTTGGATCTCTCGGGAAAATCACTGGCCCATACTATTGGAATAACCACATCTTCAACTTCTTCAGGAATTTCTCCACAACATTCCTGGATGAGGATAGTAGCTGCTTCAACATATTTAGATTCAGGAATTATAACTTTCACTCCCTCTTCCTTGGAAAATTTAATTTCTGCCTCCAATTTTTCCACTAAATCTCTGCCCAACAATGGTTTTGGAGAATTTGGCATATATAAAAATTGATGAGTCACCCAATGTTTTCCCAGTTTAAATTTTAAAGGTTGAAAGAAAGGCCTTGTTTTACTTACCTCCGTTGCACCAATCACATCTACAGTATCTTGACTCAGTTTCCCCTTTAAAGTATTTAACACAGAATATGTTGCCCCCATATCAACCAAAAATTCAACATCATCTTTCCCCAGCTTAATTATAACCGAAGGCTCTGCTGGGGTGGATAATGCCTTCGGTCCCCGTCAATTTCCATCCACAGCTAACTGAGAAGCTGGGGGTGTCTGTTTCACCCGCATTGGACACTCATTCTTCCAGTGTCCCTTCTTCTTGCAGTAGGCACACTGGTCTTCAGTTAGAGGAGGGTGAGGCGGACCCTTTTTTTGTTTACCAAATGACTTCCCCTGACCCTGTTTCTTCTTGTGGTGGGGTTTATTTCCCTTATCTTCTGTATCCTTATCTGTTGAATCCCTCTTTTGATATACTTTCCAGGCCACATTCAACAACTTATTTATATCATACTCATCCAATTTTTGCAGCTTTTTCCTTATATCAGGTGTAGATTGGCCTACAAATATGTAGGCTAAATGAGATTGCTGCATTGGGGAATCCAAGTCTAAATTTGTGTATTTCCGTGCAGCCTCTTTGAGCCTGTTCAGGAAATCTGTGGGGGTCTCATTTAGACCTTGCCTAATTTCATATATTTTGGCCCAATTTATCGCTTTAGGAATAGCACATTTTAGTCCAATAACTATCCACTTTTGATACTGTTTTAATCTGGCCATTTGCTCTGGCACATTGGGATCCCACCCTGGATCCATCAAAGGAAAAATATTACCAACAGGTCCATGAAGGGTACCAGCTGTAATTTGAGTCTCTACAACATTTACAGCAGCCTTGATGACCATCTCCTTTTCTGTACTATCTAGTAATTCATCCAGCATTACATTTAGATCACTCCAATCTGGGTTTTGTGCCTTGATGGCTAATTCAAACCACATGGCCACTTTCTCTGGGTTTTCCCTGTATGTTCCGACTGACTCTTTCAATTGTCAGAGTTCTCCAAGGGAGAAGGGAGTTTTGATATAAACCACTCCTTGATTCCCGACAGCCTGCCTTAGAGGTACTTCCAGGACAAGTTCTTCCTTTCTTAGTTCATCTTTCTTAGATCTAGTACATTTAGCAACCGGACTAGTAGCCCCTATAGCCTCTCAGGCTATTTTCCCCCTCTTCTTCCCAGTAGGCCCGCTGGCTGCCAAGGCTGCAGCCTCAGCCTCAGTTTTTTTTTCCTCCTCGGAGCTATCTGCACTGGATTCACCTGGTTCATGCATAATCTGAGCTATTTTTCTCTCAGCTCTGCCACTAGTTGAGCAGTGAAGTGAGTGCCACCCGCCGCTCCCCCCTTCCCCAGTCTGGGAGGGGCCAGTGGCAGACGTGCTTTCTTCTTTGTCCCGATCAGCTCCTGCCCCGCCCCTGACTCCGCCCTCAGTGTGGCGAATGGGCGGGTATCTATCCGCCCCTGCTCTGCCCCTGCTTCCGCCCCTGCCTCTGCCTTCAGTGCGGCGAGCGGGCGGAGATTGTTCCGCCCCTGCTCTGCCCTCATCTTCATCGTCAGAGCGATCTGGGGAGGGCGGCAGAGGAGGGGGCGGAGGCCACCCATCCCCCATCCCTAGCGCTGTATCAAGAAGGTGAAAGGGGGGAGTGGACAGCAGCAAAGGTGGAGGGGGAGGAGGAAGGGGAGGAGGGGGAGGAGGGAGAGGAGGGAGAGGGGGAGGAGGAGGGGAAGGAGGCGCTGGCCAGCTACCCCCTCCCGGCCCGGCTGGCCCCTGTTGCAGCTGGGGGTGTGATATCCCCCCGCGTAAAGCCAGTGCTACCAAATCCGTGTCTGTCATGTCTATCTCCTCATCCCTTGTTGGAGGCTGCTTTTGTCTATCTTTTTTCCATCTTTTGTAAAGCCATCTCAAAGCGGTTCTCTTTCATTTCTTTGTACGCCTCTTTTCGATTTAGAAATATAGAAAACAATTCTGCATATCTGAACTCATCAAACCTGCCCTGAACCCGAAGTTCTACGAGTAACTTTGTAATAAGTTCATTATCCAGACTGCATAAACGGGGCCATTTCCCGCCCCCCTGCAGTTTCAACAGAGGCCACACCCACAGCGAAAGCCTAGTTAGTTCTCCCGTGTATGGGGGGGTGTTTTTCCCCGTTAGGATGTGCCAGTTTTTTAAGATCAGACCCAGCGGGGAATCCTGTGGGATTTTTGGGTTGGTAGATAATACACCACCCATATTTTGCTTATAGACGGAAAGAAACAGTAAGAAAAAGTTCCTAGCCTAGAGACTGGCGCGAAAAATGAACCCGCGGTTCCCTTGCCCAGCAGAGTAAAGAAAACAAGCTTGAAAGACCACGCGCGCGCAGCTTAGAAACCCTGGTGAGATTCGAACCACCACCCTCTGGCAGACAAACCCACACCCCAACCCGTGGGCCACAGCTGAACCGCAGCCCTCCGTGAGCCACCACGCGGCTGCTGTGAGTAATAACAAAGAGTGTCCCCTTCTCCTCACAGCCCCCCTGCGGGAGCGGAGTAAGTTTTAAAATTCCCTCCTTTATGGCCCCTCTGGCCACACTCCCGCCCAGATGGAGATCTACCCCAGATGCTAGCAAGCAATAAAACCATAAAAAAACCCCTTCTTTTGATCTTACCTCTCCTGCTGTGTTTCTGCGGTAGGTTTTTCAGAAACTCCCTGGTTTTCGCAATCTCTCCCATATAGTGCCGGCAAGGGGGGGGGTGCAGCGGGGTGTTTTTCAGTCCAGAATCGGAACTCGGGGTCCCCTCTGCTCCTGCCTGGCTTGCCAGAACTGATGCCTAAAATGCTGGTAAAAATAAGATGCAGACACCGCAGTATAGGGAAAAGGGTATTACCTTGGTTTAATAGGATCCCAGGTGCACCATCGTCAAAGGTGGAACCATGACAAAAAAGCCCCTGGGTACAACGCGTATACAATTTTATGGACCTCACCAATTAGCATACCTATCTAAAATCCCCCAATAAGAAACCTAACAAATGAAGTAATTGTCCCCTTATTCCAATTATCTCCCCCCAAATGAGGCTACAACTTAGTTTACAAAAACATGTTCCAGAGATGAGGCTCCATTCAAGGTTGGTGCTTCGTGTTCTTGAGATTGTGGGGATGTTTCGTCTTCCCCAAAGAATTCCGAACTAGGCTAGAGTAAAAGGGTTATAAACATGGGGCTAAGATACAGGGAGTGAAAAGTACAGGGAATGGGAAAGGGTATAAAGTATATAAAAAGGGTATAAAAGTATAAAGAAAAAGGACAAAAAACCCATCAGGCATCATAACAACTCCAAATCTCTCAGCCTGTCACCGAAACTACGGGGAAAACAAAAAGTCTCCAACATCTAGTGTTAGAGAATGAAGGTGTTGGAACTTGGCTCGCAGAACAGGGCCATATGAATATGTTTCTTAAGCTTAATTCAACCTGTGGGAACGACTCTGAAGTCTCTTTCCCAGGAGATAATGGAATGTAAAAGGCCAAAAATGTGAGCATCATAAAAGAATGTTAAACAAGATAAAGAAGAATAGACAGAGCCTTAGCTAATGATAGGAGAAGCGTGATCAAAAAGCCTCAGCCAATTAGCAAAGTAGATTAGGCGCATGAACTTGAACTTTTATCCAATTATATGTATCAGTGTATCGTGTGATTAGCGCTTGTATCTATAATAATGCTTGCTTCCTGAAAATAAATGACATTACACCCATTACCTCTGAGAGGATGAGTTGTAATAGTACGGGCGACCCCCAAATTGAAGGCATTACTTTATTCCGGCCAGGATGTTGTTCTGGCCAGGATGTGCAATAGAAATCATTTCATCCACACATTGCTTGGGTTGTGCAGTGAAAATCATTCCATCACACATGGTTCTTTACCAGACTTTTCACATATTTATACATTCAAAACCCAAAGCAAATCTTGTTTATTGGTCCCAAATTACACAATTCTTAGTATTTGGTTTCCTATTGGTTCTTGATCCCTTTGCCCTTGATCATTCTTTGTTCTCTTATCGATCTTTTCTGAGACCTGGGTCAGGGCAATTCCAGACATGAGTACAGACTAGGAGAAAAAATACTCTTTTCCTACCAGTAAAGAAGCCATTGAGAGCAGCCTCGCAGAGTATTTTATTCTGACTCTCATTCCCTTAATAATCCATGCTGCACAAATGTAGCGACTAATTCTTCTAACCCTTTTCTAGCTTCTAATTTCAAAGGATATTGTTTCTGCCTTACCAGTCTGGCATTAGGTTTAAACTGTGTTCTTACTGTTTCTGCTGCTTTTGATTTCCCTAGAATCCCAGCAGCCCACACCAATGGAGTGACAGCATTTTCCACTTCCTCTGGTGAGGCACAGATTGACTCCGCAACTCAGAAGTAGGTATGCTTTTTATTCTAGCTGGGGTCCATGGGGGGTAGCCCCTCCAAAGGCATGCACACCATCAGTAGCACTTCACTTGGTTTATATTAGGTTACAGGTTACATATGCATGAAGTTACACAATGCTCCTATACATATTCATTACCTATCCCTGCTTCATATTATAATGAGTTCAAAGTTAATTTAAATATGCTCGCGCAAGTGCAGTGTTACAGATTAATTGTGGGCGAGGGTCCCGAAGATAAATGAGGGATGAAGGTAGTAGTCTTCCTCAGGATAAACTCTTCACCTTGTCTGCTTGCACATGCTCCTTTGGTTCTTGGTCCAAGTCCAAGCCTTAGAACTAACTTGAGACAGTTCTGGGGTCCGAGAGCAGGATGTTCAGTCACACTCAGTAATTTTTATCAATAGTCCCGCGTTCTTCTTTGCATCCTCCCCTTCTGCTTGGCAAGCACAAAAACCGTTAAGCAAGTGATATTTTGTTTTAGCAAGTAGCTTCTAGTAAATCATTATCCAACTTCTGGCCTCCTAAATTAGTTCTTAAAGATAATTATTCAGCTTTTAGCCCCTCTAAATTAGTAACTTCTAGCCCCCCTAATTCACTGGGATTCCCTCTGTTGCCTTTGGTTGCTGTAACAACATAAAAACCTGGGCCTCTGTCCTAGGGTGAGGGTAATCCTGTGTATTCCCATATCATTGTTCGTATGCTCAGAAAATGTGGTCCTGCAGCTTTAACTGCATTCAGCCAATGGGAGGAGAGCGGGTTATTTAAAACCTTTTCCCAAGCCTCTCTGCAGGGGAAGTGAGGTGGAGGAAAAGATACTCCTGGGACTGGCTGGCAGCTGCTGTCGACGCTGTGAGTTTTTCCCTGGGGGTGCCTCTTCATCATCTTCCTTTTTGGACACTTTTCTCCGATTCGCTTTCTCGCCAAGAAAACACAAGGAGCCCCGGAGGATGGCAGATGAGAATCTTCCAGGGAGCTACTGGAGCAACTCTGCCCAGCCCCCGGGGGCCCCCAGAGAGGGGAAACTATATCTGAGATAAGGACACTACAGCTTACCACCTGTTAACTCAGGTTTAATAACTCCTTTTCCCCTGTTTTCCCCTTCCCCTGTGCCTTGCAGGGCACTCTGTGTGTTTTGTTAAATAAATAGGTTGGTTTTTTTTCACTTTCATTTAAGAAATTCTGTTGTGAGTGGGGGGGGAGGGGATACCAAAGCCCTTGGCTTTTGGGGGGAGGCATTTGTTTGGAGTGCTCTCCACCTAGAGATATTTGTCTCTAATCCAGGACAGCCTCCAGGGCTTTACCTTCTAGAATACATACTTGTATTTGTCCATTTTCACATATTATTTGTGTTTTCAATCTACTTAAAATATCTCTCCCTAACAAAGGCATTGGGCATTCAGACATATATAGAAATTGATATGTTAACCACTGTCTACCGATCTTGAATTTTAAAGGTTGGAAAAATAACAGATTTTCACTCTTCCCGATGGCACCAATGGCATTTACTGTATCTTGGCTAAAAACTCCTTTATATGTATTTAGAAAAGAATAAGTTGGCCCTGTATCCACCAGAAAATCCATCTGTTTGTTCCCCAGCACCAGGGTAACCAGGGATTCAGCTGGGGATTACTCCCCCGGTTCCCTTCATGGTTCATCTAATGTTAAAAGCCTTGCAACCTGATGTCCTCGGTTACAATATAGATGTATTTAAGTCTTCTATTACCACCAGCTGTGGGCCATTAGCTGTTATCTCCTGCTAATGACCCACCCCAGATAACAGACAATGGGCCATCAAGAAGCCACCGCATGACTCATGGACTTATCTCATCCTATTGTGAGATGCTCCGCCCAGGAGGGAGGAGCCAAGCATTCCTACCTGGCTATAACCTGGCCTTGGAACTACCAAAGTTAGCCCTGTCTACTGGGTTCCCAGAGAACAAGAGCTACCACTGGACCTTCAGCTGGAGACCAGACCTTCCATAGGATCACCGCTTCAACTGAACTACTTCGTTTGGACTGCTACCACCACCCTAACAGGGTGTCAGGTTGTATCTGACTTTGTCAGTGTTTTTCCTTGTGTTATTTCACTTATTTTTAATTTTTCCTATTAAATTTTAATCTTGACTTGCGATCTCCCACTGGTTTGTTTTCAAACTAATACACCTGATAAGGGGTGTGCCTGTTTCTTCGTGGGCAGTCATGCTTCCAATGACTTTTTTTACATCTTGCACACTGATTTCTACCTAGAGGCCTGTGATAAACACATATTATAGTGTTGTCTTTTCACAAATATTAAAATGGATGCTATGTGTATAATGTTAATTCTTACAGAAGTAGTGTTGTTATAAAGATATAGTTGTGTAATAATAACTAATGCCTTTGTTTTTGTAACTAACTTAGTTTAGACACAGTGCTGAAATAGCTGATATGTTTTTTTTAGAATTGTTGTAGTTAACTTACTATAACTAAACCACCTGCTTGGTTGGATAACATCAGAGGAACAGGTGATTTAGGGGGCTAGAGGTTGGATAATGATTTACTAGAAGCTGCTTGCTAAAACCAGTATATTGCTTTCTTAATGGTTTTTGCACTTGCCAAGCAGAAAGGGAAGATGCAAAAAGGAATGCAAAGCCATTGACAGGAGTAAAACAACCGTGACCAGATATCCTGCTTTCAGATCCTGGAACTGGCCTGAGTCAGCTCTGAAGTTTGGACTTGCACCAAGAACTCAAGGAGCGTGCACAAGGAGGCAGGGTGAAGAGTTCATCCTGAGGAAGACTCTTACTTCATCCCGGAGGTGGGCCTGCGCAGACGCAAGCACATTTAAATGAACTTGAAACTCATTATAATACAAAGTGGGGATAGGTAATGAATATGTATAGGGGGATTGTGTAACTTCATGCCTGTGTAACCTGTAACCTCATATAAACCAAGTGAAGTGCTGCTGAGGTGAGCATGCTTTCGGAGGGGCTACCCCCCATGTACCTCCAGCTGGAATAAAAGTATACCTACTTCATAACTTTTGAGGTGTGGAGTCCATCTGTGCCTCACGGGCGTGATGAGGACCCCTGCCACTGACATTTCAAGTACTAGCAACTGTCACCTGCTGAAACCATGGAACGGGGGGCAATAGGACTCTTCAGACCACAACCAAGAGGACTGTGCATGCTCTAAAAAGGCGGATCAGAGGAGGGGCCATGCTAATAAGTTCCTTGGACATGCAAACTAGTTTGGGGAGATGTTTGATTATGTATAATTTTCTATGAATATGTATTTGACTGATGCTATAGGAAGGGTATGTAAGGAATGTCACCAACAATAACAGGTATGCCTCTGGCTAAAAGGCAAGCACCCAGTGCTGTCACTTTTGCTTTATTGTCTTTGTCCCCTATTGTCCTTTATTAAACTTTTTAAATTGTAACAGAAGAATGAACTTCATTTTTCACAGGCTGACTATGAGAGCCACCCCTCTCTGGGTTCCCTCAATCCTTTATTCTGTATCCTCCCCCCTGGGCCTTCGGGTTCATTTAAGCTGCTATGAATTTCTCTATCCTTGCTTTCCTTGACATTCTCCCAGTTATTATATACTTTCCAGTCTGTTTCCAATAATCTGTTTACGTTCCTAGAATCTTCCCCCTCTAGTCTCTGACATTTCTTTCTAATATCTAGAGCCGATTGTCCCATGAATAATGCTGCTAATCATAATGCATCTCCCTCCCTTTTAGGGTCCAAGTTAGTGTACTTTCTGGCCACATCCATGAGTCTCTGGTGAAAATCAGAAGGGGATTCATCTTTTCCTTGGACCGTTTGATATAACTTTGACATCTTTATAGGTTTTGAAATAGCACGTTTCAGCCCAAATAGAACTAATCTTTGATATTGAATCAATAATTCTCTTTGACCCAGGTTATTAGGACACCACCGGCAACCTTCAAGAGGGAAATGCTGATCCACCATTCCCTGCTGAACATTCTGAGCATGCACTCTCTCAACCTCTTCCCTCGCTTTTGCTATTACCATAATTCTTTCACCCAGAGTTAGTAGTGTATCGAAAACTACCTGTATGTTGTTCCTGTCCAGATCCTGAGTCCTGACGATGATTTCAAAGATTTTAGCCACCTTCTCAGGATCTTCCCTATATGTTCCTGCCAATTCTTTCCAAGATCTTAAATCTGTCACTGAGAATGGTACCTTAACTGTAATCAGTCCTTCTGTCCCCGTTGCCTGCTGGAGAGGGACTTGGATCACCATCTTTTCCTCATTCCTTCTCTTTCCTCCTTTGCGTGTTCTCCCTGCCACCAGACTAAACCCTTCATTGGTTTCCAAACCTGAAATCCTTTCTTCCACTCCTCTGTCAGCTTGACCATTTGTGCTTCCTTCACCTGAAGCTGGAGGAAACTCCTCAGCTGCAGCCTCAGCTCCTCTTTCCCTCCTTCCAGGGGCTACCAACAGTTCAATTTCTTCCTCTGCACCACCATGCTTCATACATCATTTCCCAGTATTACATGACAAACAACCATGTTCAGGAGATTTCTGCCTGTTGTACTTCTCCAAAACTAACACCATAGAATCATTCAGTTCCCTTGCTATCAAACCACACATCTTTCTCAAATCTTGATTGTTTCTCAATTCAAAGAACAGGTCTACCTAAGTCACTTCATTCCACCTCTCTCATCCAGCAAAATAACATTAACTGTAAAACTGTATATTAATCCACACTACCATTAACAGGCCACTTCTCTTGATCACCTAATGGATACTCTGGCCACCAACGATTACAGTATTCTATTAACTGTTTCTGATTTAAAGGGTCACCTTTGAACTTCTTTCAGTGTTGTAAAATACAACCTTAAGGTGAACATCTTGGTATTCTGCCTTCCCAGGTTTGTGAAGACAAGCCTAATCCCATTATGATACCAAATCTCTAATTTACTGACAACCACTTTAGTGTCTGATCCACAATTAATGCAAATCCAGACCTTGCAATTACTAAAATATAACTGAAGATTTAACACACACTCAATAATTAACACTAAAACAGTAACTCTAACTGTGCCAACACTAGAGAGCACTAAAAACACAATCCTAGCGTAGGAGATGCTTTGGCAATTTGTGTTTGTGGCAGGACAAACACCCCCCCCTTCTCTCTCTCCCTGATTGCTGGCCGAGATCGATGGCTCAGATTAAGTCAATAGCTTAATCCAGACTATCAATGCTGGCGTCTGGAATCAGAGTGAGACACTGAGAGAATGTGAATAATTTTCAAGTGACCGCTGTCGGGGGTTGAGAATTTCTTCCCATTCCTGTTACCAGGCAACAAATGGTCCGATGTTCGGAGCGATCAAGCCTTTTGTAAAAGACAAAGGCTAGGTTTTTGGGCAGGGCAAGGTAAGGGAGAGCCGGCCGGGGAACGCTCTCTCGTGTTTCGGACGCTGAGGGTAGAGGCTGCTGGCTCTTTGCTTTCCAGCTGCTACCAGAGGAAATCCAATTGTGCCCTGTTTCTCTTCTCTCCTGGCTGGGTGAGCTTTGATTCAATTTTTCTTCCCACTGGGAAGGGCGCGTCTCCCCGGGCTGCGTTTTCCCGTGGCTGCTGCCGGGAGAGTCCGGCTGCCTCTGCTGCCTGCCCCGCCCTCTGCCGCACGAGACCGCAGCATCTGCTGTGACTGTAGAAATTCTCGCTGGCCGGAGAGAGAGAGCGCCCGCTCCTGCTGCCCTGTTCTCTCGCTGCCCCGAGCTGCTTTCGCTGCCCTCCGCGCTTTCTCAGCCCGTCCGCCATTGCAGCTCCCCGACGCTGACCTGACCCTGCGCCACAGCGCCACCTGCAGCTGCTCGGGAGTCATCGCACCTGCCCTGGCCGGCCGGGAGCTCAACAGCGCCCCTGCTGCTTGCAACCGTGATTACACCACACGGGAGAAGACTCAGCAGCTCACGTTATCTGCTGTTTGGTTTTCTGGTTCTAGTTGTGGTTTGCTATTATTGTTATTGTTTGTTTATAGATACTAGTAAAGAACTGATACTCCTTTTTCCCATACCTTTTGCCTGAAAGCCCTTGATTTACAAAATTAAATAATTCAGAGGGAGGAGGGGAAGAAAATCACATCCTCTGCTCTAGGGGAAGGTTCAGCCCCTCTTGGCAGACACCTGTCTTTCAAACCAAGACAGATCTTGGCGCCCAACGTGGGGCCCGAGGGCATTGGAAGAAAAAGGAATAACAGTTTCTGTGAGACCTATTTTAGTGTGGTGAACATGAAAACCTCATTAAGTGGTACTATGCTGAGTATACCCTGGTTTGGTTGGCACATAATTGTGACCACATTTTTCCCATTTGCAGCTCCCTACCTAATCATGGGTCCTATAACTAAGGTTATTGTGGCTGTCATCCAGTTTGCACAATGGGCTAATAGGGTGAAGAACTTCTGGATCTTTCAGTTCATTTTAACGGCAGGCACATGGCTACAGTTTTTTGACACCGTCAGTACATGTTTTTGGAGTTTATTTGGTAATGGTACCTTTTGTGAGGAGATAACACCAGGAGAAGGTTTCTCTCAACCTTTTATTCATTACTTTGGGCCTACCCAACTAATGCTCGAAAGGTTTGGAAATTCTCTAAATGCTTATGATATCATACAGTGGCTGATGTTGCTGTAGCTGATAAGTTTATCCTACCTTGCATTCCAGGATAAGGTGAAAATACCCTGGGTAACCATTCCAACACCTGTGCCAGGGAATAGGGATGCAGCCACAGAGCCCAAGGCTGTCGCAGAGCCTGGGGATACCCCACAGCCTGACTCTGTCCAACAGCCTGCCTCAGAAACAAACCGTCCAGAATGGGTGGGGGTGCTAGTGGAGGAGATGATACACAGAATACACCAGCTGCTGAAGGAATACATCTCCCTAGCAGGTGTAAAACCCTCTCCTCGCCCCAAAGGGAAAGAGTCTGATGGTGCAGCAGTGGAACCCACAGATGTTACAACCATCCAGGTTCCAGCTGAATCTCAAGAGCAGTCACAGCCAGCCAAAGTTGCCCCTCTGGTGCGTACAAAGTATAAGACCAAATCAGTACGCCCAGTTAATGATGATGGGGAGCCATTGCCCTCACAACCAGCAGTAGAATCTGAGCCCATAATCATCACTGAGTCCTTCAACTTTGATACTCTCCGTAATCTGCGAGATGATGTTAAGAGACGGACGCATGAAGCTTTCCTAACCTGGTTACTTCGGGTTTGGGACCTTATGGGCCGAGGAGTGCAGCTGGATAATAATGAAGCAAGGAATTTGGGACCCTTGGCCCAAGACCCGGCTGTTGACAAAGTGTTCGCAAGGGAGACAGGGCCCCTTTCTCTCTGGGAGAGGCTTTTAATGGGTGTAAGAGAGAAGTTTGACAACAAAGACAGAATGCAGGATCCCTACCGTAAATTGACCTGGAAGACCATTGAGGAAGGGATCCAACGGCTGAGAGAAGCAGCCATAATGGAGATGCTCTTTGGGGGGGATGGACAGCATGAAAATGACCCTGATAAGGTCAGGTGCACCACGCCAATGATGTGGAGCTTTATAAGGCGAGGGCCAGACCATCATGCCCCTTTCCTTGCAACTATTAATGTTGAGGGCAATCAAGAGACGGTGGGTTCAATAGCTGACAGGCTCAGGTATTATGCAAGTGTGATCAGTGACCCGATGCAGGCTCAGGTCTCTGCTGTGGTTAAAAACCTTAGGGAGGAGATGAAAGAGGAGATGAAGGACCTGAGGGAGGAGATTAGGGACGAGGTGAGGAGGATCAATGTGGCACCAGTGAGAGTCATGGGTCCCAATACCAGAGCCCGACGTCCCCCAGCTAGGGAGAGAGGGTACACCCCACGAGCTGAGTTGTGTTTTTTTCTGCATGACCATGGGGAAGACATGAGGAGGTGGGATGGGAAGCCCACTACTGCCCTGGCAGCACGGGTGTGTCAGCTTAAGGAGGGAAATGCTGACCGAGGGGGCTCTGCCAAAGCGAAGGTAGCCTCAGCTTCCCGTGGCCGACCTGCTAGGTACAATAGAAGGGAAGATGATGGGTCAGATCCCCTTGAAGGAACCTCTGGAATGCATGACCAGGAAGGGAATGATAACCAGTGCTAGAGGGGCCCTGCCTCTAGCCAGGTAGAGGTACGGGAAAACCGTGTTTTTTGGACTGTGTGGATTCGATGGCCTGGCGCATCAGAGCCACAAAAATATGAAGCACTAGTTGATACAGGTGCGCAGTGTACCCTAATGCCATCGGGACTTGCGGGAGCAGAATCCATCTCTATTGCTGGGGTTACGGGGGGATCACAGCAGTTGACCCTGGTTGAAGCCGAGGTGAGCCTGACGGGGAGGGAGTGGCAAAAACATCCCATTGTGACTGGTCCAGAGGCTCCATGTATTCTGGGCATAGACTTCCTCCGTAACGGCTATTTCAAAGACCCGAAAGGACTCAAGTGGGCTTTTGGAATAGCTGCTGTCGAGGCAGAGGGTGTGAGGCAATTGAACACCTTGCCTGGACTATCAGAGAACCCTTCTGCAGTCGGACTTTTGAAGGTGGAGGACCAAAAAGTACCAATTGCCACCTCGACAGTGCACCGCCGGCAATACAGGACTAATCGAGATGCTGTGGTTCCCATCCACAAGATGATCTGTGAGCTGGAGAGCCAAGGGGTGGTCAGCAAGGCCCACTCATCCTTTAACAGCCCCATCTGGCCTGTGCGCAAATCTGATGGAGAATGGAGATTGACTGTGGACTATCGTGCCTTGAATGAGGTGACTCCACCTCTGAGTGCTGCTGTGCCAGACATGCTGGAGCTCCAGTATGAGCTAGAGTCCAAGGCAGCAAAGTGGTATGCCACTATTGACATTGCAAATGCATTTTTCTCCATTCCTCTGGCAACAGAGTGCAGACCTCAGTTTGCTTTCACCTGGAGGGGCGTGCAGTATACCTGGAACTGACTGCCCCAGGGGTGGAAGCACAGTCCCACCATCTGCCATGGACTGATCCAGGCTGCACTGGAAAAGGGTGAGGCTCCGGAACATCTGCAGTACATCGACGACATCATTGTGTGGGGGAGCACAGCGGAAGAAGTGTTTGAGAAAGAAGAGAAAATCATCCAAATTCTCCTGGAAGCCGGCTTCGCCATCAAGAAGAGCAAAGTCAAAGGACCTGCCCAAGAGATCCAGTTCCTAGGAGTGAAGTGGCAAGATGGCCGACGTCAGATTCCTACCGAAGTCATCAACAAGATCACAGCGATGTCCCCACCAACCAACAAGCAGGAGACACAAGCCTTCCTAGGCGCCATAGGTTTCTGGAGGATGCATATCCCCGAGTACAGCCAGATTGTAAGTCCTCTCTACCTGGTGACACGCAAGAAGAACGATTTCCACTGGGGCCCTGAACAGCAGCAAGCCTTCACCCAGATCAAGCAGGAGATCGCTCATGCAGTAGCCCTTGGCCCAGTCAGGACAGGACCAGAAGTGAAGAATGTGCTCTACTCTGCAGCCGGGGGAAATGGTCTGTCCTGGAGCCTGTGGCAGAAGGTGCCTGGCGAGACTCGAGGACGACCACTGGGATTCTGGAGCCGAAGTTACAGAGGGTCCGAAGCCAACTATACTCCCACCAAGAAGGAAATCCTAGCAGCCTATGAAGGAGTCCAAGCCGCCTCAGAGGTAATTGGTACGGAAGCCCAACTTCTCCTTGCACCCCGACTGCCAGTGCTGGGGTGGATGTTCAAGGGAAAGGTTCCCTCAACCCACCATGCCACCGATGCCACGTGGAGCAAATGCATTGCTCTCATCACACAGCGCGCCCGTATTGGAAACCCGAATTTCCCTGGGATCTTAGAAATAATTACAAATTGGCCCGAAGGTGAAGACTTTGGCCTCACGGATGAAGAGGAGCAGGAACAAGTGACTCGCGCAGAGGAAGCTCCACCTTACAACCAACTGCCACAAGATGAAACACGCTACGCTCTGTTCACTGATGGTTCCTGTCGTATTGTGGGGGCAAATAGGAAGTGGAAAGCAGCTGTATGGAGCCCCACACGACGGGTTGCAGAGGTTACAGAAGGAGAGGGGGGATCGAGTCAACTTGCTGAACTCAAAGCCGTTCAGCTGGCCCTGGACATTGCTGAAAGAGAGAAGTGGCCAAAGCTTTACCTCTACACTGATTCATGGATGGTAGCCAATGCTCTATGGGGTTGGTTGGAAAGGTGGAAGAAAGCCAGCTGGCAGCGTAGAGGAAGACCAATCTGGGCTGCTGATGAATGGCGGGACATTGCCGCTAGGGTGGAGAAACTACCTGTGAAAGTCCGTCATGTAGATGCCCATGTCCCCAAGAGCCGAGCTAATGAGGAACACCGAAACAACGAACAGGTGGATAAAGCTGCAAAGATAAAAGTGTCACAAATAGATTTGGATTGGCAACACAAGGGGGAGCTGTTCCTAGCTCGATGGGCCCATGATGCCTCAGGCCATCAGGGCAGAGATGCCACCTATAAGTGGGCACGAGACCGAGGGGTGGATCTAACCATGGACTGTGTCTCCCAGGTAATCCATAATTGTGAGACGTGCTGCCATCAAGCAAGCCAAGCGGGTGAAACCCCTGTGGTGTGGTGGAAGGTGGTCTAAATATAAGTATGGAGAGGCCTGGCAGATTGATTACATCACACTGCCTCAAACCCGCCATGGCAAGCGCTACGTGCTGACAATGGTAGAAGCCACCACGGGGTGGCTGGAAACCTACCCTGTGCCTCACGCCACTGCCCGTAACACCATCCTGGGCCTTGAAAACCAAGTCCTGTGGAGGCATGGTACCCCTGAGAGAATTGAGTCAGACAACGGGACTCATTTTAAAAATAGCCTCATAAACACCTGGGCTAGGGAACATGGCATTGAGTGGGTGTACCACATTCCTTATCACGCACCTGCTGCTGGCAAAGTGGAGCGATGCAATGGTCTGCTAAAAACCACCTTGAAAGCTTTAGGCGGGGGGACTTTTAAAGGTTGGGAACAGCATTTAGCCAAGGCCACCTGGCTAGTTAACACCCGAGGTTCCACCAACCGAGCTGGCCCTGCCCAATCTGAACCCCTGCAAACAGCAGACAGGGATAAAGTTCCAGTGGTACACATGAGAGGCATGCTAGGGAAAACTGTTTGGATTGATTCTACCTCAGGCAAAGACAGACCCACCCGGGGGGTTGTTTTCGCTCAGGGTCCAGGGTGTACCTGGTGGGTGATGCAAAAGGATGGAGAAGTACGATGCATACCTCAAGGAGACCTTAGTTGGGGTTGAATTGTCCATAACACTGTGCCTGTATCCATATCTGTATGTATATATGTATATAATTAGAGTAATGCATGTGTGTATATAATCTAAATGTTTAAGCTCAATGTAACATGTTGGAATGGGAAAAAATACGGGGTGGATTATGTCGGGGGTTGAGAATTCCTTCCCATTCCTGTTACCAGGCAACAAATGGTCCGATGTTCGGAGCGATCAAGCCTTTTGTAAAAGACAAAGGCTAGGTTTTTGGGCAGGGCAAGGTAAGGGAGAGCCGGCCGGGGAACGCTCTCTCGTGTTTCGGACGCTGAGGGTAGAGGCTGCTGGCTCTTTGCTTTCCAGCTGCTACCAGAGGAAATCCAATTGTGCCCTGTTTCTCTTCTCTCCTGGCTGGGTGAGCTTTGATTCAATTTTTCTTCCCACTGGGAAGGGCGCGTCTCCCCGGGCTGCGTTTTCCCGCGGCTGCTGCCGGGAGAGTCCGGCTGCCTCTGCTGCCTGCCCCGCCCTCTGCCGCACGAGACCGCAGCGTCTGCTGTGACTGTAGAAATTCTCGCTGGCCGGAGAGAGAGAGCGCCCGCTCCTGCTGCCCTGTTCTCTCGCTGCCCCGAGCTGCTTTCGCTGCCCTCCGCGCTTTCTCAGCCTGTCCGCCATTGCAGCTCCCCGACGCTGACCTGACCCTGCGCCACAGCGCTACCTGCAGCCGCTCGGGAGTCATCGCACCTGCCCTGGCCGGCCGGGAGCTCAACAGCGCCCCTGCTGCTTGCAACCGTGATTGCACCACACGGGAGAAGACTCAGCAGCTCACGTTATCTGCTGTTTGGTTTTCTGGTTCTAGTTGTGGTTTGCTCTTATTGTTATTGTTTGTTTATAGATACTAGTAAAGAACTGATACTCCTTTTTCCCATACCTTTTGCCTGAAAGCCCTTGATTTACAAAATTAAATAATTCGGAGGGAGGAGGGGAAGAAAATCACATCCTCTGCTCTAGGGGAAGGTTCAACCTCTCTTGGCAGACACATGTCTTTCAAACCAAGACAACCGCAAATACACACTCTTTTCCCTATAAAACACCACGAAAAACTCAGTAAAAGTAGAAGCTTTCTACATGGACATTGGAGAGTGAAGTAAAAGCTTTCTCCCCTGAGTTTGGACGCAAGCTCTGTGGTTACTTCCCCGAGGGATTGAGAGAGGATCTGGTGCATCCCCAGCTCTAAAAATTTGATTTGGTAAGAAGCATTCAGTTTCCTAAATTGTATTCTTCTTTGCTAGCTACAATAATATTAATAGGTACCTTTTTAATTTTTAGCGCTGTATTGTTTTAATCTCCCTATTTTGGGCACATATATATATATGTTTGTTTTAGCTATGAATAGCTTTTCATGTTTTGTGTAGTAAAATTGGTCTAGTTCTTTGTTCCGTTCTCACCTGTGTCTAATAAACCATAATCTATTTTACATTAGACATAAATCGGCTGTCTTTATAAGAACTTACGAGTGAGACTGGGTTTTAGGGTGCTGGTCACTCTGAATAGGTTTGGTCACTAGTTGCCATAGGCCTAGGCAACTGGTAAAATCTATATACCCTCTGTTTCCACTTGTGACAGTGTTCTAACATTCACAGTAAAAAAACATTTAATATGCATCAAATACTTTAAAACTTCCACAATAAACAAACACTTGCATTTAATACTCTTACAGCAAATTAATTTTTCTTTTTTTTCATATATTCACCACAGGCATCCCCAAGTCAGGCAGGCTCAATAATACTATAACACACATTCACAAAACAATTTATATTTCAGGCAATAATGCTTATCATAGAGTTTAATAGGTGCAGAACATCTGGCAAACCCCTCTACAAGGCGTCTTGTGGGCATGCAGCACTGTGTCCAACTAATGTGTAGGCAAGTAGGACTTGAACCCACGTGTGCACCTTCTGATTCTCACTTATATAGTTTTCCAACTAGGCAGTAGAACTCAAATCCACACCCTTTGACACTCACTTATACAGTTTTACAATTATATTTAAAAGAAAATAGCCAATTATATAATCACTAGTGATTCCTTTTTATAACCCAAATATCACACTCCTTTTATAGTTATATCACCACTTTTATAACCCAATTATATTGTAGAGCTCAATTTCTGCGGCGATTTTCAGCCACAGCTTATGGTTAGGTATACCTTTTATGCCCTCAGTAATGCAGTAATAAAATCCATGGGGCCTTGCCCTGAACTCACTAGATCAGGGGATTAGAGGATCTCCCCGAAAAATCTTTGGTGTGTGCTGAAGCCCCTCTCGATCCCATGAATCCGTGGCACGTCAGAAGCAGTTGTCCCATCTGGGTCACCAAAAATTGTCGCCAAAAACATTAGGATAAATTAAACTCTCTAACACTATTTTTTTTTTTTTTTGTATTAAGGAGTAGCCATTACTTTATTCTGGCCAGGGTGTATAGGGATAATTCCACCTCCATGCACACAACTTTCAAAACTTTTCACTTATTTATACATTTTTAGCAAACAAAGAAATTAATGTTCAGTGGTTCTAAATTACATCATTACCTTCATTAATTAGTATTCTATCTTCTATTGGTTATTGATTTCTCGCTTCTCATGCTAATTAGTCCATATTTTTCACTCTTTTTATTATTTTTTTTCTCAGACAGGGCATCTCCAACATATATTGAATCATCTTCATTAGTCTCTTCTTTATCTTGTGGTTACTTCAACACATCCTTGGAGGGCTATATATTCTGGATTCCAGGTGTTCAGACTTTAGCTCCCCCAGGCTTTGTTCATTGAAGCTTATCAGGGTTAGTTTAAAACAACTTAAAGTTTCAGTAATCTAATAATCACACTCTAACAATAGCACTCTGTGAAAAAAGCTTAGCTACATGCTGGCTAAAGTGGAAAATTACACTGCTTAAGACTAATACACTGATTATGATTAAAACAATTAATTTAGAAGTTAATGAAACAATTAATTAGAAAAATTAATGAGGATTGTTATGTCATTTCCAACAATCCCACCTGGAAGCATAGAGGCATTTAAGCTGGGCCCTCAATGAAACTAGCTGACTTTCTGATGGGAGTGGCTGGAAGAATTAGAAAACTGCACAAGGAAGATAATCCCTACTTTCATGTCTTAGGTAGTTTAATGAAACAGAATTATTTCTCACTGAATGCAGGTTTAGTTAACCTAAGTGTAAGTTAAATTTTTCTTCATTTCCTTTACCTGCAGCCTCTGAAACAACTGTTCTTTCAGCAATAAAATTCTGCATTTTACAGAGAACAAGAAGGAATGACTCCAAGGATTGAACCTTAGCAGCATGCCCAACAGCTTCCAGAAGGCTGGGGTGTGGTTGCTATATTTCAGTAATAACATGTATTACTGTCATTAGATCAGCTTTGTGGGGAGAATTTAACTGTGTTCTATGAACACATCTGAATAAAGATAATTTTGCACAGAATTCTTTATCAGTTTAGACATCCTTAGGGGCTGATCATGTTCAATTCTTTGCTTGCAGAATCAGGCCAATGAAAATAATCAGCAACATAAAACTTTCTCAACTTTTAAGATTTTTTGCATATACTTGCAGGTTTTTAAATATGTATTTAAACTAAGTCCTTGGCATCCAGCTACCTTTGCAAACCAACACATGGAAGGTACCATGACACATTTAGACCTGCCCATAAAAAAATTTTCAAAATTAGTTGATTTTTTGATCCTTCCTCAATAGTATTTAAATAAAACCAGGCAGCTTTAATGCTGAAGATCTTAGGACTAGATTTGCAGAAGAACTTTGGGCCCTAAAGATGCCTACTCTGTAATTTTCTAAAAGTCTTCAGTGTAAATGAAGCTGCTACATCATGATGTGCCCAAGCCCTTTTGTAAATCTTGGTTTTAGTGAGTAACAAAAAATATGGGAATTTTCTCAGTTAAATTCAATTTACTTGATACATATTATTCTCTCATGTAATTATTTCCCTAATTTCTGTCTTCTTATTTTTCTTAAACAAGACTCTGTACACTTCTTTCCATCCCAGCAGATGATTAGGCTCAGGCAGTTCCTTTGATTTCACCTGATTGTTTTACTATTCACAACACAATAGGTTTATTGACCTATTTTTGGAAAAGAACAGGAACAGTTGTAACACCAATCTGCCAGAACTTCCATTAAAGTATCTCATTCAGAAAAGTTGTGTAATGCAGATTATTCACATTAGAGTTTAACTGCAGCTAATAAAAGTACTGAAACCCCATTCCAAAAAGCACAAAATGGTATAATTTTACTTACATTATCTGCCTGGTTTGCTTTTTGCAGTCTTTTCAGTAGGCCTGGTGTTTAAATATGGTGCTGGCACACCTCTAGAAGCCTAGTTCAGCCTGCAGTCTAATTTTATACACTTTATTTTCCATATAACTGTCTGTTGTACTTCCTTATTGTCAGAGACTGAAATATTTCATGCCTCAAACATTGATATAAAGTTTTGCTCATTATAACAAAAACTGTATAAAGAAGCTATAACCAAAGAAGCCTCCCTGAAGATACCTGACTGGGACTTTGGTCTGAAAGTCCAACTGCTGAGATTAGATAAAGGGAAACCTATTGTTCAGTCATCTCAGGCTGAGAGAAAGGAATGCATCCACAAAGGCCAAAGCTGCTCTAAGAATCATCCCTGGCTGAGTTTGGGGTGGGGGGAGAGCACAGCTCACAGCAGCCAGGTTTACACAGACTTCCCCCCCCAGCCAAGGGAGTGGGAGGAAGTTTGGAGTGCATGGTGTAACCTCTGGTCAGAGGCGATAAACACCCATCCTCCGTTACACAAACTGGCCCAGCTGTGGAACCCCCCAGCCCCACAGGCCACATCCACGACTTTCACATGAGAGGCAGCTGAGGGGGAGTCATAATCCATCAAAGACCCCTCAAAGTGCTCCCCAGAGGCCTTGCACCACAGGACTGCACCTGATTCAAGCAGAGTCTGCTGCAAGAGACTGCCCCCTCCCCTGGGGGGACATGCCTGGACATTGCCACCTGGCCTGAGTGTATATTAGCCCATGGGATTCTATGTTCTTTGGGGGAACCATCACCGCCAAGAAGACCAGCTGGAGAGGATCAACACAACATTGTTGGGATCCACGGATGGTGATATTTTCTTTATTCTGTCTCTATCACCCTCTTTCTGTCTCCCCCACCTCTTTTCCTCCTTTTCTCTGTCTTTATCTCTCTCATATTTACTATCAAATAAAACCCATACTATTGCCTGGCATATGGTCTCACTTGCACCTTAATTCAGGCAGAGGTATTTCTAAAGAACCTTAATTATTGGATCTTAACACTTGTATAATAATATCCTAAATAACTCAAAATAATTAATTTTGTGCACTTTATAAATTGACTACATACATTTATAAATTGAAGGAGCCCTGGTACAGCTCTTGCTCTATTTTTTGTTGTGCTCACACCTGTTAGGGGTGGATATACTCTAAAATTTTGGCCTGTTTATGGGATGCCAAACATTTTAAAACAGTGGATGAGGTTACCTGCCCTGGGACAGGAAGCACAGCAGAAGGGGCAATCTTTTCAGATATTCTCACAATGTCAGAACACATACTTCTGTTCAGCTGCACACTTGCCATCAATCTCCATTTCTACAGCTGTTTGAAATACATGGGAGTGACTTTCTCAGGCAGTTCACTCCTTTCTCATTGCAAGGTGATTCCAGAACCTTAGAAAGTTCCCAGCTTTCAGATTTAGAGCATGAACTGTGACAGTAGTGGTAGCAGAAGAACTTATTGTTTAGGGTGAGGTGGGGGTTGATTGGTTTAGAAAACCCAATCCACCCCAGCAAAGATTACACCCACCTTTGTGGGTGAAGTTCTCATTGATAAGGGTACAATTTGTTGCAACAATATGGGCAAAATATCCAATGATACAGAGGTCAAAAACAATGAGAAAATAGCATAGCCTTTTTAGGCATATCTAAGGTAGGATTTTAGGGAAAATAAATAACAATCCAAAACTGCTGAAATTGTTTTGGTTTTGAACCTTTTAAAGAGCACACTGTTTTGGCAGAGAGGACAAAGCAGGAATTAACTTTTATTCCTTACTAAGCACAGGGACATCTAAAATGCTTCACAATTGGGATGCAGGTCAGTAGCAGAATGCATCTTCCCAGGAGGAGGCAAAGCTGGACTTTATTATGAAGTCAGTAGTTTTATGATCTCCTTCTGCCTGGGGCCTGTCTCCAGGTTTTCAAAAACTTTGTTACCACTTTAAATATTTATAGCTCAGAAACCTAAGAACAACTGTATGAAGCAACTAGTTTTTTAAATAAAATCCTGGTTTAGTATAATTCAAATTCCTCAAGCATGTTAAAGAGATTTTAGTTGGAGGGTGGGTTTTTTTTTTTTTGGAAGACAGAACTGCAGCATTCTAAACCACTGCAACAGAATATAAAGCAACAATTCTCTTGCATCATGCCTCTGCTGCTCCTCTTCAGGAAAGAAAGGCACAATATTTCCAGGAAAATTATTAATGGAAGTATCATATCAAGACTTTCTGCTTTTAGTAAGTTAAGTAAATTTTACATATAGCATAACTCCTTTAGCTCATCCACAGATTGGACATGAAAAATCTAAACTCTTCATAATTTAACCATGCCATGTCTGTTGCCACAATGCAATCCATAGTTCTTAAGCAAGGTCAAGAACAGCCATAGCTTTTAAGGTGAAAGCCTGAAGAATTGCAGTAGCAGTTAATGAAATTAAGATGCTAAGATACATTTACCTTTCAAAGCTAGATTTATTCATAAGTTATTAAAAATAAACTCCAATCATACCAAAGAGATGATAGATGAAAAGTAGTTCCAGTGAGGAAAATACAAGAACTTCAGTTTTCAAACATTTTAAATTAATAAATGTGCTAGCCGCCATTTTTGTGGCAAAAGAAACTCTCCTGTAAGTGATAAGGGGTTTTATTCAGCTAAAACATGCAAAGAAAAAAAGTCTCAAAGTGAGAGGAGAAATACGACCAGTTCATATTGGACACAAGGGAATAAAATCCTGAGGATTGAATTCCTTTAATCCATTTTCTTGTCACAAACTTCTGTGGACCTCTTTGCAGCAATTCCAATTGAAATGCCATTGCTTTCAAACTGCAAATAAAAGACAGCATGATAAATGGGATGTCAAAAAAGGACTTCACACCCAGAACAGTAACAGCTGGTGATGAAAATGGCTTTTAGAAGCAGGGCCAGTGATGATCTATGAAGAAATCTGCAGCAAAAACCAACTGGTGGTCTCTCTTTAGATTTACAAATAATTATTGCTTCAGGAGGGGAACAAAGGCAGAGACAAGATATATAAATCTTTGCATTTTGATAGAAGAGATAAATAATAAATGCACGGTTTAGATGCACTAAACATTTTCCCCCATTACAAGAGGCAGAGGCGACTGAAGAGTGTTTTTTTTTAATCTGCTTCATGTATCTGGTGTGATGTACCAATTATTTGACTTTTTTCTTCTCTGAAAGAATAGCCAGTCATTAAAACTAAAAAAAAATTAAGCTGTTTCAGAAAACAGGTGCAATTCCTATCCTTCCAAGACATACCAGAAGCTGTCTTGAAGCAACTATTTCTAGCTGGCTCAGTACCAGCAACTCCCTTTCATAAGAAAATAGCCACAAAAAATCTAAAAACATGCAACGATTTACCCTTTTGCAGTGCCCCTGCAGTTTTCCTGGTTAGCTAAATGCATTAATCTTACTTTATAAATTCCAGATTCATCCTCCTGATCTCTTTTCGTGGCTGAAGGTGCCTGTGGATTTCCACCACTGTCTCCTCGACCTTGTTTTGTAGCTATTGCTTCTTGCGCAGCTTTCTTGGGCCACACACGCTTAATGAAAGGTGCGATAATGGGATACATATACGGTTCCAGGAATTTCTTGTAGACCCAGAGGAGGACCGGAATGACAATGCAAGGAATGCACACCATAGCTTCCTCTTGTTCTGCAACAAAGCTGGTGAGGTAAAAAAAACAAAAACAACTTAGGATGACTGTATGCCATGAGCTAAAAAGAGTGTCTTTAAACAATGAAGAAATATTTTAGTTGATATTCAAACATAAAAGATTCTTATAGTCTAGCTGTTAATGTTTCAAAAATGCTGTGTGTTTCAATTTTATAAAGCTCTCAACAAGGGAAACATTATTGATATTTTAACAAAAAAGAAGCTTGCTATTAATTTATTAGTCCTACAGCTGCAACTTAGAAAAACAAATTCAGAAAATAAAAGTTTTTGTTTAAACCACACAAAAACAGTTTAAGCAGCAAGCTGCAGATATTAGCCCAGTTCTTACTATATTATGGCAGTGGGTCCAAAAGGTTTGCTTTTCATATTCCCTTTTTATTTAAGGTGAAATTAACCAGCAGGACTCCAATCTACCCAATGGCTGGGTACCACTGAAGGGCAGGTCGATGGGAGGGGGGGAAGAGAATCCCAGTCAGGATTCGAGAGAAGCAAAATATGGGTTTACTTCCTCTTGTGCAAGAGGAATCACGTGATCCCACGACAATCCTATACAACTTGCCAAACTATTAGAAAATTAATCCTTCCCTCTCTCCCCAAACCAGGAGAAACTCTTCAAAAACAGGAGCCTGAAGTCTGCGATGAATAAAAGGGGAAAACCAAAGCACAGGGGCAGAAAGGTACAACTGGGAGAGGAAGCAAGTAGGATTAGAGCTGTCCCTCTCAGTGCTGATGAGCAACATATATTGTAATATATTATACATATTGTTGATGAGCAATATATACACTCTGCTACACAGCAGCAACTTTGCCCTTCACATTTCTCCTTTCTAGGCTGCTATCTGAATTCTTACATTAAGAAACAAAACAAAAGCTTTCCAAGATAGAGAATGAAGAGGCAGATGTGCACACTTCATCTGGGATCAGTTTCACTTTTTTTTTTTAAGCTATCCTAAAGATTTTTAGCCCTGTGGGATAACAAAATATCAATTTCCAGTTGACTACTTCCAAGTGTAGCTTTGGCTGCTTCAAATATAGTTTTACAGGATGCACTTTCTAAAGTCAGAGAGAAATCTTCAGTCAAGAGAACACAAATAAGTTAATCCTTGAAAATCACTCAAAAAGATAATTCAGATACTCTCTCCGCCAGAAATTCCTAGATACAAAATTTCCAGCAATATCTTGTGGATTCATCCACCAGCTAAAGAACGTGGCTGGAGGGAACACCCCAGGCTGGCCTTCTGAGCCAACTGCATGTCTCTGCAGCCAGTTTGTGTCAAGATTCCAGACCAAAAAATAAGTCGTACCTCTGCCAGATGTAAAAGCAAGCCACTGGAAGTATAACACCCGTCCTAATAAGAGTGAAATACCGTTCACAAGTTTCTTCTGTGATTTGGTTAGCATAACACAAAAAACAAACAGGAAAAAAAAAAACCAAACAAACGCGGCAGCGTTTCCCTCTCGCTGAAATAAAGGGGGAGCACAAAGATTTTTCCGAATCGGTGAAGTTCCACTCAAACACGCGTTGAAACCTAAGAGCTCCACACCTTAGCATAGGCTATTACATTTCGGGGTTCACTCCGTCTGCTCCCGGTTAATGGAGCCGCTCCGACCCCATAGAAGGGAAGGCCCCAGCTGGGCTAGAGTAGCGGCAGGCCACGCAAGGGCCCTCGGGGGAGCGGCCCCGGTGTCGTCGAAAGCCGCCCCACACTCACCTCCGTCGGTACCAATCCAGTGCTCTTACCGGCCGCCGCAGCCTTCTATAACACACCGGAAGTGGTTCCCACGCTTCCGACTCATTCGCGGCCAATAGAAGGCGGCGTTCGCGTCATGTGGCCACGCCCCGCCCCCAGGAGCCGCGTTGGCGCCCAGCGGCAGCTGCCAGCCACCGCGTTCGGGTCGCAGCCGCCATCAGGCGGCCCGAACGGGCCAGGACAGTGAGGTAAGGAAAGTAAACGCCCGCGCGTGTTCCCAATTATATAGCTTTATATATGAATAACAGCGGTAAGTCAACAGCATCCCCAGCGTTGCAACAACAGGCATCCCGACTACCGTGCTCACTGCCCATGGCTGTCCCACAGCAACACCCTGCTGAAGCCAAAGCAGAGAAACGCACATGATAAATCTAAACTTTCTCATTTTATTTATGTACATCTGTCAGAGCAGATTTAATCCCGAGCCATTAGCTTTTGCTTCTTCAGCTTCTTCTGGGATATCTGAAAAACAAACACAGAAATGAGAAAATGGCAAAATGAGAAAACACCTTCCCAAAACATGTTACAAATAAATTTACAGGTATCTTTTGAAGGTACTGAGAACTGTTAGAAATCTGTTCACCTGTTTACAAAATGATCCACTGATTGTACTTGCATGTACATAAGTGTCCCTACAAGTACTACATTGCTTACAGGCTTGCAACTTAAATTTTATTGCAGCGCATCCCAGTTTCACACACATGGACTGAGGAAGGGAAGAACAACCTCCCTGTATGATATAAACCCCTGAAAACCATTTTTCGAAGTTATCAATGTTGTGATCACAATAAATACTTAAGTTGCTCAGAATGAACATATCGGGGTTTTTTTATAGGTATTCCAAAGGTATCCTAAGATAGTCATCACAGCAACACTTCTGCCTGAAAAATGCCAAGTATGAACACTTGGCTCTCCTGCTGCCGACATTAAAGAGGACTATGATGCTCTACCTTTTTCTTTTGAGCAACTTCCTCCTCTGGCTTGGGAACGATCTGCTCCTTCTCAGTGAGGATCATCTCAATGTGGCAGGGGGAGCTCATGTAGGGGTTGATCCTACCATGTGCTCTGTAGGTGCGTCGGCGCATTTTGGGAGCCTTGTTGACCTGGATGTGCTCAATGACCAGAGAATCCACATCAAGACCCTAGCAGGGAGAGGAATAAAACTTGACTAAACTCCCTGTGAAAAATTATTACTCCCATTTTAACTTGAAACACACACACAGCCTAATTCAAACAAAGAGTATACCAACACCTTGATACAATTCAATTTCATTGACAAAGCAGGTGTTACCTGGCCTTCCATGTCAGAGACATCCAGTTCAGGAATGCTGACACGCAGCATGACATGAACACTTAGCATTCAGTAACGCAGATGCGGCCTACCTTGAGCTCAGCATTGCTCTCTGCATTTTTGAGCATGTGCAGCAAGAACTCCGCGCTCTTCCTAGGCCAGCGTCCCTGCGTCCAGCCCCACTGCTTGGCCTGGAAGACAACAATATTTCCATTTTTGTCCCAGTACAATACAATTTACCCTTGAGGCACCATTAACTTGCCATTATATCCCCTCCTATTAAGATTGCATAACAAAACAATAATATTTGATCAATTACTTGTAGATGCAATGCCGTACTGGAATTAAGAGTAACTCTTCTCTCCCTCTTGAGCAACCTGGTCTAGTGGAAGGTGTCCCTGCCCATGACAGGGGGTTGGAACTAGATGATCTTTAAGGTCCCTTCCAACCCAAAACATTCTATGACTCTGTATTTTAATACAAAGTTACAATCAACAATGACAGACTATTCTCCATACAATCTCAAAATCATCTTTTCCTCTTAACCAGCCACAGCATCCTCCCCACATTTTCACCTTGGACCTCACCTGGGCACATCTACCAACTCCCCCATTGTAGCGCCGGAAGGGAACACATTGCTTCTTCAAGGTGACGTCCTTCAAGTACTTGGTGGCCTTGCGGATGTGCATGCCCTTGATGGCCTGGGCAGTCTCTCGAGTGTTCTAGCAATACAGAGCACAGAGAAGTTTTTAACACATCTGTACAAGTTACTCAATTTAAAGGAAGCACTCACACATAAAAAAGCCCCACACCTAAATTAAAGAATGAAGGATAGTTAAGAATACTTTTTTTTTTGCTACCTACTTTTCTAATGCTTGGTATAACTGCCATTACTGAATTTGCAGCTCTAACACATCTTTATTGTTTTTTACCTACTGCCTAGACCTTTCCAAACAACAAAATTAAAATTTGAGTATTTGTATTTTTTATAGCTCCTCCTTGGCCACTCTTCCAAAGAAGCAGGAGCCTGAAACATAAATTCCTACTAAAATGTCAAATATGGCACCTCAGAGGAAGTGATGAAATCACAAGATAGAAACAATTTAAGTATCTGTGTAAGTGAATTATAAAGGGGAGAAAAGAAAAGAAAGAAAAATTAAGGCTCAAGTATTAGTGCTTAAGACAACATACTAAATGCAGAAGTCAGAGAGTAACTATAATCTTACCCGATCATAGTAAAAAAGCAAATCAAGATAATTGAAATCTATTTTCTCATGAATTATGTACCAGTGTGGAGCAGAAAAGCATCTGCTCAGCTTGGGTTTCATGGTTAACTCAACCGTGTTCTGGATTTACTGTCACACCTAAAACTTTTCCAGAGGGACCTATGGCCTCATGCCAAACACTGCATGCCTCCCCTGCCGTACTTCTTGAGCAGCAGCATAAGCAGGTGAATCCAATGTTCCTTCCAAACAACCAGAAAGGCAAAGTAAGACAAATGAAACAAATGTCACATCTGACTCTAGCCCCATTCCTCCTGCTAAATTCACTGTAACTATTTCCCTAGTGTATTTTATTATCTGTATTAGAGAGAAAACTCTTTAAGACACAGTATCTTATTTTTGATCCCGTGGATGAAAACCATTACAAGCAGCTAAGGCAAACATAGGCCATAACCTACACTACCACCCTTAAGTAACCATGTAATGATACTGAATGAGAAACACTTCCTTCAAAAAATGCCAAACAAAAAAGTAACAAAACCAAACCAAACCCAAATGAAATTGCATTTCTTACTATGCACATACCGCCTACCTTGAAATGCACTCGCAGGTTGGATCCCCGTGACTTGCATGCTGCAGGAGAAAAAAAAAAAAAAAAAAGGATGAACTTTTGGAACTAAAATCTCAATGACTTTGGTCAAGTCCTACTCAAACATTCACGAAAACAACTCACATTTCGTGGGATTCTCCGGATCCAGAGAGTAGCGCACCATTTTTGGATCTTAGCTGCAAAAAAAAAAAAAAATTAAAAACCCCATATTAAAGCTTTTAACACTGATAAGCAGAACTTGGATTGTTCACCTTACTGCCGATAACTACGGGAGCTGCTCATAAATTACACTATCTTTTCATAATTAAATCCAAAGGTGTCCTAAGAAAGTCATCACCACTGCCATAGCCTCTCCCTTGGGCCTGCTTCCACCTCACGCCAGCCAACTACCCGCAAGCTCGCCATCTCTAGCCCCTACCCGTCCTCCACCAGCGCCAGCCCCGCAAATACCAAGAGGCAAATACATCGAAGCGGACAGAGACTTCAAGCTCTTGCCCCCTAATCGCCTCTCCAGGGCGCCCTGAGCAGGATGGGGGCGGATTGAGACGGCTCGCTGACGGCCATGACTCCTCACCTCCGGACAGCGGCAGGGAAGAGGAAATGGAGGAGGTGCCGGGAGCATCTAGAGCCGCCCACTCTCGCGAGAGTCCTGGCAAAATTTCGGCCAGGGAGCGTCATGGAGGTGCCGCGCCGCTCCGCGCCGCGCCGAGCGAAGGGAGTGGGAGGGACCGTCGGTAAAGGCGCGGCGACGGGAGGGGTGAGGGACCGGTCATGACGGCACATCCCCATGTGCGAGGCCGAGGTGTGGAAGTAAAACGTGCGTGGGCATCAGCCAGCGTCCTCGTGTCTGTGCGCGGGACACACGGTCCATTCACTCTCAGCTCAAGGCCACTGTTGTTTGCAGACCAGAAATCAGCCGAAACCAGACCCAGGAGTAAGGCCAAGGGCTGCAGCTAGATGGCAGCTCAGGATGAGAATAGAGAAGCACATCGTTTAACAGGTATCCAGGAGACGAGACGGAAGAGATTCATGTTTATAAATCACAACTAGTATTTTTTGCACCATTATAAAAAAATCAAAGAATGCCTTGTTAAAGTAAAAAGTTGTTTGGTTTTTGGGTTTTTTTCCCGTTTTAGGCAGCATTTGCGACTAGAACTGCTGGGGGAATCTGACAAAGCAGTGATTCAATAAAACCAAAATGTTTCCTGAAAGTGGAACCCAGCTCCAGCAAAAGGCTCTTAATGAAAAGCTTGACAGAATGGTAAGAAAAAGAGAAAAGACTTCCCGAGCAGCCAGTAGTCTGGTGTCCAGGCACCTCCCTGGCACGAGAGTCTGGGTTTAACTCTGTGTTTAGAAATAAGCAGAGCAAGAACTTACTGCCTGTATAAATGCTCTGAGCAGGAGGCTATTTTTGAATCTCTTGTTTAGGGCTAAAAACTCCCATAGCTCTGAAGCTAGGATTTCACCCAGATGGGAAAAAGAAAATATTTGAACTATGACAAATATTTACATAACTGGAAACTGTAGAGCTCTAGTTGTGACTGCAGCTCTCCATTTATCTGCCTTAAAATGTGTCTTTGCTTTCAAGGGAAAGCTTTCTACAAATTACATGTACTGCCAGTGGAGGAAATGGGCCTTTCCATAGCAAGCACCTTCATATGCAGCTTCTTGTTAGCAGCAGATCACAGAAACAACAAAACATTCAGAGAAAGCTGGAAGAGACATGAAATATAAGTAGTTGGCACATGGTGGGAATTATTACCTGGTCATTGTGTTCATCAATCAAGTCCAAAACAAATGGCACATTTTTTGTTAGTTAATTCTGCTTCCCCAACACATGGAACTGTTTACACTCAGCTGCTGGGGGCTTGCAGTGGTGGAAGTGTAAAGGTAGGAGCTTCTGCTGATGGTGTCAGGAAATTAGATGCATGTTTTAGATTTGTTGGGAGGTTAACAACTGCTCTCAGAGGCAGCCTAGCACATATCTGGTGCTGATATCAGGACTGGGGCAGCTGAGCATGTGCCCGTCTTGAGATTTATCCAGATTATTCCCCCAGTGCACCAGCTGCCTTGGATATTTAGCTTGTATGAGGTGACTCAAAAAGAACTTTTGGATCCTAAGCAGAAAATATAGGCATGTAAGTCCAAAATCATGTTCCTAAAAACTCCTGTGTAGGAGGCAGACACCTCCTAATCCTACTGGAATCTCAATTTCATAGGATTTTACCTTCAACTCCCCTGGTGCTATCCCTCTTAGCTCCCTTGTCCATTTCACCCAGCCCTGGTGACTGCTGTACATGCCCAGGAAGACCTCACTCTTTTAGCAGGCACTGAATGCAAAGATTCGATGCTGTTCAGATCTGAACTGTTCCTCTACTTTGTGCTCTTGAAGCTTCTGCCTGTAGCATCCTTCTGCAAAGGGCTCATCACAAGGACAGTAATGATTTCTACCATCTCCTGATGGTGGAAAGGGACAGTGCCCATCTTAACCCAACAGAATGGTGGTCACAGCACACTACCAGGACATGGGAGACCCACTTTCAATTTTCTTCCCTTGAGAGGTTTCAAAGCTGCTCCCTAACCACGAGGCCAGAGGCTATTCTATGGCAAAGATGTTCCCATCCTGCTGATTTAGGGGGGGCTAGAATTTATTAATTTAAGAGAACTAGAAGCTGGATAATAGTAATAATTTTTGAACTGATTTAGAAGGCCAGAGATTGGATAATGATTTACTAAGATTTGCTTGCTGAAGACAATTTATTATTTGCTTAATGATTTTGTGCCTACCTAGTATCGGAGAGGATATAGAGAAGAAAGCCAAATAATTGAGAAAAACTACTGAGTGTGACCGAACATCCTGCTCTCAGACCCCAGAACTGGTACAAGTTAGTTCTAAGGCTTGGACTTGGACCAAGAACCAAGGGAGCATGCGTAAGGGAACAGGGTGAAGAGTTCATCCTGAGGAAGACTACTAACTTTGCCCCTCATTAATCATTCGGGACCCCTGCCCACAATTAATTTGTGACACTGCACTTGCGCAAACATATTTAAATGAACTTTGAACTCATTATAATATGAAGCAGGGATAGGTAATGAATGTGTATAGGAGCTTTGTGTAACTTTATGCATATGTAACCTGTAACCTAATATAAACCTAGTGAAGTGCTGCTGACGGTGTGCATGCATTTGGAGGGGCTACCCCCCATGCACCCCAGCTAGAATAAACACATACCTAGTTCATAACTATTTGAGTTATGGAGTCAATCCACGCTTCACTGCCTGCTGCAGATTTTCTGCCAAGCAGCCCACAATGTGTCTACTTCACATCTTTCCTCTGGATAGGCTCCTGGGGCTGGAAGGGGGCTGCATCCCTTAACCTGCCCTAGAAGAGCTTAGCAGGCAACAGGGAGTGTACCGTGTCCTAGGTTGCAATATAGATGTATTTAAGTATTCTATTACCACCAGCTGTGGGCCGTTAGCTGTTATCAGCTGCTAATGACCCACCCCGGATAACAGACAATGGGCCATCAAGGACCCACTGCATGACTCATGGACTTATCTCATCCCATTGTGAGATGCTCCACCCAGGAGGGAGGAGCCAAGCATTCTCACCTGGATATAACCTGGCCTTGGACCTGCCTAATTTAGTCTTGTCTACTGGGTTCCCCAAGGACAAGAGCTACCACTGGACCTTCAGCTAGAGACCAGACCTTCACATGATCACTGCCTCAACTGAACTACTTCGTTTGGACTGCTACCACCACCCTAACAGGGTGTCAGGTTGTATCTGACTTTGTCAGTGCTTTTTTTTTTTCCTTGTGTTATTTCACTTATTTTTAATTTTTCCTATTATTTTTAATCCTGATTTGTAATCTCCCACTGGTTTGTTTTCAAACCAATACCTACAGATACAGGAATGTTGTCTCATGTAAGTCCTTTTGTGGCTTTAGTTGTGAATAAACAAGTGGCCTTATCAGTCCTACTGGAATTGCTAAGCCAAATGTCATCCTAAGTGACAATCAACCACCATCCCTTCTGTCCAGAGGGAGAGGGGAGCTCCTAGACTGGCCAGGGTTATGTTTTCATGGCAGGTCTGGAACCAAAAAGAAAACTCACTTCCTGCTGTAAGACCTGTTCGCCTTCCCGCAGCTCTGAAGTTCAACCACTGTCACAGCAGAAGTAAATCTGTGCCATCCTCAGCCAGCTGGTTCAGAGGCCAAGGCATTACTTTTAGTCCCTACTCTGCCACAGCTCAAGTGCCTGATGGTTAGCTCAGGCACACATCTGCCTCTGCCACCTTGTTTGGGAACAGTCATTTCTAACAGAGGGGCAGGTGGAACAACAGGAGGGTCCATGCTAAAATCCCCATGACAGATCCATTGGGGCTGATTGGCCAAGGTTAACTCTGGCTTGCTAAAACACACAACATTGCCATGCTCTAGGAGGGGGATTTGACCTGTTCTTTGCACAGGAACAGAAGCCAATTCCTCAAACTTTTTTTTAGATTTCTTGGCATTTATGTTACAGACCCAGTTTTTTTGAGTACGAGGCTTATGTGGGGATATTAACTATCATTCACAGAATTACATACAAATGGGTTGCTTGTCTTAATGGTTCAGCAGAAAATCTTGAAGACGAAGACATTTTAAATTGTGATGCCTATATAACTTGGGTCAGTTACAAGGTGCTTATATAGCTTTATTTATAAGATATCAACATAACCTGAATTATAGCTTCCTATACTTATATGACCTAAATTATAACTTTTTATACTAATATAACTTCAATTATAACTTTCTCTGCAATGTCATGGCTATTATATGGTTAACTAGTTGCTTAATGCTGAATAGACAAAAACCTCACCAGGTGGATAGCTTCAAAAGTGGACAAGTATAGCACTAATGAGAAATTAGCAAATGTAAAGCCAATTAGCCACAGAATACAGAATTTAAACCAGTTAAAACCAGAGAGACCAAGGAACACCATAACTGTGCATGCTCCGAAGACAAAGGTGAAAACCTCACATGCGAGGAAGACCTTGGGCCTTCATCAAGAGGAGACCCCCATGACCACCGAATTGGGGAGGCGCAAGCACAGTGCAAAAGAACTATTTATAACCATGAGATCATGTTATGTAAATTAGTTCTGGGGCATATATGATGATGTTATAGTGACATAGTAATACTAAGTGAAATTTACTGTATAAATAAACCACAACACTTGACAAAGGTGGGTAAGCTAGGTGGGGAGATCCCACTTACCTCCAGCGCTGCAATAAACAAATACCTGCTCTATAGACACTGGTCTATGGGGTTTTATTTCCAGCCTATCTTTTGGGGCATCAATTGAAAACAGCTGAATGCTGCAAACACTGAAACTTTCCAACCTTCAGACTGACAGCTGCCTTCACATTCTTTCCCTGAAATCCCCTCTCTTGACTAGCTTACAGACTCCTGTCCTTCTCCTTCCAGATGCGTGGCTCCTCCAGAGGCACAGCTCGCTCCTGTTATTTGCCTTTTCCTCCCATGGTCAGCAAAATGGTGGCATTTGGACATGTGGTAGCTAAGTTCTCCAGCAAAGCCACTGTTCACAACCATGTCTTAAAATCTACTGAGGAAGGCAGTTGTTGTGATAATAGCTGCAGGTCCTCCACCTATTTCTTAATTAGTGTACTTGTCACCTATTGTCCCGCCTTCCCCACCCCAGTAGTCCTGGCCACTCCCTCAGGTTTTCCCTATTGGTTCCTGTACCCTAACTCTGCCCATGTACTGCCCCTGTACCCAGAGGTCACTGGGCCAGTGTGCTGTCCCCGCCCCTCTGTCTTCCTAGAAAACCCCTCACCCTCCGCTATCTTGTTGTCTACGCACATGTGCTGTCTATGCATGTGGATATCTATGCACCACATGTGTCTGTGCATGTGAGGCCTTCGCCCACGAGGTATCTCTGCCTCTGGGAGGTCTTTGGCCTCTGCTGCACCATGCGAATAAACATCTTCCATGGACACAATGCGTAGACCCTCCTTGCCTCCTTTATCTCTGCCAGTTGTGGAAGCAGACCAGAGAAACTGAGCTAGCCTTATGGATCCCCGGCTGGTGAGAGCACAGTGTACAGCCCTGGGACAGAGGGTTTAGTGCACTGAGGCATTGAACTGGGCTGGGTAGAGATGCTCTACGGTAGGGTCTGCTGTAACATCCCTTAAACTGCAACAGGCAGTGAGTCCCAGGAGCAAGATCTGTGGACTTGAAAAAGGAGGAAATGCATCTCCAGAAGATGGACTGACCATCAGCAGGAAGAGACACTATAGGAGTTTTGTTCTGCATCGATAATTCTGTCTTGTTTACTTGAAGAGCTCAATTATTTTATATATTGCTCCCTGTGATTTTTAAGAAGAGATGCTTCCATAGGGGGCCAAAAGTTCCTTATGTAAGCAGATAAAGGTATTTTTATATATCTATTTATGCATATATATATGTATATGCATTTGCATATAAATCATCATAAGTGTATCATCTAAACCATGTGAACAATTTTGATTCTCTGTGAGTCCTCCTAAAACACAGGTGCAGTGGGTTGACCCTGGCTGGATGCCAGGCACTCACCAAAGCTGCTCTCTCACTCCCCTCCGCAGCTGGACAGGGGAGAGAAAATATAATGAAGGGTTCATGGGTTGAGGTAAGGACTGGGAGAGATCACTCACCAAATACCATCAAGGGCAAAACAAACTCAAATTAGAGATATTAATTGAATTTATTCCTAACAAAATCAGAGCAGGATAATGAGAAGTAAAACAAAACCTTCAAAAACACCTTCCCCCACCTTTACCTCCTTCCCAGGTCTACCTCCTCCCCCGCCCAGTGGTGCAGGGAGACAGAATGGGGGTTATGGTCAGCTCATCACCTGTTGTTTCTCCCACTTCTCAGGGAGAGGAGTCATTCTCCTGCTCCACTACAAGGTCCCTCCCACAGGAGACAGTTCTCAGAACTTCTCCAACATGTCCATCTCACAAGCAACAGTTCTCCCCAAACTGCTGCTCTGTGGGTCACTCTTCCATCAGGTGCAATCTTTCAAGGACAGGCTGCTCCAGCATGGGGTCCTGTCTCCACAGGCTTCTCACAGGGATCACAGCCTCGTCTCAGGCATTCACCTCCTCTGGCCTGGGTCTCCTTCATGGGCTGCAGGTGGATCTCTGCATCCCCATGGTCTTGCATGGGCTGCAGGGGTACAGCCTGCTTCACCATGGTCTTGACCACAGGCTGCAAGGGAATCCCAGCTCCAGTGCCTGGAGCACCTCCTCCCCCTCCTTCTCCACTGATCTTGGTGTCTGCATAGTTGTTCTTATATATTCTTACCCTACTCTTCTCTGGCTGCAATTACAAGTGCACAGCAACTTTTTTTCTTTCTTCTTAAATATGTTATCCCAGAGGCATTGCCACCATTTCTAATTGGCCTAGCCTTGACCAGCAGCACGTCCATCTTTGGACCTGCCAGGGATTGTCTCTGCCAGACATGGAGGAAGCTTCTAGCAGTTTCTCACAGAAACCACCTCTGTTGCCTGCCCCCAACCCCGCTACCAAAGCAAACTGTGGCCTGCACTCTGCTGCTAAAGAAATGGAGAAAAATGCATTACTTTGCCGCCTTGGACTCCAGTTTGTACTGGAGTCACAGCATGTCCAGCATGGCAGCACTCAGGGATGGTGTGACTTTGTTCAGGCCCCAATAGTCTACTGTCAGTGTCCATTCTCCATTGGACTTACACACAGGCCATATAGGACTGTGAAAGGGTGAGGGAGTCTTGCTGACCACTCCCTGGCACTCTGGTTCACGAATCATGTTATGGATGGGAATCACGGAGTTTCGGTTGGTGCAGTATTGCCGACAATGCACCATTGCAGTGGCAATCGGTATCTGTTCTTCAATCCTCAGCAGTCTCACAGCAAAAGGGTCCTCTGAGAAACCAGACAAAGCATTAAACTGTCTTGTTTCTCCTGTCTCCACAGCAGCTATCCCAAAAGCTCAACAGTGCCCTTTTGGGTCTTTGAAATACCCACTCCTGAGGTAATCTATGCCAAGGATAAACAGGGCCTCTGGACCAGTCACAATGGGGTGTTTTTGCCACTCCTCCTTGGTCAAACTCACTTCAGCTTCCAGTACAGTCAGCTGTTGGGATCCCCCTGTCACCCCAGAAATAGAGATGGATTCTGTCCCTACATATCTTGATGGCATCAAGGTGCATTTTGTGCCGGTATCAACTAAAGCCTTATACTCTTGTGGGTCTGATGTGCCAGGCCATGGGATCCACACAGTCCAATAGATCTGATTGTCCCTTTCCTCCACCTGGCTAGAGGCAGGGCCCCTCTAGTTCTGGTCATAGTTCTTGTTGCTCCTTCCCTGTAAGTATGACTTGGAGGTCCCTTCCAGAGGATCAGATATAACATCATCCCTTCTATTCTGCCTAGGGGCTTGCCCATGAGAGACCGGAGAGGCATTTATCCTTCACAAGTTTCCTGTGGTAGTTGTTCCTCCTTTCAATTCATGTACTCGTGCTGCTAGGGCAGAGGTAGGTTTTCTATCCCATCTCCTCATGTCTCCTCCATGGCCACACAGGTAAAACCATAGATTACCTCGTGGTGTGTACCCTCTCTCCCTGGCCAGGGGGGCACCTTCTCCTAATAGCAGGGGCTCTGGTCTGTACTGGCAAGACATATATCATTCCCTCCCTAGGCTCCTTTCTGAGTTTCTGATATCCCTCTTCAATTTTATCTTCCAATTTCTGGATATACTTGGCCAGGTCTGTTTCCATGGCCAAGATGTGGGCCTTAAACAGGGTGATAGTGTCTTCATATCTCCAGAGTGTGGCAATCAAAGTGCCCACTGTGTCTTCTCCCTCCTTCCATTGCTTCAATGCTAGGTAGTGGGAATATATGCTTGGTCCAAGCCCTACGAATTCCATCCACATCTGTGGTGTACACTGGACAGTCTGGACTTTTAGGGAATTGCTCGTCATCTGAAAAAATTATCTTCATCACAGCTAGTTGTCTCAGGTACCAGATACCTTGCTCCATAATGCTCTACTGGCCTTGCTGCACATAGAGGTCTTCCCTGCAAAGGTATCTTTCCCTCACACTTGACAAGAGTCACCTCCAGAGGCAGATATTTTCTTGCTTCTTTCCAACCCCCTGGTCAATAACCACATCCCGGGACAGAGATCCTAGTTGTCTGGCTTCACTACCCTCTAGGTTCCTATCTTGGGTCACAGCATCCCAGAGTCGAAGCAGCCAGGTCAATATTGACTCAACTGTCCAGTGGGCAAACTCTTGCTATGGCTCACACAGCTCACCCATGGATAGGGATTGGGTGATTATCTCTGGCCCTGTCTTTTCCACTGTTTGTGAGGGTCCTGCCTCCCCCTTGTAACTCACTATGCAAACTGATTTGGTATTGGATTTCCTCTTTTGAACAGGGGCAACTGCTACTGGCTTGGGCTATCCTTCTGGTTCAGCTGCAGGTTGCATGGCCACGGCCCCTGTTGATTTGTTTTCTTTCCCTTCCCCTGGAAGGTGCTGTATCATAACGAGCAGTGTCTGGTAGACAGTGGCCAGGGCCCAACACATTGAGTAGCAGTTTGACAAATAACAATATGGACCTCCGCTTCTCATCTAGAAGGATCGTCTTTATTAAACACACTTGAGTATATGTTTCTTCCACGTACAAGTTTTAGGATCAACCATGCAGCCAGCCAATAGGAGAGAGAGAAAGCAATCATGCAAGCAAGCAGATTTTTCTTGCTTTTATCGGAAAACATTCACACATCACATACATCCAAAGCCCGGTGTTCTAGAGCTTGTTAAATCAAAGCATTCTCACATAGGTGTTTATGGCTGGAGTTGATCCTTTGGTATATGCTTTCCCATAGGAAAAGGCCTTTTATCAAGGTCAAGCAGGCCAGCAGACCTGCAGCTCAAGCAGGCTAGGCAGCTGCCGCTTCTACACATTGCAGTAAGCTGCCCCTGTGTGGAACTGCCACAGCATTTCTCCTTCATACATTTAATCAGTCTAACAGGATCTTGTAATTGCTCAGGGGTGAACTTCCAAATTATTGGAGGAAAGAAATCCCCCAAATAGTTGCTCATGTCCTCTCACATTCCATGCCACTCATGTCTATCCACCCCTGGGGCAGGTCTCTGGACAACTTCCCTAGAAATCTTTGTCTTGTCTCTGAACACAGTGTAGACTGTACAGAGGAGACATAGCAGAACTAGCAACAAAAATATGCTATCCTTAACATCCAGAGGGAATTCAGCATTCTCAGGAAGTGATGTGTCAGACCTGAAGGGGGAGAAGGAGGTGAAAGGCTTGCAAAAATTATCTTCTCCTGTTGCCCAAACAGGCTGAGTATGATTATTAATAAACTCCCGGAAGGAACAGCCCAGACAAGGACAGGCAAACAACAACAAATACACATCCCAAATGATCCTATATTCCTTTGATGTTATCATTCCATAAACTGATATCATAAAGTGTATCAACAAAGCAATCTTGGTTCCTCTACTGATCTGAAAAAGAGCACCATCTGGCAAATGGTTCCACATATACAGACACATATACAAGGTTAGTGATAGGAAAGATGTGTGCTAATGTCTTTACAAACAATTCCATGGGTGAGGGTATGGGTGTAAACATCTTTGAAATGGGTCTTAATAACTCTACCAACTTTAAGCCGCAGGTTTGTTACAGAATCCAGATGATGCCTTTTTTGCTGGTCCTAAAATCATGAGCCAGACACAGGTTAGGGTGAGAAAAAGGGGATACCTTTATAAGGATCCCTAGGTGCACAGTTTGCCAGGTGGAAAATGCCAAAGATGCACACACCACATAAGGCGTATACAATATTTATAGGTTTTGCAAATAAGTATATCTGACAAGAATCCCCAATTAGAAGCATAATTGGTGAGGTAATCCCTCCCACTTCAACCCTTTTTTCAAATTCCCCCTCCTCTAGATAGGGACTAAACTGTTTACAAAAATATGTCTCGAAGAGCAGGTCTCAACCTTGGTACCCAGGAAAAACCAAGATAGGATAGGAGCCTCAGGCCCCCAGCTTGGAACCTTTGGAATGTGTTTTGTCTTTCTGCCTATCGGGTAGGGTAAGGAAAAGTACTGGAGCAAGGCTACGAATACAGTAAGAGGCTACAGAGCTACAAATATATGTGTAAAGGATACAGAGAATACATAAAAGAAAAGGAGAAAAAAAATCAATTCGGCATCACAGGCAGCTTGACTCCTGAAACAGACAAATGGGTCTGCACAAGCCTGAGTTTCTGAACTTTGGGGGAAAGTGACATGTTTAAGGGGGAATATGTGGTAGGCGGTTGGGGAAGGCTGTTCCTTCCCAGTACCTCAGCCAATGGGGAAGGGAAAACGGCAACATGCAGTCGGGAATTTAGGATAAAAGGAGGCTGTGCCCTTCGATACCTCGAGAGAGAAACCCCTGTGGGTGTATGCCCCTGTGGACTCTCTCCCTTTATTCAAAGTTGCAGGACTCCTCTGTCTCCTTCATGGACACTGGCTCTTCATAGCATGATTTTCTGCACATTAGGTACCACACCCCCACGAATAGACCGAGCAACATGGTAACCAGGGAGTTCTGTACCTAATATACAAATGCTTTAACAAAAATTCTTATTGTTAACTTCTCTCTTGAGCCTCACATTCGGTGCCAAATTATGTGTTGGTTTTGACAATGGGGAACTAAACTTCAAATAAGCCACCCCCTTTCCTCCCCACCAGCAACGGAGGGACAATAAAAGAGAGATTGAGTAAAATATAGCAATTTATTAAAAAAAAAAGCAAACCACAAAGCAATGGAATGAGACGCACATGACAGAAAGAAAATTGTTAAAAAAAGGGAAATATTTTAATCGACAAAAAGCGAGGTGTTAAGCAGCCCCCTTGTAACAAAGACAAAATGGCTGCCACTTTCCCAAGCACCCCACATAGCCCACATGGCCCAGGAGAACAAAGACAAGATGGTGGAGAGGCTCTCCCAGCTCAACCCTCTCACCTCAGCCCAAAAACAATGGAAAAAAACAGGGAAAAAACAAAACCTGAAGATCTAGTTCTAATTAGGCATTATGCTGCCAAGTTGACTGTTCCACATCACCCAACAGGGGCTCTCCCAGGCAGCATCGATCTCAGTCAGCAGTTCGGAATTGTGAAATAACACTTCCTGGGCAGTGGTGATCTCAGTCAGCAGTCCCGATGACTGGCTGTTGGGGTTTGACCCTGACTAAATGCCAGGCACCCCTGCTCTCTCCTGCCACACACGTGCAGGAGAGGGGAAAGAAAAAACTGTTAAAACTGATTCGCCCCAATCGAGCCCAGAGACACTTCAGAGACCAAGTCAGAGAAGTGGGTATTTGCTTTATTCGGTGCACCGGATGTGTGGGGAATTGTTTCCACCAAACACACATACCTCAGTACCCCAAAGACACAGTGTTATAGGTAAAATCATGAATATTAATTACATTCTTCAGGATAGGAGTGGTTATACAAATCATTTCTCAGAAGTCATTAATATCATTAGCATGTGCACCACGCATGCTCTGTATATCTTGGTGGTCTTTGGAGACCCCCAAAGCCCCCTCCAAGGTGAAGGTCCTTCATGGGATGATTCAGGGGTTTCTGTGCTGGTTTCAAATGCATGCTTAGCTGATAAGCCATCAGGCCAGAGCTGTTACCTACAATTTGAATTTGAATTAAGAGTTCAGCCTTCAGCCCTGGAAGCCACAGACAGGCGCCTGTGCTGGTGGAAGGGGGGCAAAAGCTCAGAGAATCTTTCTCAATCCCCCCTTTTCTTTTGTAATTTGTAATTCTTTACAAATCTTGTATGTCATGAAAGTAAATACCTTTCTCTATTTTATATCTAAGTTTATACTTTTGCCATTGAATATAAGCATCGCAATTTCAAGTACATAATATCATACAAAAAAAACTACTATTGCAGACAGTAAATAACAATGCAATAACACAAATAACTATTTACATACATTTGTTTAAGCTAGGATTAACATAATTGCAACAGCTTGTATTTATAACTGTACATACTCTTTCTCTTGTGGCGTACAGCAAATTTATAGTTAATTGTGAGATGCTTTTTATCTTGATTTGCTGTGTTTTTATGGCATCTGCAGTGGCATTCATTATGGTCTCTACAATGGTAAATTGCAGAGCCCAAAGCCTGGCAGATTGGTCTATGACTTTTAGCGATTTTTCAAAGGCAGTATTTTCCTTTTGTGGGGCTTAGCATTCTTAAACACTGGACAAACAAATATGCATTAAACAGCAACAGTTATAAATACTTAGTAGAATAGCCAGCCATCCTTTTGAAACCTTTTCATTTTAAAAATAAAATTATTTTGTTATTGTTATATTTCAATTTCACAAATTTAGATTTAAGCTCATATAGCTTTCTCTTTTTTTTCTGGCTTACTTAGCCCTTTGCATCTGAAGCCATACTTGCCATTACAATTATTACAAGGTTTTGCTAGGATAGCTGACTGTGGATAACACTGTTCTGCAAATACAAAAACCAAAACCATTTAATGTGTTTCATTTTGGCGTTGCAGCTTATAACCAATTTACTGTATATTATATTGTCCAATATGGTTCTTTTGTGTCCTCTTTGTCTGGAGTTTCACATTAGAGAGGAGTCTCTGGCCATAGATCTCACAGTCGTGAGGGAAGTTAGCAGTTCTTTTTGCTTTTGTGGCTTGAGTAGCTCCTTGTCTCACATCTGGACACAGCTTTTTATCTGATGAGGACACACTGAAGGATGTTAAAACAAACTTGCACAGTGATAACACATGTTAGAGTGGGGAGAAGGATGAATTCTTGCTTCTTTCAATTCCCCATTGGAAATTCTTATACAAATCAAGTTTTTAATAAGTGAGAAATTAAGATTTTATGAATTAATGTTTTACTCTTGCAGGTTAATAAACTTCTTTTTTTTTCTTATAATTTCTTAAATGCATGTATTACTTTATATGCATATTTAGAATTAGTAAAAATATTCACTATTTTGTCTTGATATACTTCGCAGGATTTTATAAGCACTTACAGCTCTGCTGCTCGAGCTGACTATGTGAGAGGCAATGTTTCACTTATTTTAACTTTCTTTCATTAATGACAGTGTATTTTTCAAATTGTTACTCTTCTAGTACTTTTGAAGACTCACTACTAAATACATTTTCTCCCCAGACCAGGGAGTGCCTCGCGAATCTTCCCTAGCCTGGGTCTGGAGATTTATCACCTGAATGCTGTGCAGTCATGGGGTTTTTTTTCAACTTCTTCAAGGAGGCTGAGTCAAACCCCTTGTTTTTTGTTTTTTTTTTTTTTCTTAAATCCTCTTGTTTTACTAAACAAGATTCGCAGTACAATAACTGTACTGGTCATCTACTCAGATGCTTTTTGAGTTAATAAATCTTTAGCTTGGTGTGAAACTTATGAGGTATATTCCTATTGTCAGCCTTCAGGCCTCATTTACCATCAGAGCTTTGGCTGCACAACTTTTGCAGACAGTGTGGCCAGCCTCTGGCTACATTCTGAGACAATGAATAGCTGCCAGCCACTGGATTTGGTAACATAAAATTAGCATCAGGCCACCATGTTCTCCAAAAGTGGCTGTCAAATTCTCAAAGCATGGGGAAGAACACTTTTTTGCAAAAGTTACTTGCCATGACAACAAACCATACAGAGAGGACTGAACCCCCTTGGGGACTTGAATTAAGCACACATTGTCATGTTCTTGGCTGCTTGAACAGCCCGGACAGTGGCTCAGAGACCCACCTTGTCTCCACCTTCTCAGCAGTTCTAAATTTTTTTTTTTTCTCTGCAGCAGTTAATTTGCATTTTCTCTAAGGCAATTTGTCTGGCTGCTTGAAGGGTAAAGAATTTGAATTAAAAGCATTTGAGCAAACTTTTGTTCAAAAAAAACCAAAACAACAACTCAGAGTAACCCAGGCAGGAGATTTTAACTTTGAAATAGTTAATTACAAAATTTGGTATATCATTTCTACAGACATTTTTGCTTTCAGTGTCTCTTTGGCATCACTTTTGCTTTTGCCTTTTTTTATCCTTTCTTACATACATTTGCAGTATCTTTTTAACCAGTTTCTTCCGGGCTTATTCAGCCCTTCCTCCAGCCCCCACCCGTACTACTGCCTGGGGGTGCTCATTGTCCCACAAAGTCATTCTGGTGACCTAGACAGAACTCTTAACAGACAATCCATATTTCTAAACATTCCCTCTGCAGTATCCAAACGCAGCCCTGCCCCCTCCTAGGCTCTCAGCAGGCAAGGCCAGCAGCACCACAGGTGCCCAGGGTGTCCCGCAGCCTCACAGAGGCCGGGAGGACACAGCCACCCTGCCCCAGGGGCTGTCAGGGTCAGGGACTGCCTGGTGCTGAGCTCATAGCTGTCCCACAGCTCCACCTCGGCTCCGCACCTCCCCACAGGACTCCAGCCTGTGCATCCAGCCCCGCACCTCTGCGCTCGCTATTGCCGCGTCGAAAGGGAAGGATACAAGGAATTGCAGCTCGCCCTGGGTCAGCTGCCAAAATTTTAGGCAAGATGGGGGAGGGTCTTGAAATACTTCTCCTCTCTTCCTTCTTTTTCCTTCTTTTTCCTTCTTTTTCCTTCTTTTTCCTTCTTTTTTACTCTATTTACTTGCAAGCTCTATCTACTAAAACATTCTATACAACCATATTTCAGTAGCTACACACAGGAGTTCTAAAGAGGTACTTATTAGATTCAATTAGTTATTTTTATCTCGCGGGGGTCCCCGCATAAATTTATATGCCGGCAAAAATACAAATTAACACAGGTAAAATTTTGCACACACAGTACATGCACACACATTAAAAAATTTCAGAAGCACTCGAGCAAATAGACAATATCACTTCCTCTCACAATTAATACACATGCACTAAGTTTAAGTTTCACAACTGTTTCCACACACAAAACACAGAATTTTAAAGGCAAAATCAGATAGAGCAATATTAGAAAGGTGTTGGGGTCTGAGTGTTTTCAATTCAGCAGCTAAAATCTTTCCCTTCAATAATATAATCTGCCCCCCTCCGGATACTCCAAACCAACGGTTTATATATGATTTATACTCATTCACTCTCGGCCAGTCGCTTCACTTTTCTCTGGCCGTTTCTGTTGCCAGAGAATGGAAACGCAGATAGAGCTCCGCTCTCGCTTCGTGTCAGAGACACGTCTCATTCATTCACACTCACACAGTAACAAAATATTGACACAGTAACACAGTAACAAAATAACAACAGACAGAACAAAAATCACAGTATGGTGTAATACAGTGAGGTCCAACCCCCTTAAAGGTACCTTTCACTATAGCGGGGTCCAACCCTTTTAAAGTACCTTTTCCTGACAGTGGGGTCCAACCCCTTGCCCGGGACTAATTTTGGGAGACCCAGTCTCAACCCACCCTCGGGGACTAGCACCCCGGACCTGCAGGCATTTATTTTAAAAGTAGCAAATACCTTAATTTTATGCAGATGGTCCTTAGTCTACTCCCGCCGTGAGCCAAAGGACAGCTGAGCTCCCCCTGAAAATTCAGGGTCACGACTGGGAGGTCTGCTTACCCCTGGATCCGGCAGCCGAGCAGAGTCAGGGTCCCATCTGGGTTGCCAATTTGATTCGCCCCAATCGAGCCCAGAGACACTTCAGAGACCAAGTCAGAGAAGTGGGTATTTGCTTTATTCGGTGCACCGGATGTGTGGGGAATTGTTTCCACCAAACACACATACCTCAGTACCCCAAAGACACAGTGTTATAGGTAAAATCATGAATATTAATTACATTCTTCAGGATAGGAGTGGTTATACAAATAATTTCTCAGAAGTCATTAATATCATTAGCATGTGCACCACACATGCTCCGTATGTCCTGGTGGTCTTTGAATACCTCCAAAGCCCCCTCCAAGGTGAAGGTCCTTCATGGGATGATTCAGCGGTTTCTGTGCTGGTTTCAAATGCATGCTTAGCTGATAAGCCATCAGGCCAGAGCTGTTACCTACAATTTGAATTTGAATTAAGAGTTCAGCCTTCAGCCCTGGAAGCCACAGACAGGCGCCTGTGCTGGTGGAAGGGGGGCAAAAGCTCAGAGAATCTTTCTCAAAACACACACCAAATTAATGAGTTAAGTGAGATAGGATGCTGGTAGGAGGACGCACTGTGGCTAGCACAGGTCTTTCCCATGAGAACTTTCTTCTGTGTTTTATAAACAAAGATAAAGTTTGGATGTTGTTAGAACAGTCTCGAGATTTGGACAGTTCAGGCCTGGCCAATCAGGCCTAGGGGGAGGTTTCTGACTGACCAATCTGGGGGACCTCTGAAAAGTCTATATAGGTTGGATTCAAAATAATAAAGCTCTCTTTTCTATGCTACACTGAGAATCCGGGTTTCTTCTCTGCTAGCGGCTCAACAGCGACAACGCACAGAAGAAGGGCAGACAGGCTCCAAACTTAAAGTTGCAAAGTGATTTAATTACCTAACAGAGTCGGAGGATAAATGAGAGGTAAAAATAAGCTTTTCATGCACCATTTGTTCACTCACCCCCCTCCCTCTTAAGAATCCATTTTTTATTAACCCCTCTCCCTCCTTCCAACCAACAGCTTGGGTAGGGGGCAGGGTGTGGGGTATTTTCTTAGTTCATAGAGCAAATCCATAAATCTATTCATCACCACAATTCTTCTACTACAAATACTCTTTACCTCTGCTCATTCTCTCTCTCTTAAGACAGTTTCTCTGCTCTCACCCCCTCCCTCTTAAGAAGCAGTCTCTCCGCTCACCCCCCTTCCCTCTTTCTAAACCAACACCATGGGCTGGGGGCAGGGTAAGGGGTTTTTTCTCTGGTCAGTCCATCAGGGAGAGGGGTCCCCTACTTAGCCACAGGGTCCCTCCCACGAGAAACAGTCCTCTGGGAACTTCTTTGGCGTGGGTCCAATCTCACAAGCAACATCCCACCCAAATTCTGCTGCAACATGAGTCCTCTTGTCCATAAGGTGCAGACTCTCCCGAGCCAAGGCCAGGCTGCTTCCATCCCAGGAGCAAGGCCTTTCTCTTCCCTGCAAGGCCTTTGCAGCTTTAACTCTTTATAGGAGACTCCCACTGGATCACAGCTTCTTCCAGGCATGCACCTGCTCCTCTGGCGTGGGCTGTGGGTGGATTTCTTCACCCCTGTGGACTCCATGGGCTGCAGGGGGACTACCTGCTGCCCCCATGATCATCACCACAGCCAGCAGAGGGTTTTCAGCTCCAGCGCCTGGAGCACCTCCTCCCCCACCTTCTCCACTGACCTTGGTGTCTCCATGCTGTTCTCCATTCACATATTTTTACCTCCTCCTCCTCCTCTAGCTAAAAAGAAGTGCGTGCCTACCTTATTTTGATTTTTTCTTAAATATGTTTTCACAGATGCGTAACTAGCACCTCTAATTGGCCCACACTTGGCTGGCAGCATGTCCATCACTTTCAGAGCCATCAGAGATTGGCTCTGCTGGACTTGAAGAAAAAACTTCCAGAACTTTCACTCAGGACACACAGGAGCCATCTTTGTGCCACTCCCCACCCCTCAGACATTTCTTCAGGCCTACTACAACAGCTTCTGAGGAGTTTAAATTTCTCTTAAAAGTTAAAGATACCTTGCTGATGTTCTGGGCCAATCAAAACCACCACACTGGCTGTGGTGTCTCTGGCAATGGTGGTAATGAAACAAAGGTCAACAGACAAACAATTTTTGTCTGTTAAAAACATGTTTATTAAGCTGGCTGAAAGAAAGCATTGGAGCCCATGCTCTACAAAATGCATCTCTGTTCCAAAAAGATTTCAGTGGGTTTATATAGCATTTTTAATACATTTCCTTATTTCCTTTTTTTCTTTTTTTGGTTAGTAACGTATATGGATTTGCAACCACTGGGTGGAGATCTTCAGCTAAATTATTAATGACTTGTAGGTCATGAACCAGCCTATAACTTGTACCATCAGGCTTTTGTATGCATAAAATGGGTGTATTGTATTCAGATTCACATTCCACTAATAGCCCATATTTTAAAAAGCTGTCTTGACATAACGACGAGAGGGAACTCACGGCAGTCTCAATATGAGATATAAAGTAAGCTCCATTTTATTTCACCAAACGAGAGAGTTATATACTGTTACAGAAATTACTAATTATAGCTACACACACATCTGCAGTCTGTTCTCACACATTCAGGGATCCTCCTGTTGACTCCCTTATCCTTTCTCATAACACTTCTGACTCCCTATTCTTTCCCATGACATTCTTCTCACAGAACATTCTCAGGTAAACAAGTCACTGTAGCTTGTTAGGATTTTACTGAGGCCTGAGTATGCTGAGGCTTTGTTCAGGCCTGTTTAGTTAGCATAAGTTTTGCTGGAAAACTGCGTTTTCCAACACTGTCTATTATGGGCTTAATACCTCTTATTTTTTCCACCTTAAGTGGATATTGCTTAATTCTTACCAGTTGTGTTCCAGGCTTTATTTTAATAATTACAGGTTGTGCTAATTTGGCCTGACCCAGGGTCCCATCTGCCCAAACCTTAGGATAGATTTGATTAAGGACTTCCTCCGGTATTTCCTCTATTTTGGATATATCTGCAGTGAGAGCTAAACTCAAAATATCCAATAATTTTTCATCGTTGAGTTTGACCTGAACTCCCTCAGGGGTGAATTTAATTTCTGCTTGTAATTTCTCTAGTAGATCCCTCTCTATGAGGGGTTTTTGGGGCTGTGGGCATGTACAAGAAATGATGTATTTCTATTGTTTTTTGCAATTTATAAGATAATGGCTTTAAAAATTATACCTTCTGCCATTGACCTGTGGCTCCAATAACATTCACAACTTTACCAGGATCGATTTCTTCCAATTTTACATTTAATACAGACTAAGTTGCACCTGTATCTACCAAACATTCCATTCTGTGATAAACACATATTATAGTATTGGCTTTTTGCAAATATTAAAATGGATGCTATGTGTATAATGTTAATTCTTACATAAGTAGCTTTGTTATAAAGATATAGTTGTGCAATAATAACTAATGCCTTTATTTTCGTAACTAACTTAACTTAGACATAGTTGTGAAATAGCTGATATGGTTGTTTTAGAGTACTCATGGTTAACTTACAATAACTGAAATAACTAAATCGCCTGCTTGATTGGATAACATTGGAGGAATGGGAGTGACAAGTGTTATAAATAGAGCCTCATTATCCAATCAGAGACGTATATCCAATTAAAGAATTTATTAATTAAAAAAGCAAGCGGATATCAGTCAAGACAGCGCTGGACGGGCAGAGGTTCAAGCATACCTCTATGCACCGCGCTGCGGTTTTCAGAGAGCGAACTTTTATAATCCTTAGTAACTCACTCCCTCCGTATGCCTTGATTGGCGTCCCTTCATGAATCCTTGATTGGCTGCTGAGTCGTCTAGGCTGTCGTGCTCTGTGTTGAGTGGTTGTTACTGGGCCTCCTGGGATGGTCTCACTGTGGGGGTCGCACAGGACTCTTGGCAGGGGGGGAGGTTTTATGGTCCCTGAGTCAAATTCCTTTTGTATCTGTCCCGTGGGGGTTGGGCAAAATGCCTCTTGCAAGCATCCTGTAGGGGGTTGCCATCAGCCTGCCCGAGTACATTGGTTTAAAGCAAGAATCGTTTTCATAACAGCAAAAAGAAAAATAAATGGAAAGGCAACCTAAGGCCTATCACCCTTTTCAAATAGTTCGTGAACTAAACTGATTGTAATTTATCACAACAAGGACCCCTGCCACTGACATTTCAACTATCAGCAACTGTCACCTGCTGAAACCGTGGAACAGGGGGGCGATACACGACCCTCAAGACAACAACCAAAAGGACTGCGCATGCTCTAAAAAGGCGGATCAGAGGAGGAGCCATGCCAAAAAGTTCCTGGAACATGCAAACTAGTTTGGGGAAATGTTTGAATATGTATAATTGTCTATGAATATGTATTTGACTGATGCAATAGGAAGGGTATATAAGGAATGTCACCATGGCTAACAAGTGTGCCTCTGGCTAAGGGCCAAGCACCCAGCGCTGCTACTTTTGCTTTATTGTCTTTGTCCCCTATTGTCCTTTATTAAACTTTTTTAATTGTAACAGGAAAGTGAACTTCGTTTTTCACGCATTCTTTTCATATCTTCCCCAGCTCTATTTTGACCAGAGGGTCTTCTGAGGGGCAGGCCCTTTGATTGGCCCTGGCTTTTGTTCAGCTCTGCAATCACCTTGGGTTTGAGTTGCAGGCAGTCCCTCTTCCAATGTCCTTCCTTCTCACAATAGGCACATTGAGTGGTCCAGAGTTTAGGGTTAGGTTTCCACCCATCCCAGTCCTTTCTTTGTTTTGGGAAGGGGCCTATGGGTGGCTCCCCTCTAAGGGCTGCAATTGTAGCATTGGCAAACTGTCCTTTCTAGCTGCTTACATTATACCCGACTACGATTTCTATAAACCCACCATGATTCCTCTTGCAATTTTCCTATGCTCCTTTGGTCTTCTGTTTTCAACTTTTGCAGTTTGTTGTGGTTTGACCCTAGCTAAATGCCAGGCACCTACGACATCTGCTCCCTCTGCTCTCTCCTGCCGCAGCTGTGCAGAGGAGAGGGGAAAAAACCTGTTAAACAAACACACACGGGGCTCATGAGTTGAGCTAAGGGACCGGTGGGAGGATGCACGGAGAAAAAAGGGAAAAACAGGCTCAAAACATAAAGTTGCAAAGTGTTGTAACGTGTGTCCTTTCCCCTGATCCCTCCCCCTTGACCCTTCCGGGCTGGCTGATGTGAGCCAGGACTGCCTCCTAACACCACGAATAAAAGCCCAGCGGGACCCGGAACCGGGTCTCTTGGATTCCAGGCTCTATGGAGCTAACATCCTCCTCCGGCTCTCCTTTCCCCTCCCCCGCTCCCCAGTTCCCCCCGTTATTATTATCCCAATAAACCGCTTGGAACCTGGAATGGAAGATCTGCCTTTCTCGAACTGCCACCATCTACCAAGACCCCGTCTAAACAGCTTCACAACCCGCGGTTGCCGAGGACCTTCCCTGCGTGTTCAAGCTCACTAACAGCTCTCCCCACGCAGGGGGGGAGAGCTGCTTGTGGGTCCGCGCCGCTGCAGAAAAGTGATTTATTAACCTAAGAGAGTCGGAAGATAAATGAGAAGTAAAAACAAGTTTTTAAGACACCGTTTCTTCACTCACCCCCCTCCCTCTTAAGACACCCTTTCTCCGCTCACCCCCCTCCCTCCTTCCAACCAACAGCTCGGGGAGGAAGGGGCAGGGTATGGGGTTTTTTTCTTAGTCAATCCAACAACACAATTCAAACGCTTTTTCTCTGCTCACCCCCCTCCCTCCTTCCAAAAAACAGCGGGGGGGGAGGCAGGGTAAGGGATTTTCTTTGGTCAGTCTATCAGAGAGAGGGGTTCTCTACTTAGCCATGGAGTCCTTCCCATGGGAGACAGTCCTCTGCAAAGTTCTTTGACGTGGGTCCAAATCTCACAAGCAGCAGCCCCCCCAAGGCTGCCGACACACGAGTCCTCTTGTCCACAGGGTGCAGACTTCTGAGTTGAGGCCAGGCTGCTTCCATCTCAGGAGCAAGGCCTTTCTTTCTCTTGCAAGGCCTGATGCCTAAAATGCTGGTAAAAATGAGACACAGACACCGCAGTATAGGGAAAAGGGTATTACCTTGGTTTAATAGGATCCCAGGTGCACCATCGTCACAGGTGGAACCACAACGAAAAAAGGGCTCCGGGTACAATGCATATACAATTTTATGGACATCACCAATTAGCATACCTATCAAAAATTCTTCAATAAGAAACCTAACAAATGAAGTAATTGCCCCCTTATTCTAATTACCTCCCCCCAAAAAGGCTACAACTTAGTTTACAAAAACATGTTCTAGAGATGCGGCTCCGTTCAAGGTTGGTGCTTCATGTTCTTGAGATTGTGGGGATGTTTCATCTTCTCCAAAGAATTCTGAACTAGGCTAGAGTACAAGGGTTATAAACATGTGGGGCTAAGATACAGGGAGTGAAAAGTACAGGAATGGGAAAGGGTAAAAAGTATATAAAAAGGGTATAAAAAGAGTATAAAGAGAAAAGACAAAAAACCATCAAGCATCATTTCCCCCCTTTTTAGAGACTAAGAAGACTTTACCTTGTCTAGTCTCTAAACTACATTACACTACTTACAGCACTAGTTTACATAACTAACTATAGCCAAAATAATAACTACAATTACAACTATAATAAATGTTTCTCTTACTCAGGCTTAGTCTGGTAACCATGAAGTGAGGGCGTGGAAGATATGGTCAAATTTTAAGGTGTAATTTTTGGACTCACTTCATACAGAATTTGAATCCCTTTTCAAACTTCTAAACTTTTTAAATTTTAAATGGCCAGTTATCACATCCATCTAGAGGTGGTAACTGGGTGCAGGTGCAGCAATTGCTCATTTTAAGAGCTCTGGATATATTTTTTGGATCACAGTGTTGTGTAACTTTTGGCTGAGCTTTGAGTCATGGTTACCAATTGGGCAAACAACAGACATATAAAGAACAATTTAAACTACATAATTTTGATTTGCATCAGTCTCTGTTTTGATGGTCTCAGGGGCAGAAGCTTTCTTCATTTTGGAGTAGTGGATTCACAATCTTTTCCCAGCAACCTTTTTCAGAAGTGAGGGTGGTCAGCAAAACTTGGAATGGTTCCTTCCACTTAGCTTGGAAGGGGTTGCTGATCCACCATTTGATGTAGACCCAGTTTCCAGGCTGAAACAGGTTAGCAGGGGTGTCCAATCCTATAGCTTTGGACAGCACGATGAATTTCTGGAGCTTCTGCAAAATGGAGCTTAAGGCTGTTAAGTATTTCTGTAAATCAATTTTACCCCTCATGTGAATTTTCTCCGGAATGTGTGGAACCTGATATGGTGTGCCATATAGGCTTCCATAGGGACTTATTTTGTCCCTCTACCTTGGTTGTATGTGGACCCTCAGTAAGGCTATAGGCAAAGCCTGAATCCATGTCATAGATGTCTCTTGACAGATCTTACCAATCTGGGCCTTGAGGGTTTCATTTATACATTCAACTTTGCCACTTGCTTGGGGCCTGTATGGTGTGTGCAGGTCCCAAGTAAGTCCCAGAATCCTGCTAACTTCTCTGATCACTGTTGCAACAAAATGTGGTTCTGTATCTGATGACATTTCCAAAGGAACCCCAAACCCCGGAATTACATGGTCAAGCAAGGCTTTCACCACCTCTCCTACTGCACCGGTGTGACAGGGATAAGCTCCAGGCCATTCATTGAACACATCAACTAATACCTGTACATATTTATATCTTTCTTTATGTGATATTTTAGCAAAATCTACTTGCCAGTAATCTCTTGGGAGATGCCCTGCCTTGGTCATTCTTAACACTACTCTCTTGTTGTTGTTGAGCAGCTAGCAGAGTAATGAATGCATCAGTTCTCAGTGGCAAGAAGGAATGACCTTTATTGTTTTGATTTCATCACATATATAGAGTTCTCAAAAGTCACCCAGATTGGTCAGTCAGAAGCCTTCTCCCAGGCCTGATTGGCCAGGCCTGCACTGCCTAAGTTCTGAGACACTGTTCCAACAACATCCAAACTTTATCTTTATTTACAAAACACAAGAAAACTTCTCATGGAAAAACCTGTGCTAGCCACACTCTCTTGCTTGTGTCAGGGTTGTTTTTGCAACAGGTTTCACGCTTGCTTGTTATAGATTGCACAATATCAGTCATCTTTCTCCCTATCACTACTTCCTTTAGATGTTTTAAAAGGTTTTTTGTTCCCCAGTGTGTACTCTTATGTTTCTTCTGTGCTATTTCTCGAAGGATCGGGGGTGGGACTAAAACCTGGCCTATAGGTGTAACAGGCTACCCACCTTCTTTAATTTCAGCCTTAAGAAATTTAATTAACTTTTGGTCACTCTGATCATATTTTGGAGCAAACGCTGTCAGATCTACTTCTTTCTGTGGCACTACTGCAAAAATGCCTTTTCCTGCTATCCCTCTTGCTATTTTGTTAGCAAAGCAATTTCCTACTTCAGGAGTTGTCTTTCCCTTTTGATGACTTCTGCAATGCAGGACAGCTACTTCTGTAGGCTTCCAGGTGCTCTGCAGGAGTGCAAGGGTTTGTTTTGCATGCTTGATGCCATTACCTTGAGTAGTCAGCAGGCCACATTCTTCCCAGATAGCTCTGTGGGCATGAACAACACTGAAGGCATATTTGGAATCAGTCCATATGTTTACCTTCTTTCCCTTGCTCAGTTTTAGAGCTCTGGTCAGAGCGATCAGTTCCCAATCTGGCTTTTTCAGAGGCACATCTTTCAGGTCTGGTCTGCTGGAATAGGTCTCCTCCATTGTCTGCAAACAGTCATGCTCAGGCAGGTCATTAAGTAATGTGGATGACAAAAACATTGCAGGCTTTACAACAGATACTGTTTTTAGGGTAACATCGTCCTGTTCTGATAACACAGATTGGTATTTGAGCATTCTGCCAGGGGATAACAGGTGTCCCCGCTTTTGCTCCAGCACAGAAATCACAGTGTTGGGTACATACACGACAATGTGCTGCCCAAGGGTGAATTTCCAAGTCTCCTGTATTAGGATGACAGTTGCTGCCATGGCTTTCAGACACCCAGGCCACCCTTGGCTAACATTGTCTAGCTGTTTTGAGAAACAGGCCACAGCTCTTTGCTGATTCTTAAGGTGCTGTGCCAGTACTTTTAGAGTAACATTCTGCTGCTCGTATGTAAAAAGTCCAAAGGTTTTAGTTATGTTTGGCAGCTTGTCTTGGTTTGAAAGACAGGTGTCTGCCAAGAGAGGTTGAACCCTCCCTTAGGACAGAGAATGTGATTTTTCCCCTCCCTCCAAATTATTTAATTTTGAAAATCAAGGGCTTTCAGGCAAAGGTATGGGAAAAAAGGAATATCAGTTCGTTACTAGTATCTATAAACAAGCAATAACAATAATACTAACCACAACTAGAACCAGAAAACCAATAGCAGATGACTTGTGAGCTGCTGAGCCTTTTCCCGTGTGGTGTAATCACGGTTGCAAGCAGCAGGGGAGCTGTTGAGCTCCCGGCCGGGCAGGGCAGGTGCAATGACTCCCGAGCGGCTGCAGGTGGCGCTGTGGCGCAGGGTCAGGTCAGCCTCAGGCAGCTGGCAATGGCGGGCAAGCTGAGAAGTGTGCAGGGCATTGAGCAGCTCGGAGCAGCGAGAAAGCAGGGCAGCAGGGGTAGGAGCTGGCTCTCTCCCCAGCTAGCTAGCAAGATAGCAAGGATTTCTGCAGTCACAGCAGACGCCGCGTCTCGTGCGGCAGAGGGCGGGGGCAGGCGGCAGAGGCAGCCGGACTCTCCCGGCAGCAGCTGCGAGGAAACGCAGCCTGGGGAAACGTGCCCTTCCCAGTGGGAAAAAAGGTTGAATCAAAGCTTACCCAGCCAGGAGAAGAAAAAAAACAGGGCACAGTTGGATTTCCTCTGGTCGCAGCCGAAAAGCAAAGAGCAGCCTTTCCTCTCAGCGTCCAAACCACGAGAGAGCGTTCTAAGGGCCGGCTCTTCCCTTACCCTGCCCTGCCCAAGCACACCTTTTGTCTTTTACAAAAAACTCGATGGCTCTAAAACACCCAACTATTTGTTGCTTAGTAACAGTGATGGAGAAAAATTCCAGGCCTTCCCTAAACTCCGACACAGCTCTAAAGCCACAGCAGATATTAAGGAATGTTTTAGTTGGTTAAATGTAGTTTTTGCTGTCTCTGTCCAGTTGATGGTTCTTTTCTCAGCTGCCTTAAGGGCTTTATATAAAGTTTTTTCTTGTTTTCTCTAGTCTTCTAGTTCTTTTGACAGATGATGTTCAAATATAGTTGGGCTATTCTTGAACCCTTGGAGTAACTCTGTCCAGGTGAGCTGAGTCTCTCCTCCTGACTCAGGATTTTCTCACTCAGATGTAAAGAGCTCTTGGCTACTTTTTATAGAAATCCAGGAAAAGGCATCCTTGAGATCTAAAACTCTGAACCTCCTTAGTTCATTTGTCGGTGTGGTCTGAAAAATGTAGGGGTTTGGCACAACTGAATCTATGTCCTCTATGTCCTCTGTGGTTTTGTTAATTGCTTTTAAATCTTGCACTAATTTGTAACTTTTGCTATCATCCTTCTTTACTGGCAGAATGGATTTTCTCAGTTCAAATTTTAAAGGTTGAAAGAAAGGCCGTGTTTCACTTATCCCTGTGGCACTGGTTACTTTTACAATACCTCGACTCAGTTTCCCCTCAGCCTGCCCCAAAGGTGCTTCTAGGACAGCCTCTTTCTTTCTTGGTTCATCTCTTGTAGATCTGGTGTGTTCAGCTACCGGACTAGCAGCTCCTATAGCCTCCCAGGTCACTATTCCCCTCTTCTTCCCGGTAAGCCCGTTGGCTGCTGTGGTTACAGCCCCTGTTCTTGCCTCTTCTTCCTTGGAGCTATTTGCACTGAATTCATCTGGCTTGATTTTAATTGCAGTTATTTTTCTCTCAGCTCCATTACTGACTGCGTGACAAAGCGGCTGCTGCCCCCCACCCCCCCCTTTCTCAACCTTGGAAGGGTCAGGTACAGCAGCAGCAGCACTTCTCTCCTTGCCTGGACCTGCCTCCGCGCCCCCCCCGCCTCCGTCTTCAGTGCGGTGGGCAGGCAGTAACTGGCCTGGCCCTGCTCCGTCCCTGCCCCTGCCCTCAGGGTGGCCCGGGGAGGGTGGCAACGGAGGGGGAGGTAGCCACCCTTCCCCTATCCTTAGCCCTACCGTGGCAGGGGGGAGCGGAGCTGACAGTGGCCACCGATCCCCCACCCCCAGTGCCGTATCGGCCCGGGGCAGGGAGAGGGGCTGCTGGCAGCAGCGGTGGCGGAGGACGGAGCCAGCCTCCCTCCACCTCCTCCAGTCTGGCTGGCTCCTGTAGCGACAAAGGGTAAGATACTCTTTCTTGCAAGGCAGGCAGTCTTTTTTCATTTGTTTGTACACTTCCTCTCGATTCAAGAATATAGAAAACAACTCTGCATACCTTAACTCATCAAACCTGCCCTGAACTCGAAGTTCTACGAGTAGCTTTGTAATAAGTTCATTATCCAGACTACCTAAATGGGGCCATTTTTTCCCCCCTCCAGTTCCAACACAGGCCACACCCACAACGACAGCGTAGTTAATTCCTCTGTGTGTAGGATTTAATTCTGTGGTATTTGGTTATGAGGATGGAATAGAAACAAGAGATCTCTAAGGTTGGGTTTTAGAGCATGGGGGGCTATTGTGAAAGAGCGTGGGTGTAAGAAACCTGCCAGAGCCGCAAGACGCAGCTCAAAGCAGGTCAGAGAAGCAAGAGAGAGAGAGAGAGAGAGAGGCAAAAAAAGAGACCAATTTGCCGTTTACAATACAATAAATCATCTTCTGTGTTGAATATTCTAATTCTCCTTAACCAATCTAGGACAAGATACAAACCCTACGACATTTACATACAACCTATAAGAATCATCACATTACTATAAGGGGTTATATTTTAAACCTTAAAAAACTGCTTTTTGGACCCTCTGCCAGGCAGGCAGGGTCTGCTCTGACCCTTGGACCTGCCTGCAGGCAGAGGGCATTGTTCTATCAAGAAGGGGATTACCTTCAGTGGCCGTACCATTGTTTCCTAGTTATTCTTCAACTCAAAGCTTGTCTTCATCTCAATCTCGCTTATACTTTCCATATTCTCAGCATCTTTTGCAAGGTAATCATATTTATAAGGCTTTCCTATTTCATCTTCCCCAACATCTGTGTACAGGGGGGTGTTTTTTCCTGTGAGGCCGTGCCAGTTTTTCAAGATCAGACCCAGTGGGGAATCCTGTGGGATTTTTGGGTTAGTAGATGACGCACCACCCACGTTTCATTTAAAAACAGAGAAGAAACAGCTGGAAAGAAAGTTCCTAGCATAGAGACTGGCACAAGAAACGAACCCATGGTTCTCACGCCCAGCAGAGTAAAGAAAACAAGCTTAAAAGACTATGTGCACACAGCTTAGAAACCGTGGCAAGATTCAAACTACCACCCATCGGTAGTTGAACCCACACCCCAACCCGTGGGCCACAGCTCTCTTTGAGCTATGACCCCCCATGAGCCACTACGTGGCTCGCTGTGAGTAATAACAAAGAGCGTCTCCTTCTTCTCACAGCCCCCCTGCGGGAGTGGAGTAGGATGTAAAAATCCCTCCTTTATGGCCCCTCTGGCCACCCTCCCGCCCAGATGGAGCTCTCCCCCAGGTACTAGCTAGCAATAAAACTGTAAAAGACCCTTTTGATCTTACTTCTCCTGCTGTGTTTCTGCAGTAGGTTTTTCTGAAACTCACTGTTTTTTTCAATCCCGGACCGCTGCTTCCCTCCTCCCATATAGTGCCTGCAAGTGGAGGGGGGGGTGCAACGGGGTGTTTCTCGGTCCAGAATTGAAACTTGGGGTCCCCTCTGCTCCTGCCTGGCTCACCAGAACTGATGCCTAAAATGCTGGTAAAAATGAGACGCAGACACCGCAGTATAGGGAAAAAGGTATTACTTGGTTTAATAGGATCCCAGGTGCACCTTCATCAAAGGTGGTACCACAACGAAAAAAGGGCTCCGGGTACAATGCGTATACAATTTTATGGACCTCACCAATTAGCATACCTATCAAAAATTCTTCAATAAGAAACCTAACAAATGAAGTAATTGCCCCCTTATTCTAATTACCTCCCCCCCAAAAAGGCTACAACTTAGTTTGCAAAAACATGTTCTAGAGATGCGGCTCCATTCAAGGTTGGTGCTTCATGTTCTTGAGATTGTGGGGATGTTTCATCTTCTCCAAAGAATTCTGAACTAGGCTAGAGTACAAGGGTTATAAACATGTGGGGCTAAGATACAGGGAGTGAAAAGTACAGGAATGGGAAAGGGTAAAAAGTATATAAAAAGGGTATAAAAAGAGTATAAAGAGAAAAGACAAAAAACCATCAGGCATCAGGCCTTTGCAACTTTAACTCCCTATATGGGATTCCCACTGGATCACAGCTTCCTCTAGGCATCCACCTGCTCCTCTGGCATGGGCATCTCCCCACGGGCTGTGGGTGGATCTCTGCACCCCTGTGGACTCCATGGGCTGCAGGGGCACCACCTGCTCCCCCCATGGTCTTCACCATGGCTGGCAGAGGGGGTTCAGTTCCGGAGCCTGGAGCACCTCCTCCCCCACCTTCTCCACTGACCTTGGTGTCTTCATGATGTTTTCCCCTCACATATTTTTACCTCCTCCTCCTCCTCTAGCTAAAAAGAAGCACGTGCTCACAGTTTTTATTTCTTCTTAAATATGTTTTCACAGAGGTATAACTAACATTTCTAATTGACCCACGCTTGGCCAGCAGCATGTCCATCACTTTCAGAGCCATCAGAGATTGGCTATGCTGGGCATGGTGAAAACTTCCAGAACCTTGTCTCGGATTAGAGACAAATTTTCCTAGGTGGAAAGCGTTCTGAACCAACGCCACCCCAAAAGCCAAGGGCTTCTGGCTCCCCCTCCCCCACCACAACAGAATTTCTTAGATGAAAGTGAAAAAAAAAATTTATTTAACAGAACACGCAGAGTGCCCTGCAAGGCACAGGGTGAGGTGCGGATTGACTCCACAACTCAAATAGTTATGAAGTAGGTATGCTTTTTATTCCAGCCGGGGTGCATGGGGGTAGCCCCTCCAAATGCATGCACACCATCATCAGCACTTCACTTGGGTTATATTAGGTTACAGGTTACATATGCATGAAGTTACACAATGCCCCTATACATATTCATTACCTATCCCCGCTTTGTATTATAATGAGTTCAAAGTTCATTTAAAAATGCTTGCGCAAGCGCAGTGTCACAGATTAATTGTGGGCGAGGGTCCCGAAGATAAATGAGGGACGAAGTTAGTAGTCTTCCTCAGGATGAACTCTTCACCCTGTTCCCTTGCGCATGCTCCCTTGTTTCTTGGTCCAAGTCCAAGACTTAGAACTAACTTGTACCAGTCCTGGGGTCCAAGAGCAGGATGTTCGGTCACAGTAGTTTTTCTCAATTATTTGGCTTTCTTCTCTATATCCTCCCTGTGGCTAGCACAGACCTTTCCTGTGGGAACTTTTTTCTCTCTTCTTCCTGTGTTTTATAAACAAAGATAAAGTTTGGATGTTATTAAAAACAGTTTCTCGGATGTGGACAGTTCAGGCCTGGCCAATCAGGCCTAGGGGGAGGCTTCGAACTGACCAATCCGGGTGACCTTTGAAAAGTCTATATAAGATGGAATTAAATAATAAAATCTTCTTCTGGATGCTACCTTTTGAACCTGGGTCTTTTGACTCTGCTAGCGGCTCAACAGCGACATCTCCCTGATACTAGGTAGGCACAAAATCATTAAGCAAATGACACATTGTCTTCAGCAAGCATGATTTAGTAAATCATTATCCAATCTCTGGCCTTCTAAATCAGTTAAAAAAAATTATCCAGCTTGTAGTTCCCCTAAATTAGTAAATTCTAGCCCCCCTAATGAAGCACGGAATTGACTCCACAACTCAGATAGTTATGAAGTAGGTATGTATTTATTCCAGCTGTGGTGCATGGGGGGTAGCCCCTCCAAAGGCATGCACACCCTCAGCAGAACTTTACTAGGTTTATATTGGGTTACAGGTTACATATGCATAAAGTTACACAAAGCCCCTATACATATTCATTATCTATCCCTGCTTCGTATTATAATGAGTTCAAAGTTCATTTAAAAATGCTCGCGCAAGCGCAGTGACTTCAGATTAATTGTGGGCAAGGGTACCGATGATTAATTATGACATGATCCATCCTCTTCATCACGATGAACTGTTCACCCTGTTCCCTTGCGCATGCCCCCTTGGTCCTTGGTCCAAGTCCAAGCCTGAGAACCAACTCGTACCGGTCCTGGGGTCCAAGGGCGGGATGCTCGGTTACACTTGGTGGTTTCTCTCAATTATTTGGCTCTCCTGTCTCCATCCTCCCTGATACCAGGTAGGCACAAATTCATTACGTGAATAATAAATGGATTGCAGCAGGCATATCTTAGTAAATCATTATCCAATCTCTGGCTCTCTAAATCAGTTAAAAAATATTATTATTACTATTATCCAGCTTCTAGTTCTTTTACATTAGTAATTTCTATTTTACCCTAAATCACTAAATCAAGGGGAAGGGGAAAACAAGGGAAAAGGAGTTATTAAACCTGAGTAAACAGCTGGTGAATTTTAGTGTCCTTTTCCTCAGACGTAGTTTCCCCTCTCTGGGGGTCCCCCGGGGGGGCTGGGCGGAGTTGCTCCCATGGCTCCCTGGAGGATCCTCGTGTACCGCCCTCCAGTGGCTCCTCAGGTTTTCTGGGCGAGAAAGCAAACCAAAAAAAAGGGTCCAAAAGGAGATGATGAAGAAGCAATCCCAGGGAAAAAACTAGCAGCCCTGACAGCAGCAGCAGCAGCCAGACAAAGCAATGTCCTTTCCTCCCCCTCACTCCCCAGTGGAGAAGCTTGGGGGAGAGTTTCAAAACAACCTGCACTTCTCCCAGCTGCTGAACGCAGTTAAAGCTAAAAGACCACATTTCTGAGCATACAAGCAAGCGATAGGAAATACAGGATTATCATAACATCATCCCGAGACAAACCTTCACACAGGACGCACAGGCGCCATCTGTGTACCCGTCCCCACTCACTAGCAAAACTGGACTAAACAAAACTAACTCATGAACACAGGGGTGTGTTTCCTCCCAACCCTTCAGACACTTCTTCAGGCCTACCACAACAGTTTTTGAAGGTTTTAAATTTCTCTTATATGCTAAAGATACTTTGCTGATGTTCTGGGCTAATGTCGGAGTTTGGGGAAGGCCTTGGAATTTTTCTCCATCACTGTTACTAAGCAACAAATAGTTGGATGTTTAGAGCCGTCAAGTCTTTTGTAAAAGACAAAAGGTATGCTTGGGCAGGGCAGGGTAAGGGAAGAGCCAGCCCTTGGAACTCTCTCTCTCATGGTTCGGACGCTGAGAGGAGAGGCTGCTCTTTGCTTTTCGGCTGCGACCAGAGGAAATCCAACTGTGCCCTGTTTTTTCTTCTCCTGGCTGGGTGAGCTTTGATTCAACCTTTTTTCCCACTGGGAAGTGCACAGTTCCCCGGGCTGCATTTTCTCGCAGCTGCTGCCGGGAGAGTCCGGCTGCCTCTGCCGCCTGCCCCCCCCACCCTCTGCCGCACAAGACCGCAGCGTCTGCTGTGACTGCAGAAATCCTTGCTATCTTGCTAGCTAGCCGGGGAGAGAGCCAGCTCCTACCCCTGCTGCCCTGCTTTTTGCCGCTCCGAGCTGCTTTGCTGCCCTGCATGCTTTTCAGCTTGCCCGCCATTGCCAGCTGCCTGAGGCTGACCTGACCCTGCGCCACAGCGCCACCTACAGCCACTCGGGAGTCATCACACTTGCCCTGCCCGGCCGGGAGCTCAACAGCGCCCCTGCTGCTTGCAACTGTGATTACACCACACGGGAAAAGGCTCAGCAGCTCACAAGTCATCTGCTATTGGTTTCTGGATCTAGTTGTGGTTGCTATTATTGTTATTGCTTGTTTATAGATACTAGTAAAGAACTGATATTCCTTTATTCCATTCCTTTGCCTGAAAGCCCTTGATTTTTCAAAATTAAATAATTTGGAGGGAGGGGAAAAATCACATTCTCTGTCCTAAGGGAGGGTTCAACCTCTCTTGGCAGACACCTGTCTTTCAAACTAAGACAGCTAAGCAAAACCAACACATAGTTTCTGCCTAATATCATCAGAGGATTGGCCCAGGAAAAGGGAAATTAGTTGGGTTTTGCCATAATTGTCTGATGGATCTAGGGTAGTATAGTTGCGCATAGCTTCTTGCAACCTGTCCAAAAATTTGGTCAGAGTTTCATGAGGCCCTTGTTTTACTTCATATAGTGCACCCCAATTTACAGCCTTAGGGATACCATTTTCTAACCCAAAACGAACCCATTCCTAATACCTCTGCATGAGTTGATAGTGTCCAGAATTCCTATAATCCCAAGGAGGTTTTGTGAAAGGGCATGCCTCTTCTATATCATCTCCTACCAATAGCCTATTCTTCCATAATTCTGTGCAGTTTTTAACACTAGCTCTTTCTCTGTGTCTGTTAGAGCATCTAGCATTAGATCTACATCTTCCCAATCAGAGTCCAGGGCTTTAACAATTGCCTGAAATTTTTTTGCTACTCTAGATGGATAATCCCAGTATTGTCTAGCCACAAATTTCCATTTTTCTAAATCAGCTAACAAGAGGGGTACCTTGATTTTCATGGAACCATAGGTCCCACTGCCCCCTGTAATGGTGCCTGAATGACCGTCTTCCAAAAAAATACTGATCTGTTTCCTAACCCTTGCAAACAGGTCCAAGGGGGGGCGCCAAGGGGTAATGATACTGTGACTTCCTTTCTGCTTTTGATTCTACAGTACAAGCTCTTCCTCTTTCAGGTTCTGGAGAGGAAGGAGGGCTCAAAGGTACAGTTCCCTGGGCAGTATTTAGCGGGAATTTCAAATGTATTCCATCCTCCCTCTTCCCATGACTCAAAAGGCACAACCAGCTCCTGCATCCTTTCCTCACTCTCTTTATATTTTAAACACCTTTGTCCAATTGAACATGCAGAACACCTTTTAAGTCCTCCCTTTCCTTCCATTTTGCAATCTCCAAAGCTAACACAAAAGGATCCCTTGTGGGCAGATTAAAACCACAGTCATGCTGCAACTCAGGATGATCCTTTAAGTAGAAGAACATATCCAAGTACACAACCTTATCCCATTAACTCTCTCTTCGCAAGAACAACATTAACTGTAACAAGGTGTTATAGTTAAGGGGCCCATTTGGTGGCCACTTTTCCCTGTCATCTAATTTATACAGGGTCCACCACTGATTACAATATTTATGTCCCGGGTTAATGATAAGACTCTCTCTCCTCCGAGAGCGAAGGGCCCCGACACCCCCTCCCCCACCCACAACAGAACCTCTTAGATGGAAGTGAAGAAAAAACTATTTATTTGACAAAACCACGCAGAGTGCCCTGCAAGGCACAGGGGAAGGGGAAAACCAAGGTGAAAAGGAGTTATTCAACCTGATTAAAAAGTCCTTTCCTCAGATGCAGCCCCTCTCCTCCTCGCCCCCCCGGGGCCGGGTGGAGCTCCCTGGAGAGCTCTGCTGTCCTCTGGCCCTCCTGGGTCTCCGGGTGGCAAAGCAGATCGAAGAGAAGGTGCAGCAGTGCAAAACCTGAGGGCAGCCCTCCCCTGCTGCGGGGGAGGGCTGCCCTAGAACCGGAACACGCAGGATGGTCATTCCATGGCCACGAGCTGTGGGGCTGGTCAGACACGGTTCTTGTAGAAGCGTTGCAGGTTTAGAAAGGCAGCTGTTTGGTTCCTGGTCTCCATGGTGTTTTTATTGAGGAAGACAGGGGAGGAGTGGGGAGACTGGGGAGGGGGAAGGGAAGGCGAGGGAGGGTACAGGTTCCATATGAGTCCAGAACCAAAGAGGCCCGTTCTGGATCTGGCTGGGGATTTTATCTCTAGGGATGGGGGGCGGTCCTGACTCACATCCAATCAGAAGGGGTCAGGGGGGCGGGGTCAGGGACAGGAAGGACACACGTTACAACAAATCCACTTTTTCTCTTATACAAAAGAAAAAAAAAAAAAAAATTTTCTAGTTCAGAGTCTTTTGGAGCTGGTAGAAATTTCTTCAGTAGGGCTGGAGTTGAAGCTGCTTGGCTGAGATCAGGTGTATCTTGCTGCTCTGCTGTGCGACGGGGCTGTGCTGTCTGCTGTGCCCCCCCCAGCTTTGACGTGCAGGGAGAGGGGCAGAGCTTACACACAGCCGGAAAGACACAGGGATTTTAGGAAAAGCAAATTTTTAGAGAGCATGGTAGAGGGGCTATTTGGGGAAGAAGAGGGTAGGAAAAAAGGGGGTGAGGAGTGATTTTTTAAGGGTGATGGTACAAGGGGGGAACTGGCAAGGCGCCTGAGAGAATCAGTAGCAACTCAGCGTCTTTTTTGACGGGATGCAGCCTTGTTAGTTACCTCCTTATCAGAATGGGAGGGAAGAAGGGACATGGGAAGGAGGAAAGGTATTAATAGGGGTAAACAAAACATACTGTAACTCGAAAAAGGGTTTTAACTAAAGAAAATACCTTTCTTTTTTGAGGATTGGGCGGAGAGGGCCTTTTCCGGAAGCCCTCTCTAGCCCAATTCTCAAAATGCAACACTTGTTAATCTGTCTAAGGTTAAAATAAAAAATAATGAGCTGGGTTTTAAAACAGAGCCCTACACCCTGCCGTGTTCTATGACTCAACCATTCACACCTCTGCACCCCCTCCCCTGGGGGGTGCCTTCAGCCATTCACACGTTTCCCACCCCCTCCCCTGGGGGGTGCCTCTAAATCACATTCATACAAACATTCACTCCCCCTCTGCTGCAAACTACACCTTTAGCAGAGGTCCAGGGTCGGAAAATTTCCCTGAATAGGCACTGTAGGCGCTATCGGCTCACCCCCAGAGCCTCTCTTACTCTTGGGTAGACTTTTGCCGACTGACAAGACTGGTCACCGCTTTCCGGTCCCTTGCAGTCCTCTTCGTCACTGTTTTATCCTCAGCAACTCAATACAGACTTCACAAGCTTTCTACAAGTCCCTTCAGGGTCCTCTTCTTGGGACTCGCCTGTGTCTTTAGAGAGTCTCACAGCTCGCGGCCACCGCGTGTGCTGCACAGCAGAGATGGTGTTTGGCTGTGCAGAGTTGGTCTCGCCGGGGAGGGGCGCCCGCGACACAAAATGGCGGCTCACAAGATGGCGGCGCCCATGTGCGGGCCACGCGGCCAGGGTGGTCTCCGTCTGCAGCGCAGGCAGCGTCCCGCCGCGTCAGCGGCTCCCTGCCGTGTGTTCGCCGCTCCGCCGCAGCCCCGCGCGGGCTGGCGGGGAGGCGCGGGCCCCGCGGGCCGGCGGCCAGCTCGGCCCGGCCCGGCGCGGCCGTGCCGCTGGCCCCACCGTTCCCCGAGCGCCGCCGGCTCCCGCCGCCCCCCAGCTCCCGCGGGCTCCGCTGCTCCCCGGCGTGTAGGCAAGTTCTTACCGCTGCCCGCATTCTCCACCACTTGCAGCAGTGCAAAACCTGAGGGCAGCCCTCCCCGGCTGCGGGGGAGGGCTGCCCTAGAACCGGAACACGCAGGATGGTAATTCCATGGCCACGAGCTGTGGGGCTGGTCAGACGCGGTCCTTGTAGAAGCGTTGCAGGTTTAGAAAGGCAGCTGTTTGGTTCCTGGTCTCCATGGTGTTTTTATTGAGGAAAACAGGGGAGGAGTGGGGAGACTGGGGAGGGGGAAGGGAAGGCGAGGGAGGGTACAGGTTCCATATGAGTCCAGAACCAAAGAGGCCCGTTCTGGATCTGGCTGGGGATTTTATCTCTAGGGATGGGGGGCGGTCCTGACTCACATCCAGTCAGAAGGGGTCAGGGGGGCGGGGTCAGGGACAGGAAGGACACACGTTACAACAAGAAGGGGTCCAAACGAGGAAAAAGAAAAAAATGGGAAAAAAAACGGGAACAGAGCTCACTCCAACCCCCGTCCAGGACGCAGTCTCTGCTGGGCGACGAATCCTCCCCCGGAGCGAGGCTTGGGGAAAATGTTTTCAAAACAACCCGCGTTTCTCTCTTCGGCTGGGTGTAGTTAAAGAGACAGGACCACACATTTTTACACATTTTTTCTTTCTTGGGCATATAAGCCAACGATAGGGGATAAAGGATTATCATAACATCAATCCAAGACATTTAATAAGTGTTTTCTTATTCTCTGTTCACCCTGGGGCCTGTTTTATCCTTTTTCAGTGTTTCAATATGCATCCCAGGGGGCTCCGATCTATCAGCTTGCTAGCTGACGCCCCCAATGTCTATTTATTTTCTGTTGCACTCTCCTGATTTTTGATGATATCCAAGTCTCCACACTGAACATATTAATGTTTTCTTTCCCCTCCTTGCTCTTATTCCTTTTACACCACAGTTGGTACTCACAGGGCTCCCTTGGACTGCCTTACACCAATATTCCCTCCCACAACTGCGGCAATGTACATAGACAAAAGGGCCACAATCTCTATGCCCCTTATAACAAACAAGGGATTGGAGGGTTCCAAGGGGGATACGGCATCAGTCACTTAGCTTTTCTCTGGCCACTTCCATTGCAGGAGAGTGGAAACACAGATAGAGCTATAGCACTTGCCTTGTATAAAGTGATATGTCTCACGCATGTCAGTTTCACTCTGTTCTTTCTCACCACACACTTCGTCCTTCACTGGCCATGTCCCTTGTGGGACTATGGAGACATGGTTCCAGACTCCCACTTGCTTGGTGCCTAGGCACGTCTCTTTCACACTCACATTCACACTCTTTCACACAACATAAGAGGGTATTTAGGGCAGCTTTACCCTCGCATCTAAAAGATATCAACCCACAACTGGACAAAACTCCCATGCAGGTTGCCATTGTTCTATATCTTCCAAAACCTGTCCACAATACCCTGACTTCTGCAGATGTTTAATCAATTTCTGCTTCCACCCTGCAAACTCATATAACTCCCTTTCCCTCTGGGATTGCGTCTCTAGTTCTCTAGGAAAAGGTGATGCAGGGTTGAGCACATTCCCTTTCATAGGCAAGGAATAAACAATGTTGCAGTAAGAGACTTAATGCATGAACACAAACAACATAATACCAGACTTAATAAAAAACCCGCTAAACCAGCTCCCAGTCCAAATTCTAGCCACATTTAAATAATACCAGTTAGTCTACCACTCCCGACCCACAGGACTTTAACTTGTGTTGGTGGGACTCTAACCCACCGAGGGGACTCTAATCCCTGACCCGGGACCACGTAAGTGGGACATTAACCCACGCGTACAATCCACTTGTGGGACTTTAACCCACACCGTGTGAATGAGCCACGAGTGTTACCTGCACTGTGGCCAACAAGTGTAACAAATGCAGAAATATTATTAACATTTTTTATATGCTGTACCTTAGGTCCTTGTCTATCTCTGTGTTGGAAAATATACCAGTTTAAAATTTTTGTATAACTTTAGTCAAAGGGTTCTGTTTGTCTTTACCCTGGGAAAAGGAATGTTAGGTTTCTTTCCAGGGCACTGTTCTACCAGGTGAGGTCTGGTGGACTCAGCATATCAACAGACTGGGAGTAACCCAAAAGATAAAGGGCTATCAACAGAACATCAGTGGGACATCAGTGGCTATCTACAAACATCTACCCCAGACGCCACCTCCAGCAGGGGTGGACATCTGGTCCGGACTGATAGGAAAATTGAAGAATGAAATATCTAATTAACATCAGAGGCAAGGAGATTCGGATCCAATGGGAAACTGAATACTGGGGGTTTGCTCAACTTCGGACCAATGAACACTGACCCAATACATTTCTATGTATTTTGACTGTATAAAATACCTGAAAAATCTAGTAAAATTATGTATCATAGAATGATTCTCCCTGCAAACCTGGGCTATGTGTGGATAAGATGATTTCTGTGGTACATCCTGGCCAGAGCAACATCCTGGCTACATAATAAAGTAATGCCTTCACTCTCTAACATTATGACCGGGGGTGATGGTAATCCTGTGTATTCCTTATTGTTGCTTGTATGCTCGGAAATGTGGTCCTGTAGCTTTAACTGCGTTCAGCCAATGGGAGGAGAGCGGGTTGTTTAAAACTCTTCCCCAAGCCACTTGGTGGGGGCGCGAGGTGGAGGAAAGGACACTCCTGGGATTGGCGGCGGCGGCGGCGGCGGCGGCGGCGGCTGCTGCTGCTGCTGCTGCTGCTGATTTAGGGTTGTGTTGGTTTGAAAACAAACCAGTGGGAGATCACAAGTCAAGATTGAAATTAAAAATAAGTGAAATAATACAAGGAAAAAGCACTGACAAATCAGATACAACCTAACACCCTGTTAGGGTGGTGGTAGCAGTCCGACTGAAGTAGTCCAGTTGAAGCGGTGATCCTGTGAAGGTCTAGTCTCCAGCTGAAGATCCAGTGTAGCTCTCGTCCTCTGGGAACCCAGTAGACAGGGCTAGCTCAGGCAGTTCCAAGGCCAGGTTATATCCACGTGGGAACACCTGGTTCTTCCCTCCTGGGCAGAGCATCCCACAATGGGATAAGTCCATGAGTCACACGGTGGGTCCCTGATGGCCCATTGCCTGTCATCCGGAGTGGGTCATTAGCAGGTGATAGCAGCTAACAGCCCACAGCTGGTGGTAATAGAATACTTAACTACATCTATATTGCAACCTAGGACAAGGGTAAAATAGAAATTATTAATGTAAAAGAACTAGAAGCTGGATAATAGTAATAATAATATTTTTTAACTGATTTAGAGAGCCAGAGATTGGATAATGATTTACTAAGATATGCCTGCTGCATACCACTTATTATTCACTTAATGAATTTGTGGCTACCTGGTATCGGGGAGGATGGAGAGAAGAGAGCCAAATAATTGAGAGAAACCACCAAGTGTAACCGAGCATCCCGCCCTTGGACCCCAGGACCAGTACAAGTTAGTTCTCAGGCTTGGACTTGGACCAAGGACCAAGGGGGCATGCGCAAGGGAACAGGGTGAACAGTTCATTGTGATGAAGAGTATGGATCAAGTAGTAATCAATCATTTGGGACCCTTGCCCACAATTAATCTGAGACACTGCACTTGTGCGAGCATATTTAAATGAACTTTGAACTCATTATAATACGAAGCGGGGATAGATAATGAATATGTATAGGGGCTTTGTGTAACTTTATGCATATGTAATCTGTAACCTAATATAAACCTAGTGAAGTGCTGCTGAGGGTGTGCATGTCTTTGGAGGGGCTACCCCCCCATGCACCCCAGCTGGAATAAACACATACCTACTTCATAACTATCTGAGTTGTGGAGTCATTCCGTGCTTCACTGCTGCTGCTGCTGCTGCTGCTGCTGCTAGTTTTTCCCTGGGATTGCTTCTTCGTCATATTCTTTTTTGGACCCTTTTCTCCGATTTGCTTTCTCGCCCGGAAAACCCAAGGAGCCCTGGAGGACGGCTGATGAGAATCCTCCAGGGAGCCACTGGAGCAACTCCGTCCAGCCCCTGGGGGCTCCCGGAGAGGGGAAACTACGTCTGAGGAAAAGGACACTAAAATTCACCAGCTGTTTACTCAGGTTTAATAACTCCTTTTCCCCTGTTTTCCCCTTCCCCTGTGCCTTGCAGGGCATGCTGCATGTTTTGGTTAAATAAATAGGGTTTTTTTCACTTTCATTTAAGAAATTCTGTTGTGGGTGGGTGTGGCTAGCACAGGCTTTTCCCATGAGAATTCCTTTTGTGTTTTATAAATAAAGATAAAGTTTGGATGTTATTGGAACAGTGTCCCAAGACTTGGACGGTGCAGGCCTGGCCAATCAGGCCTAGGGGGAGGCTTCTGACCGGCCAATCTGGGCGACCGTTGAAAACTCTATATATATAATGAAATCAAAACAATAAAGGTTTTTTCCTTCTTGCCACTGAGAACTGGTGCTTCTTTACTCTGCTAGCGGCTCAACAGCGACAGGTGGGGGAGGGGGTGCCAGAGCCCTTGGCTTTCAGGGGAGGTGTTTGTTCGGAGCACTCTCCACCTAGAGCAATTTGTCTCTAATCCAGGACACATTAAAAATGTTGTACAAGGTTTTTGTTTTTCCCACAGTTTCAGTGACACCTGCATAGATCCTGGGTCCATGGAGTCTCCTATTAAGGCTCAAAAGAGCCTGGGGTGCCCAAGTGAGTCCTCTGGCCCCAGGGTCTGGCAGCCAGACAGAGGGTCTTCTGCCTTGTTCACCAAACTGAAACAAAGGTCAACAGACAAACAATTTTTGTCTGTTAAAAACACATTTTTAACATGTTTTTAATGCTGAAAGAAAGCATTAGAGCCCATGCTCTACAAAATGCTTCTCTGCTCCAAAAAGATTTCAGAGGGTTTATATAGCATTTTTAATACATTTCCTTATTTCCTTTTTTGGTTAGTATTCAATAAGCAAGAGGTTAGGTATACATTGCTGTAGGTGATAGATACGGAGACTCAGCCTGGTTCATGCAAAGCCTGCTTTATTGTACTAAGCACGTCTTTTTATAGTTACCAACTATCGCTCAGCCGTTACAAAAACGTGGGTTTCCAGGGTTATATGTTTTGAATTTCTTAAGGGCTACAGATCACAGTCTTCTCACTTAATCTCTCCTATTAACCACCATGCATAAGGTAAACACAGTCCCATCCTACTCCTTGTCTTGGCCCCTGTCAGAGGCAATCCAGTCTGTCTCTCTCAATGTTTCACTGTTAACTGAAGACAAAAGACCTCTGCAGCCACCTGATTCTGCAGTGTCACCCTGAACCCCCACACATTGCATCAAGCCACTATATTTTTAACCTATTGTTCATGCAAAACCAGCCATTCTTCCTTATATATTTCCTGCACAAGGATAGAGGTATACATTACATCCAGATGCTCATCTTCCTGTTTTACCAGTTTTGCTTACTAAGTTTCCTGCCCATTGTAAGCTATTCTGAATTTAAAGTCTTTATTTTGTTAGGTTATAGTCATGTCAATACTTTAATTCACATGTGTTAATTACAAACTCCTGGTTTCAACAAAGCAAACACCATGCAGCGAAAGGCCCGCAAACCCCTGCAAGAGCCGATTTTAAAAGCACCCGCGATAACATCCCCCCCACACACAAGGTCCTCATTTGTAGGGTCTTAAAGGTACAGTAACAATTTTAGTGTGCAAATAGATATGGAATACAATAACCTTATGAATCACCCCAGGACACAGTCTTGCACTGGATAGGAGAGAGATGCTTGGATAAGGTCATTAATGATCCAGATTTTGGTTTGGAGAAATATGAGTAAAAATATATAAATACAATAAAAATGTAATTATTTTTCTAATATATACATTAATGCATACAAATATCAGCTTGTGTAAATATAATAAATATATTTCTTTCTGAAAGCAGGTTTTGTTGGGGGTTAAGAATGTTTCTGGGTCTTGTTCTGTACTTTGTTACTTGAATCTTCACTGCCTTCTGTTAACTTTTGGGCCCCATTAAGGGTATTTTTGACATGCACAGCCCCTCAAGCAGGACAATACAAGGTGTGGGTGTTAATGGATGTCTATATAGGCTTGGTTTTTACCACCAGCACATGGTCTGCTACTTTATACATGTCTACTGCCATCCAGTTTTGTGTCTGAATGTAATTGTCCTGTGCTGTCACAGCAACCAAAATGCCAGGGATTTGTGTTTGGGATTAGCTTTTGGCAGGGACCCTGTTCTTAGTGCAGGTTTTGATGGAGGGAAGTGAATGAGGCACAGTCCTCCCTTAGAGAGTATCATTTTAATAAAGGGTTGTATGGTTGTTTCTGTAATGCTGCAAATAAAAATGAGAAACTTGGGCTAACACTGATAGATTTACAGCAGGCATAAATTACCTGTCCTTTGTAAAAAGAATTTTCAGTAGATGCTGTCCTAAAATATGCCCAGCCAGATGTTTTGTTAGCCATGGTGCTGGGCTGGAGGGATGTGAAACATCGCCCTGGTGGGAGATATGTCCCTGAATCACACCTGTACAATAAAAAGTTCCCCAGTGACAAATGTATTTTCTGGCTTTTTTTTCAGGCGGGGAAGGTGGGAGTGGGAATAAAAGCACTGAGCCCTTGCCCTGACTGTTCCTGAGCAACCTGGTCTACTTGAAGATGACCCTTCCCACTGCAGGGGGATGGGAACTAGATGATCTTTAAGGTCCCTTCCAACCCAAAACATTCTGTGATTCTGTTTCCTAGCAGGAGCACAATGCATAATTCAATTTCTCACTCATTGCGTAGCTGGGATGTGATACAAGGAAATCAGAAGTTAAGAGATAACTTGTCAGAAACTGCTCACCACACAATATATCTACTGACTTAGCATTCATTGTGTTTGCCAAACAAGGACTGTGATACTCTGGAACTTCCACGCTGGCAAAAAAACCCAAATTTGTTGTTCTGGCCTTTGGATGGAGAGAAGGTCAGTGAAAAAGACCTTCTGCAAAGACCCCTCCATAAAACAGAACTACACAGGCACAACGATATAAAAATGACTTTTGAACTCATTATAATACAAAGCGGGGATAGGCTATGCATATGTATAAGTGTATTGGGAAACTCTATGAATTTGTAACATGTAACCACATATATACTGAGCTATACGGGACTGACGGCACGTGTGTCTTTGGAGGGCTACCTCCCACGTGCCCAGTGCTGCAATAAACATACTGGCTTTACAACTTAATATTATATAGGTTATGAAGTTTTGTCTCTTTCTTAAATCAGGATGTTTATTTAATTCCTTAGACTTGGAAGCTCATCAAAAAATGAGTGTCTAGAGGATTTTAGTTTCTTTTGCTATCAAGTATGAGAAATAGAAGAGAGGGCAAATTCCTGGCATGGCAGTGCTAACCCCTGAATTACACAGGCTCATACTTCACCCAGCACTGATCTATTGATTCGCCCCAATTGAGCCTGAAGACACTTCAGAGACTAAGTCAGAGAAGTGGGTATTTGCTTTATTTGGTGCACCGGATGTGTGGGGAATTCTCTCCGTCAAACACACACACACACCAGTACTTCCAAAGGCACAGTGTTATAGGTAAAATTCATGAATATTCATTACATTCTCCAGGATAGGAGTGGTTATACAAATTACTTCTCATAAGTCATTAATATTATTAGTGATTTCTTGTGCTCAATGGCAAAAGGATTCCTTTTACCCCCTTTTATCTTGATAAGATTAAGGGAATCCACAAGGCCAGAACTGTTATCAGCCTTCAGCCCTGGATGGGTGCCATGCTGGTGGAAGGGGCAAAAGCTCAAAGAAACAAGGATGGTTGAAGTGCAAATAGATTTGGGTTTTCTGTTTGACCACTTCTTTCTCAATCCCCCCTTTTCTTTTTGTAATTTTGTAATTCTTTACAAATCTTGTATGTCATGAAAGTAAGTACTTTTCTCTATTTCATATCTAAATTTGTACTTTTGCCATTGAATATAAGCATCACAATTCCAAGTACATAATATCATACAACAATAACTACTATTGCAGACAGTAAATAACAATGCAATATCACAAATAACTGTTACATACATTTGTTTAAGTTAGGATTAACATAATTGCAACAGCTTGTATTTATAACTGTACATACTCTTTCTCTTCTGGCATACAGTAAATCTATAGTTAATTGTGAGATGCTTTTAATCTTGATTTGCTGTTGCTCTTATGGCATCTGCAGTGGCATTCATTATGGTCTCTACAGTGGCAGAAAGATTCTTCTTTAGTTTACTTACTTCGGGCCAGGGTATAAACTACCTGGCAAAGCTGTGAAATCTGGTGGGTTTATCTATTAGTATAAAAGTTCGGAGTAAGATTTGGTAGTTGAGGAACAACACTAATGTGGAGAGATACTGGTCTTATTGCACAGCGACTTTGTCATCCCAAGGGCAAAACTTTATGGGCACTGTGTTCATATATTTATTATCAACTCTGCCCTGGGGGCACCGGCTAACTCTTGGGCTTTGGTCTTACCTTAGTTTGATTTTTATTTTACATATTAGCTTCCCTATAGGTCTAGAATTTTGAGCAGTTATTTTGAAGAAAAAGAAGAAAGACAGAATCTATAGAAATCCTAAGAGGAATGTTAATTCTTTTGGCTTTCTTGGGCCCTCCATTCCCCAGCGGGTTTCTCTGGAGTCAGGGATGGGGAGAATGGAGCACGGCCTCTGCTGTGTGCATGGCTGGCCCCACTATAGGGCTGGGCTTGGAGCTCTGTGCAGCACTGCCTCTGCTGTGTCCATGACTGGACCTCACTACAGGGCTGGGATACTCTGGGAGTGAGGTAAGGGGCAGTTCACTGTCTCACCAGGGCAAGGCCTGACCTGCCCCTTCCCCACACACACCACACACACAGGCATCCTGAAGTGTCTCAGAGACATTAATTTTTCCAGTTTTGGCAGCTCACATCATGGCTCCAGACAGTGATCAGGACCACTGATAGCTTTTCTTGGTTGTAAAATGGGGTACTTTTTCCTCACCTTGGTGGAATTTTAGCAAACAGAGCAGAAAGGAAAGAGGAAAGCATAAAGGATAATGGACTAAGACTCTTGTACTGTTAGTTTTCTTTGCTTGTGATCTAATTAGGCTATCTTTCCCCCTTTTTTTCTATTATTTTATTTTACTTTCTGTAAATCTAGATGATCTTTCAATTCACAGAACAAATATGCTCACAAATATTAGCTACACACAAAAATTAGCAGATGTTCAGGATCTTTTCTATATGATTTTGTGAGCTCTTTCTAGGACCTCAAATCTGCTACTGAAAAATGGCACTTTTAACAACCTGCCTCAGCAGCTTGCCGAAGTGGGGTTTGAATTACCCATCCCCCCTTCCCTTTTTGGTGGGAATTCTAGCAGACGGAGGAGAAAGGAAAGAGGAAAGCATCATTTGAACGGTAACTGCTCCTTTAAATTTAAAATCATCTTTTAAATTGCAGAGCCCAAAGCCTGGCAGATTGGTCCATGATCTTTAGTGATTTTTTCAAAGGCAGTATCTTTCTTTTGTGGGGCTTAGCATTCTCAAACACTGGACAAACAAATATGCACGTAACAGCAACAGTTAGAAATGTGACAATTACTAATACTTAGTAGAATAGCCAGCCATCCTTTTGAAACCTTTTCATTTTAAAATAAAATTATTTTGTTATGGTTATACTTCAATTTTGCAACTTTAGATTTAAGTCCATAAGCTAATGTGGCCGTTGTTTCATGCGCATGCATTAAAAGAGTATAGCTCTCTCCTTTTTTTTTTCTGGCTTACTTATCCTTTTGCATCTGAAGCCATACTTGCCATTACAATTATTACAAGGTTTTGCTAGGATAGCTGACTGTGGATAACACTGTTCTGCAAATACAAAAAGCAAAACCATTTAATCTGTTTCATTTTGGCGTTGCAGCTTTTAACTGATTTACTGTATATTATATTGTCCAATATGGTTCTTTTGTGTCCTCTTTGTCTGGAGTTTTACATTAGAGAGGAGTCTCTGGCCGTAGATCTCACAGTCATGAGGGAAGTCAGCAGTTCTTTTTGCTTCTGTGGCTTGAGTGGCTCCTTGTCTCACATCTGGACACACTTAGAAAACAAACTTGCACAGTGATAACACATGTTAGAGTGGGGAGAAGGATGAATTCTTGCCTCTTTCAACTCCCCATTGGAAATTCTTATACAAATCAAGTTTCGAATAAGTGAGAAATTAAGATCTAATGAACTAATGTTTTACTCCTGCAGGTTAATAAACCTCTTTCTTCTTATAATTTCTTAAATGCATGTATTACTTTATATGCATATTTAGAATTAGTAATCACTATCCTGCCCCAATATAGTTCGCAGGATCTCACAAGCACCTACAGCTCTGCTGCTTGAGCTGACCATGTGAGAGGCAATGTCTCACTTATTTTAACTCTCTTTCATAAATGATAGTGTATCTTTCAAATTGTTCTCTTCTAGTACTTTTGAAGACTCACCACCAAACACATTCCCTCCCCCAGACCAGGGAGTGCCCCACGAATCTTCCCTAGCCTGGGTCTGGAGATTTATCACTTGAACGCTGTGCAGTCATGGGTTCTCCTCAACCCCCTCAAGGAGGCTGAGTCAAACCACCTCGTTTTTCAATTCTAAATCCTCTTGTTTTACTAAACAAGATTCACAGTACAATAACTGTGCTGGTCATCTACCCAGATGCTCCTTGAGTCAATAAATCTTCAACTTGGTGTGAAACTTATGAGGTATATTCCTATTGTCAGCCCTATGGCTTCATTTACCATCAGAGCCCTGGCTGCACAACTTTGCAGATAATGTGACCAGCTTCTGGCTACATTCTGAGACAATGAATAGCTGCCAGCCACTGGATCTGGCAACTTACAAAAATTAGCATCAGGCCACTGTGTTCTCCAAAAGTGGCTGCCAAATTCCCAAAGCATGGGAAAACAACATTTTCTGCAAAAGTTACTTGCAAACTAACAGTCATGACAATAAACCATGCAGAGAGGACTGAACCCCCTTGGGGACTTGAATTAAGCACACATTGTCACACTCTTGGCTGCCTGAACAGCTCGAACAGAGACACACCTTGTCCACACCTTCCCCTCAGCAGTTCTAAATTTCTTCTCCACAGCAGTTAATTTGCATTTTCTTTAAGGCAATTTGTCTGGCTGCTTGAAGGCTAAAGAACTTAAAAGCACTTGAGCAAAACTTTGTTTATAAAAAACCCAACCACTCAGAGTAACCCAGGCAGGAGACTTTAACTCTGAAATAGCTAATTACAAAATTTGGTATATCCTTTATACAAATTAAATTTCTGAGGGTTCTTGCACATGGAACTTCAGGGGTTTTTGTTTTGTTTTGTTTGTTTTTTTTAACTAAACTCCAAATCCTCGTGTACACTAAAAGAATTTTGAATTCACCATGCACTTGTATTTTAAGCACAATAACATTTTAGTATTTACTTTAAAAAGAGAATAGCTAATTATACTATTACTATTGATTTATTTTCATTATCTATTATATCATTTTCCTTGAGGCGGCCCACACTTTTGGGTTTATCTCAGCACTACCTCTCAGGCAAAGATACCACAGTGTTAGCTTTTGTAGTTCTTCACAATATTAATGAGCATTCTCACTTTAGCCATCAAATTTCTTACCAGTAAATTACAATTACAATTAAGAACAAACAGAAATTCATGCATTTCAAATTTATTTTTCATATCTACCAATAGTGGCTGAATAAGGAGCACACTTCATTTTTTTTATTTGCCCCTTGTGATAAATACATGTCATAATGTTGGCTTTTTGCAAATATTACAATGGATACTATGTGTATTGTTTTCATTCTTTTCTTATAGAGGTAGCCTGGTTGTGAAAAATTGCTGTGTAATGATGACTAAGGTCTTTCTTTCTAGTACTAGCTGAGTTTAATAGTAGTAAAATGGCTGTTATAGTTTTATTAGAATGCTTGAACTGTCTGCTTGAACTGGATAACATCCCACGAATGGACCCTGCCTCTGACACTCCAACTATCAGCACCTGTCGCTGCAGGAACTACAATCTGGGAGTGATAACAGAATCAATGAAACGACTGCACATGCTCCGAGGAGGTGGATCAGTTCCCAGAACATGCAAAATAGTTTGGAGAAAAATAGGAATATGTATAACTGTTTATGAATATGCATTAGGCTAAAGAGTATGTAAAGGGTGTCTCTGTCCATACCAGGTGTGCTTTTTTGGCTGAATGCCAAAGCACCCAGCGCTGACCTTTTGCTTTTATCTGTCCCCTATTGTCCTTTATTAAACCTTTTTAATCTAACAGGAGAGTGAACCTTGTTTTTCACAATTGGGGAGCTCGTCCGGGATCGACACCTCGCCTCCAAGACCCTGGGAGACTCTGAGCGGGGGAGGGTACCCCCGCCGAGTTCGGCGGCCCGCTCTGTTTCTTCCAGCGGGAACCGGCAGGTAGCAGGTTGGAATCCCGTGAACAAGAAGGGACGAATAAAAGCAAAAGAAAGAGGGAAGGCTCCATAAAAAGCCGCGGCAGGGAAGCCCCACAAATTTTTCGTGCACGAAGATTCTGACAGAAAACACGGATTGTGAGTATTTTCTGGGAAGGGGCGGATACGGGGGATTGACTGTGTGTGTGTGTGAGACGCAGGCTGGCTACCAGACTTGCGAAGCGAGTGAGGGGTATCTGATACTGCGGTTCCGCTGTTTCGCAAGAAACACGACCAGGAAGGAGACGAAGCGTAAGGAAAAAGGAGTGAAAGATCCCCCGGGGGTAACTGGGACAGGGTCCCAGGGAAGGGGTTGGACCCCTAGGAAAAAAAAGGAGCCAGGAATTTCCTAGTAAAAATTTACTAGGAGGGTAACTGGGACAGGGTCCCAGGGAAGGGGTTGGACCCCTAGAAAAAAAAAGGAGCCAGGAATTTCCTAGTAAGGTTTACTAGGAGGGCTAACCGGGAAGGGGTCCCCAGGGAGGGGTTGGACCCCCAAGGAAAAAGGAACCCAGAGATTCCTGGTAGAAATCTACTGGGAGACAGGGGACGAGAGTAAAAGTCCCCAAATTCCAAGTAAGGGAAAAATTGCCAGATTGAGGGTAAAACCCACACAAAGACTAGAGAAAAAAGTACTCTGGATGGGAAGTGTGGGTTAGCAGACCCAAGAGAATCTGGGACTGAAGGACCATATTTGAGAGTTTACCATTTTATTTAAAACACAGAATCTGTGAGGAATCAGTTAAAAAGTAAAAATTGCTTTATTATTGTATTGTTGTGAGTGAAAATGAATGATATAAGAAAATAAAGGTGGGAGAATGTGAATGAATGGAAAAACGTGATTAATTTAAACTCTGGTATTTGAAAGGAGGTGGATATAATATACAGGAAAGGGGTTTTTGTTTGTGCTATAAAGGAGGTAGAGGCATGGGTGAGAAGAAAGAAAGGGGCCAGGGAGGAAAAGGAAAAATGGGACAAAAAGGAATTAAAATAGGTTCAGGAAAAAAGGGAGAAAGGAAAGATTGGGATCCCCCGGAGTCACCCTCACCACTGTTTGTGCAGGGTGCGGCGGGCGCTGCTCTGCCTCCAGCAGCCAGACATGCCGGAGTCCCGCCGGGCTTAAATGCCATGGCTCCCGGGCACGCGGCGACCCCGCTTCAGCCGGGTGCCCTGCTCTATGCCCCCGATCCTACTGCATCCACGCTGGGGGCCCTCGTGGTAGACCCGGGCCGGCCCAGCTCTAGCCGGCACTCCTACCCACATGGCTACAAGAGGAGTAAAAATTACTTCCGCCCCGCCGTAGTTCCGTTTCCGCCGGCTGCCCTATCCACTTCCGGCCCCAACTCTATGACCCTGGAGGACTCAGCTGCCTCTTCCGCTTTTGCCCTGACTGGTAGCCCCGAATTTCGATAACGGGGCACCGTATCAGAATACTAGAAGAAACTCAGTCAGGACTCAAAGGCAGCTTAATAATCCCTCCCCTGCCACTACTCCTAAACAAGGGAAAAGGGTCCCTCTCCTCTAAGGTTATGGGGATTGAAGAGCAGAAAGGGAGGGGTCACGAAATTAACTTATTCCCCTTACGAAAAGTCCCCATGAGGGGGAGTACAAGGGGGCATAAGTTTCGTAAATGCCCCTCTGACCTCTCCGAGGACAGAAATTTTAAGAAGGAAATTAAAGGGTTATTAAAGGATCCCATAGGTGTAGCTGAGACATTAGATCAATTTTTAAGCCCCAATATTTATACTTGGGAAGAGATATAATGAGTATTATATTTTCCCAAGAAGAGAGGCAGATGATTAGAGCTGCTGGAATGAGAATTTGGGAAAAGAGATAATATACAAGGTCCCCCAGGAGACCAGAAGATGCCAATAGCACCTCCTAACTGGAATCACAACGAGGAGGCAGGGAGGGGGCATATAATTGATTATCGTAATTTAATAATCAGAGGGATAAGTAAAGGCAACCAAAAGCTAAATCCTGAGAGGATTGCAGGGATTTTATCTCTCCCCCCTCCTTCTTCAAAGAAGGAAGTAAGAAGATTACTTGGATTATTGGGATACTGTAGATTATGGATTGAAGGATATACTCAAGCAGTAAAATTCAAGATCAGTCTGGGAAGTGGAGGCTTTCTGATGGGAGGCAGTTGCTTAATAAGCCACTGACTAGAAAAACATTAGAAAATATGCATCAAAATACTCATTGGGGTACTCAGGCATTGTGTGATCATTTTTTAAGGAATTATGGATATATTGGGGTCTTTGGAGTGGCAAAACAAGTAACTGAAAAATGCATAACTTGCCAGAAAGTAAATAAAAAAGTAATGAGAAAATGACCTCAGGGGGTCGTGAATTAGCTCTGAGACCATTCCAGAGTATCCAAGTGGACTTTACTGAACTTCCCCAAGTACAGAGGTGGAAGTTTCTATTGGTAATAATAGACCATTTGACTCATTGGGTAGAAGCAGTCCCTACTGTCAGAGCTACAGCTAATGTAGTATGTAAAACCCTTATGGAACAAATTATTCCCAGGTATGGAATGGTTAATAGAATAGACTCAGATAGAGGGACACATTTTACATCAAGAGTATTACAAAGAGTATTTCAGCAGATAACTCAAGCCTTGGGAATAAAATAGGAATTACATACCCCGTGGCACCCACAAAGTTTGGGTAGGGTAGAGAGAATGAACCAGACTTTAAAAAAAAAAAAGAGAAAAAAAAAGAGAAAAAAAAAGAGAAAAACACTTTAACAGAACTCATGATTAAAACACAAATGTCCTAAATAAAATGATTACCATTGGCTCTGTTGAGCATGAAACTGCTACTTATGAAATGGGAGAAATGAGTGTTAGAAAATATGTCATCACAATTGCAAAAACACTTGAAAATTTGAGGTTGAAAGGGATAATCCCTCAAACCACACCCTTAGAATTTAAAATCCATAATATCCATCCAGGGGAATGGGTGCTGGTGAAAACGTGGAAAGAGCAATCTTTAACTCCACAATCGGAAGGTCCTTTTCGGGTATTACTGACAACCAAGGCAGCGGTCTGGACCAGAGAAAGAGGGTGGATCCACACCAGCAGGATCAAAGGACCTGTGGAGGAACCTAAGGAGTGGACTATAACCTCTAAGCCGGGTGATACCAAGTTGACTCTTAAGCAAAGACTGGGTGGTAATGAACTGGGAAGACCCAAATGATCCAGAGAATGTACTGAGGATCACACCTAACTGGGAAGTGAGACCAAGTTTATATCAGTGGTTCCAAGTGCCACCTGGACAAGTTTTGAGGAGCCTCCGATATCCCCTTGGGAGGAATACCTCCACCCCAAACCGGAAGTTCAGGACTGTTTCGGGCAGAGGGTCCTCATGTTTTTGCTTTAGCCTGTGACTTGTATAAAGAAGAGATATTACAACCTCCATCAGTACCGTACCACATACCTTGTCTGGTTCATCCCAATACTGGACATGCTAGCTGGGTTAAATGTAAATGCATACATTGTGGGAAAAACTGGTATTGTAGTTCACAAAAACAGCGAGCTCATTACATGAAGTGTCGAGAGCAAAATTCACTCCCTATCCAGACAGAACTAGGGTTAACTCAAATAGTAACTTTGCTCTGTGGGAGGGAATTACGAGTACCTGTTGAATGGGAAGTACCTGAGGAACAATGGGAAACCACACTGTCTTGGTTTGGAAGAAAGGTGTCTGCCAAGAGAGGTTGAACCCTCCCTTAGGACAGAGAATGTGATTTTTTTTTTCCTCTCCCTCCGAATTATTTAATTTTGAAAAATAAAGGGCTTTCAGGCAAAGGTATGGGAAAAAAGTAATATCAGTTCTTTACTAGTATCTATAAACAAGCAATAACAATAATAGCAACCACAACTAGAATCAGAAACCAATAGCAGATGACTTGTGAGCTGCCGAGCCTTTTCCCGTGTGGTGTAATCACGGTCACAAGCAGCAGGGGCGCTGTTGAGCTCCCGGCCAGGCAGAGCAGGTGCGATGACTCCCGAGCGGCTGCAGGTGGCGCTGTGGCGCAGGGTCAGGTCAGCCTCACGCAGCTGGCAATGGCGGGCAGACCGAGAAGCAGGCAGGCAGCTCGGAGCAGCAAGCAGGGTGGCAGGGGGCTGGGGCTGGTGGTGGCTCTCCCTGGCCAGCCAGCGAGGCAGCAAGGATCTCTGCAGTCACAGCAGACGCAGCGGTCCCGTGCGGCAGAGGGCGGGGGCAGGCGGCAGAGGCAGCCGGACTCCCCCAGCAGCAGCCGCGAGAAAAACGCAGCCCGGGGAAACGTGCCCTTCCCAGTGGGAAAAAAGGTCAAATCAAAGCTCACCCAGCCAGGAGAAGAAAAAAAACAGGGCACAGTTGGATCTCCTCTGATCGCAGCCGAAAAAGCGAAGAGCAGCCTCTCCTCCCAGCATCCGAACCACGAGAGACTGCGTTCCAAGGGCCCGCTCTTCCCTTTCCCTGCTCTGCCCAAGCATACCTTTTGTCTTTTACAAAAGACTTGACGGCTCTAAACATCCAACTATTTGTTGCTTAGTAAAAGGAATGGGAAGAAATTCTAAATGTACTCAACCCCCAACACACAGTTAAAAAAGTATCAGAGGCGATTTGCTTGGAAACTAATAAGGAGGATGTGACAAGGAAATAGAGGGCAAGACCGGATTGACCACTGTACTCGCCACCGAGAAGATTATATACCCCTGCTATGGGCAGCAACCCCATAGGCATGGGAGGTGGGAGTATAAGCCATACTGACCTTTTGCTTTTATCTGTCCCCTATTGTCCTTTATTAAACCTTTTTAATCCTAACAGGAGACTGAACCTTGTTTTTCACACCCCTTGAATATTTGAAGATTTTGTTGACGATTTTCTCTCTTGGGGATAAAATTCAAAGTGAATCAAGAGCTTTCACATCTCTTCTCGATCAAGGCTCACTTTAAAAGTTATCAAGGGCTCCTGTGTGGGGCATCCCTGGGAGCTCCTGACATCCTTAACAATTCATTTCTATTAATTGCTGGACTTCTTCCCCCTGGGGATTTAGTTGTTTCTACAAACATTTCTGCTTTCAGTAACTCTCTGCCCTGCAGATAGCAATCTGATCTCTTATCAGCCGCTGCTCTGATCGGCTTTCTCCTGCTGAGGAGGGATGCCTTTGCCACGTCCTGGTGGCTGACCCTGTCTCCTCTGTCCCAGGGGCCCCGCAGTTTATTCTTTTGGGGCTATAATACCTTTGGCATCACCTATGCCTTTGCCTTTTCTTTATCTTTTCTTACATACATTTGCAGTATTTTTCTAACCAGTTTGTTCAGGGACTTATTCTGCCCTTCCTCCAGCTTCCACCCCCACTACTGCCTGGGGGTGCTCATTGTCCCACAAAGTCATTCTGGTGACCCAGACAAAACTCTTAACAGACAATCCACATTTTCTAGACATCCCTTCTGCAGTATCCAAACGCAGCCCTTCCCCCTTCTATGCTCTCAGCAGACACGGCCAGCAGCACCACAAGTGACCAGGGTGTCCCACAGCCTCATGGAGGCCGGGAGGCCACAGCCGCCCTGCCCCAGGGGGTGGCAGAGTCAGGTACTGCCCGGTGCTGAGCCCGCAGCTGTCCCACAGCTCTAGCTCGGCTCTGCACCTCCCCACAGGCCCCCAGCCTGTGCTTCCAGCCCCGCACCTCTGCGCTCGCTCCTGCCACTCCAAAAGCAGAGGATACAGGGGATTGCAGCTCGCCCTGGGTCAGCTGCCAAAATTTTTAGGCAAGATGGGGGAGGGTGCTGAAAAACTCCTCTCTTTCTTCTTTTTCCTTCTTTCTTTTACTCTATTTACTTGCATGCTCTTTCTACTACAACATTCTATACAACCATGTTTCAACAGCTACACACAGGAGTTCCAAAGAGGTACTTATTAGATTCAACTAGTTATTTTTATCTCACGGGCGTCCCCGCATAAATTTATATGCTGGCAAAAATACAAATTAACACAGGTAAAATTTTGCACACACAGTACATGCACACAGATTTAAAAAATTTCAAAAGCACTTGAGCAAATAGACGATATTGTTGCCCGAACCGAGGAAACACAAAACAACCGAAGTTATTTTATGCGGTGCTTTATTGAGGGCCCTGGGGACCTGAGGACTAATGTCCAAAGTCAGAGCTCCAACCTTTTACAAAATCACTGAGTATATATATGTTTTCTTTCCAAATTGCTTCATCTCAACGAATTTGATTTCTAGACACATCTACCTGATTTATGATTACATTGTGACTTTGTTTTTCGTTAACTGAACATTCTTTATCATCATTAATCTACTACACCCTATTAGATAAGTCACACACTTCACTTAGCAGATCTCTTAAATAAACAAACTGTTCTATAGCTACACATTTCTTAGATAAGTCTTTCTACCCTCCTCAGTATGCTCTATTGATCCTTTTGATTGCTACTGGCAACTTCGCTACACAACAGTGTTTACACTCAGGCCTACTGATCCCTCCAAGCCTTAGCATGACTACTACTAAAGTCTTTATTCATGGTGTTGCAACAATATCACTTCCTCTCACAATTAATACAAGTGCACTAAGTTTCACAACTGTTTCCACACACAAAACACAGGATTTCAAAAGCAAAATCAAATGGAGCAATATTAGAAAGGTGTTGGGGTCTGGGTGTTCTCAATTCAGTAGCTAAAATCTTTCCCTTCAATAATACAATCTGCCCCCCCTCCAGATACTCCAAATCAACGGTTTATAACGACAGACAGAACAAAAATAGCAGTACGATGGTGCAGTACAGCAGGGTCCAACGCTGGGGGTCCAACCCCTTAAAGATACCTTTTCTTGACAGCGGGGTCAAACCCCGGGGGTCCAACCCCTTGCCCAGGACTAATTTTGGGAGACCCAGTCTCAACCCACCCTCAGGGACTAGCACCCCGGACCTGCAGGCATTTCGGTTTTTGTAAAAGTAGCAAATACCTTAATTTGGTGCAGATGGTCTTTCGTCTACTCCCGCCGTGAGCCAAAGGACAGCTGAGCTCCCCCTGAAAATTCGGGTCACGACTGGGAGGTCTGCTTACCCCTGGATCCGGCAGCCAAGCAGAGTTAGGGTCCCATCTGGGGTGCCAATTTGATTTGCCCCAATTGAGCCTGGAGACACTTCAGAGACTAAGTCAGAGAAGTGGGTATTTGCTTTATTCAGTGCACCGGATGTGTGGGAATTCTCTCCGCCAAACACACACACACTAGTACTTCCAAAGGCACAGTGTTATAGGTAAAATTCATGAATATTCATTACATTCTCCAGGATAGGAGTGGTTATACAAATTACTTCTCATAAGTCATTAATATTATTAGTGATTTCTTGTGCTCAATGGCAAAAGGATTCCTTTTACCCCCTTTTATTAAGGGAATCCACAAGGCCAGAACTGTTATCAGCCTTCAGCCCTGGATGGGTGCCATGCTGGTGGAAGGGGCAAAAGCTCAAAGAAACAAGAATGGTTGAAGTGCAAATAGATTTGGGTTTTCTATTTGACCACTCCTTTCTCACTATAAACCCCTTCCTAAAGAGTGAGACCATTTCCATCACTGCTAATGCTTGGGTACCTCTTTCACACCTCCATAATGCTGTACATGTTGGGACAAGTGTGAGTTCAAGTTCAGGATATTCTGACTGTATAATTTGTCAAATAAATCAGCATTATTGGACTATGCTGAAGAAAGACCATTTCGCACAGTGCAAGTAGAAATCTTCCTTTCCACATGCAAAGAATTTTATTTTAGCTTCTGTTCTGCCATTGCTGATGCTGGTATAAAAAGGGTGTACAGGCGGGGGATAATAGACGTTTTAACATTGCTCCATGAATGCAACAAAGAAAGGAGTAGGGAATAAATTTAAATGTAAACTCTGAAAGAGAGTCCAAGGCCTGGGCTCTTAGAGCAGGGCTGTTGTTTATTGCTTTCTTTCCTGATCCTCTTGGCTTTGTTTCTGAAAGGAATAAGGGAGTGTCTTTACAAACAAACAGCTGGTAAGATAAGACCTGAGTCTGCTGGTAAGATAAGGCCAATAGGGAGAGATAGAAGAAACAATGGGAAGGATTTCCATAGGAATTCCACTAATTGACTTACCCAAGGCTGTATTAATAAACTACAAGAACAGAGACATAAGAAAAAAAGAAAGGGGAGATGTGTGTTAAGGAGGCCTGCATTAGGGGGGATGTATATTATGTGGGGTCTGCATTAGGCATTCTGGGAAGCCTGTACCTTTCGAGTACCTCAGCCAATAGGGGAAGAGAGAGGAAACCTGCAGCCAAGAAAGTAAGGTAAAAGAGGCTGCATCCTCTATCAATTTAAGAGACCCCATGGGAAATGCCCATGACTGTTAGCGATTGAATTGGGGTCTCAGCCTGGTTCATGCAAAGTCCCATTTATTGAACAGAAAACATAATCTTTTATACTCTTACAAACTTAACTTTAGCCGTTACAAGAACTTGGTTTCCAGGGTTACATGTTTTACTTTGTTAATGGGTCACTGATCACCTTCATCATTCCCAATCCCTCCTGCTAATCACGTAAACATAGTCTTGCCTCACTATCAGTCTCAGCCCCTGCCAGGGGCAATTCAGTTTATCTCTCCTAATGTCTCACATTAACTGATGACAAAAGATCTCCATAGCTGCTGGACCTCGCAGCTAACACTTTGCACTCCCACACATGACCTCTCCCATTATTCATGAATAAAGTTACAGGACTCCTCTGTCTCCATTTTTAACATAAACCTCTGGTGTTTGTGGATTCATTTTCCTTACAAAACTGGGGCTCTCATCCGGGATCCTTCCACCATCCGGGGGTGGCGGGCAGGAAGCGGAGCTGAAGGCACTCCTCACCCAGTTTTGGTGATCAGCTCCCCTAGCTGGTGGCCAGCACCAGGCGATTGACTGGATACCCGAGACTGTCCAGGAGACAGATGAGTGGTGGACCGGGGGGTCTGTGAAAAGTCCTCAAGGAAGGACTACTGAAAATCTCACCGGTGAGTAAAATGGGAACTTTGGGGAGTAAACCTGGGAGGGCACCCGTGAAGGGTAGCACAGGTAAAACAGGGCACCCATGAGAGGGTTGCAAAGGTAAAGCTGAGAAGGGCCCCCAGGACAAGGGATGACAATCCCAAAAATATAAGGACATGGATGCCCAAGGGGGGCAGTAAGGGAAAGTCGAGAAGGGGTCTTGACAATCCATGTCCAAGGGGGGCAACAAGGGAAACTGCAGTGGAATTTGTGGTCATGGGGTGAGTTGGCCCCCTGGTGCCTTTGGGAAAAGCAGGTCTGATACCTGCAGTGGATCTTGCAGCTGCTGTGATGTTTGTGTATGTGTGTGTGTGTGTGTGTGTGCCCACGCACGAATTACCTGGGCTAATTTGTATTTTGCTGGCATTTAAATCTGTGTGGAGACGCCCACGAGATAAAAGTAACTAGTTAAGCATTGATACATGTTTTGAACGCCTGTTAAATTTTTGTGTGTATGCTGTTTCTCTGCGTGTGCTAATAGGTATCCCTTTGGGACTCCTGTGTGTGTGTAGCTGATATTTGTGAGCATATCTGTTCTTTGAATTGAAAAATAATCTAGATTTATGGAAGAAATGTCGTTTGTTACAAAGAAAGGAAAAACAGTCTATGATATGGGCTTTAAAGAAGGATAATAGAAGTAAATCTCTGGAATATGATTGTGTAGAATGTTGTAGTAGAAAGAGGTGTCTGAGGCATGATCCCGTGGAAAAAAGACGTTTAATTTTTCGTATCCCCAGGAAGAAGGGAAAGGGGGGCAGCTGCTGGGAGCCTCCTGCAGCACGGGATGAAGTGGGCATGTTGAAGGTGAAGGGATGTTGAGTCGGGTGGCAGGTAGAACCCGAAATAGAGTAAAAGAAAGAAATGGGAAAAGAGAATGTGTTAAGAAAGAAGGAAGAAGAGGGAAGAGAGGAGAAAGAGAAAATGGGTAAGGATTGGGATGTTTTTCAGCATCTTCCCCTGTCCTGTCCTCCAATTTTGATCCAGAAGCAAACACTGTGGTATCTTTGAGAAGTCTTATGCTGAAAAAAAACCCAGCAGGGTGGGCAGCCCCATGGAAAATGGTATAATAGATAATGAAAATAAAGCAGTTGTGATGGTATAACTGGCTATCCTCGATTTAAAGTAACTACCGAAGTGTTATTGTGCTTACACAAGGATTTGGAGTTTGGGGCTTTTTTTTTTGGTGCAAAGCTAAAACAAAGTGTTTACATTAAAAACTAAAGTTCCATCTGTAAGAACCCTCAGAAACTTGATTTGGTATAAAGGATATACCAAATTTTGTAATTGACTAGGTGAGTTGTCTTTTTGGATGGTTTGTTGTGAAAAGCCAGAATTGGCAGGTGTCTTGGTTTGAAAGACAGGTGTCTGCTAAGGAAGGTGGAAACCTCCCTTAGAATAGAGAATGTGAACCCCCTCCCCTCCAAATTATTATAACTTTGGAATCAAGGGCTTTCAGGAAAAGATATAGGAAAAGGAATAACAGTTCTTTATTAGTATCTGTACCAAAGTAAACAAGCAACAACAGTAGCAATAGCAAACAAAAACCAGAAACCCGGTGGCAGATGTCCCTGGGCTGCCAAGCACTTTCCTGTTTGGTGTAGTCATGGTCACAACCAGCAGGGGCGCTGTTGAGCTCCCAGCTGGGCAGGGTGGGTGGGATGACTCCCGTGCAGCTACAGGTGGCGCTGTGGCATGAGGCCAGGTTGGTCTCACGTGGTTGGTAATGGCGGGTGGGCTGGACGGCAAGACGGGGTGCAGCAGAGAGCTCGGAGCAGCGAGCTGGAGCAGCAGGGCTGGCTCACCCGGGCTAGCCAGCAAAGGTGGCAGGAACTCCGCAGTTATGGGAAACGCCGCCGTGTGTTCCGACAAGCGGGTGCGGGGACAGCGACAGCTGGACTCCTCCGAAGTTGCTGCAAAAACGCAGTCCGGGAGGCGCGCATTCCCGGCAGGAGAAAAAGGTTGGGATCCCACGCCCTTTCCCAAGCAAGAGCTCACCCAGCCAGGAGGAGAAGGCAGAGCACAGCCGAACGTCCCGCGGTCGCAGCCAAAAGCAAGCAGTAGCTTCCCTCTGACCCTTCCGGTGTCCAGCGAGCAAGTGTTGGTCCCAACGGTCAGAATGCCTCCTCCCCTCACCCCACCCAGCCACAGCAGCCCCATCCTTTGTCTCTTACAAAAGAGTTAATGGCCCTGAGCACCTGATCGTTGGTTCCCTAGTAACAGGGATGGAGAAAATTCAACCCCTCCAACCTTAAACATCCAGTTCCAAGTGGTGTACTCTGACTGAAACAACCGTGGGTGTGTTCAATGAGGAGTTCCTTTCATCGCCGGCTATAGAACAGGTTAGCCTTTGCAAACGGTCGGGAAGCATTTCTTATAATGGGGCTAAGTGCAACAAGATCCCAAAAATTGCATAAAGACTGTTTGTTACGTATTACCAAGAAACAAGGATATGAAATCCAACCCCTAAGACTTATACAGCTACTTATATGGGTCAGACAGTTTTGTCCCTGGTATCCACCTGATGGTTCCTATGACCTTGCTCATTGGCAAAAGGTTTGGGGAGTGCCTACAAATGCGTCAGGTTACTCATCATGATATCCACCCCGATGATACAATTACTTGGCGTATGGTATATACTGCTCTGCAACTATTTAAGGAGGCAGATCGCATTCTTGCAGACACCCTACCTGCACCCCCATCAGATCCTGTTGTTATTGTTAATGAGACTTTACCTGAGGAGAACAATCCAGAAAGAAAGGATACTTTTGATCCTGGTCTTATTGGTCCTGAACAAGAACCAAATTTGTGTCCTCCCCTAGCCCCAGTATGTGCTATGGCAGCAGCTGGTCCTAGTGCAGAAGATATTTTACAAATTGCATGCAGAAAGGCTACGGCAAATCGACTACCATGGTATGCCCCATTGTATTCCTTTACTGACTGACGAGGACGCACTGCCACCCGCAGGGCCTGAAGTAGAAAGGTTTATACAGGAATGCTGGAGATGGGCTTTAAAAGAAGGTAACATTGAATTCTATCAAGCTATGCTGGTTGTAAGCGGGAATCAGAATCCACATCATGAAAAATTGTCATATGAAATGCTAAAGGAACTGAGGAACTCAGTGAAGGAAAATGGTTCACACTCCTCCTTTACTATGACTTGACTAGATGCTATAGCCGAAGCTCATATGATGTTACCAGTAGATTAGAAATATCTTTTAAAAACAGTTTCGACAGGGGGACAATACTCTGTTTGGTGGATGGAATTTGTGGATATGGCTCAAACTCAGGCATTGAAAAATGCCAATCAGCGACCCCAAATCAATATACCTGCCCCCCAAATCACACACACCGGTATGTATGCTACGGCTTGTGCCCAATTGCAATTGGTCTCACAGGCCTGAGAACAAGCTACTGTTATTGCCCTACGTGCACTGTGAAAACTACCTGATACAAAAAAATTAGAGCCTGGTTTTGCTACCATCAGACAAGGCCCCCAGGAACCATATATTACCTTTATTGACCGATTGCAATCAGCTGTTAAGCAGCAAGTTGAAATGCAGGCGGCAGCTGATGAATATGAAATCACTTCCTTATGAAAATGCTAACGACTGTAAAAAAGCCCTGCACCTGCACCTGTAATCACGCTGATGTTGAACTTTCTGATTATATCAAGACATGCGCTAATATCGGTTCTGAACAATTCAAAGCAGAATTTATTGCTACTGCCATAGCCCAACAGCTGCAAGTGGCCAGAGCAGCTGTTAAGTGCTTTGAATGTGGAGAAGAGGGCCACATTAGAAAACAATTTCCAAAGGGACAAAAAGGACAATAAAAACCCCAATAAACCTTGCCCTTGCTGCAAAAAGGGGTTCAATTGGGGAAACCAGTGCTGGTCCAAGTTTGATAAAAACAGGAACCGTCTCCCAAAGCAGGGAAACTCAAAAGGGGACACGAGGTCCAGTGCCCCACAATCCAATGGGAGTCCACTAAGTCAGATGCCAATACAAGCACAAATTTTGCAGGGGGCACCCCTGGGAGTGCTAGCTTGGACCTGGCCATCAGAACTACCAGAGTCCTAAATGATACCTCTGTTCATCTGTTACCCACTGCTGTTTTCGGTCCACTACCCTTTCAAACTCACACTTTATTATTAGGTCACTCTTCAAGCACCAGAACAGGATTGTTTCTATTACCAGGAATCACTGATGCAGATTATAAAGGGGAAATCAAAATAATGGCTTGGACACCCAATCCTCCCTGTACAGTGGCACAAGGAAGCCAATTGGCACAATTAATACCACTGCCAGCAATTCCCTGCTCAGCACTTATCTTACAACAACGAAATGCAGGAAGATTTGGGAACACAGGTACCCCGCAAATATTTTGTTCAAAAATCATGGGGGTACAACAGCCATTACTCACTTGTCAAATAGGCTCTAAGTCTTTTACAGGACTGGTCGACACCAGAGCTGATGTATCTGTCATAGCACAAAAGGAATGGCACCCCGAGTGGGCTCTGGTATCCTCAAGGTACCAAGCAGGTACCTTGGCAGTCAGCAAAAGAGCTAAAAGTCATTGGTTCAGAGAGCAAGACTGCCACCTTGCGGCCATATGTATTCCCGATCCTGGGCACTCTGTGGGAACGAGATCTGATGATGCAATGGGCTTTGGTCATTTCAACACATTTTTAATAGGGGCCACTGATGAAAAGCCACTCCTCAAACCGACTTGGCTCACAAAGAAACCTATTTGGGTCAGCCAGTGGCTCCTTTCAAAGGAGAGGCTTCACCAGGCCTGGATTCTCATACAAGAACAACTAAATTTAGGCCACATAATCCCTTCCACCAGTCCATGGAATACACTTATTTTTGTTATCCCTAAGAAATCGGGAAAGTGGAGGCTTTTACAGGATCTCAGGGCAGTTATTGTGGTAATGTCACCTATGGGACCATTACAACTGGGAATACCTAACCCTACAATGATTCCAGAACACTGGGAATTAGCAATAATTGATTAAAAAGACTGCTTTTTCACAATTCCTTTACATCCAGATGATGCACCTAAGTTTGCCTTGTCTCTACCATCTGTCAATCATGAGGCTCCCATGGAATGATACCAGTGGGTCGTGCTACCTCAAGGTATGAAAAACAGTCCTGCTATCTCTCAATTCGTCATTCATGCAGCAATACAACCAGTATGGCAAAAATATCCATCTGTTTTGCTGTATCACTACATGGATGATATTTTAATTGCTTCTGACAGTTCTTTACTGTTGAAGAATTGTCTTGCTGCTTTAAAAATAACACTTGCCAGCAGAGGCTTCTGCGTAGCCACGGAAAAAATCCAACCAAAACCTCCTTGGAAATATTTGGGCTTTAAATTGCTAGAAACACCAGTCACCCCACAGCCAGTAACTTTAAAAACTGACATACACACATTGAATGATTTGCAAAAGTTACTGGGCACTATTAATTGGATTCACCCTTTCCTGGGAATCACCACAGAGGAATTATCCCCCTTGTTGCAATTGTTTAAAGGGGACCCAGATCTTTCCTCCCCTAGGCAGTTAATAAAGATTGCCCGAGAGGCTTTGGCACATATAAGCTATAAAATCAATAAATCCTTTGCCACGTGTCAGAACCCAAATTTGCCTTTGTGGCTGTTCCTAATTCTGCAATCTTTTCAACCCTCTGCTCTCATTGGTCAATGTGATGAACATCATCTCTGGCTATTAGAATGGATTTTTCTACCACACACCTTCACAAAAACAATAACCACTCGAGATGGTTATTCGATTGCTATCAGTGGGACAGCTTGAATGACAGACTCTGTCAGGACATGATCAAGCAATTATACATCTTCCTATTACTGCTACAGAATTAGAAAACCTATTCAGGGACTCACTGTCATTTCAAATTGCATTGGCTGATTATAATGGAGAATTTGCTCATTCAGTGCACCATCATATTCTGCTACAATCCTTCAAGGAACTCTCAACCTTGGAGACTTCAGTCAAAGATGCCTATCCCTGATGCAAAAACTATATTCACTGATGGGTCAGGAAAAACACACAAAGCTGTGGAAAACCAACATGGGACAATGGAAACATTTGATAACCTTTCAACCCAGATCCACCCAGCTGGTCGAGCTGGCAGCCATAGTAGAGGGATTTTGTCTCTTCTCAGAGCAACCTATTAATATTGTTTGTGATTCTCTTTATGTTACAGGAATCGTCGAGAGAATTGATGACTCCTTCCTGAAGGAAGTCTCTAACAAAGATCTTTTTGTGTTATTAACCATTTGTTGGAGGTTGGGGGCATTGGAATTTTTTCTCCATCCCTGTTACTAAGCAACAAATATCTGGGTGATTAGACCCATCAATTCTTTTGTAAGAGACAAAAGGCTGTGCTAGGTGGGGCAAGGGGAAGCGGCAGCCGGCCATTGGGACTGGCACTCCTCTGTAGGACACCGGGAGGAAAGAGACTGCTCTTTGCTTCTGGCTGCAACCTGGGAGATCCAACTGTGCTCTGCCTTCTCCTTCTGGCTGGGTGAGCTTTTGGCTGGGGAAAAGTGTGAGATCCAACCCTTTCCCTGCTGGGAACTCGCACCTTTCCCGGCTGCGCTTTGCTGCAGCTGCGGGGGAGTCCAGCTGTCCCTGCCGCCAGCCCCACTTTCGCCGCACGAGACCGTGGCGTCTACCATGACTGCACAGTCCCTGTCACCTCGCGGGCTAGCCCGGGAGAGAGAGCCAGCCTCTGCCTCTACCGCCCCGCTTTGCCGCCCCGAGCTGCCTGCCTGCTTCTCAGCCTTTTCCGCCATTACCAGATGCATGAGGCTGACCTGACCCTGCGCCACAGCGCCACCTGCAGCTGCTCGGCAGTCATTGCACCTGCCCTGCCCGGCCGGGAGCTCAACAGCGCCCCTGCTGCTTGCAACCGTGATTACACCACACGGGAAAGTGCTTGGCAGCTCAAAAAGTCATCTGCTACTGGTTTCTGGTTTTGTTGGGTGTTGTTATTCTTGTTATTGCTTGTTTACTCTGCTATAGATACTAGTAAAGAGCTGTTATTCCTTTTCCCATACCTTTGCCTGAAAGCCCTTGATTTCAAAATTAAAATAATTCGGAGGGAAGGGAGATCACATTCTCTGTCCTAAAGGAGGGTTCCGTCTCTCTTAGCAGGCACCTGTCTTTCAAACAAGACACCATTTTGCACAACCTTTTACTTCACAGGTCTCATGAGTATTACATTCTGCACCTTAGGTCCCACACCACTCTGCCTGGACCTATAGTAGAAGGTGATGCAAAAGCAGATGCCTTTGCTATGACAGCTACTGTACCACAGAAATTAGAACAGGCAAATCTTTCTCATGATTTCTATCACCAGAATGCCTGAGCACTAGGCAAACATATTAACTTTGCCACAAGCACTAGGTACAAACCCACGAGGGTTGAAACCTAATGACATTTAGCAAACAGATGTAACACACATATTGAGCTTTAGTGTGGGAATTGACAGCAGGCCTGTCTTAAGCTCACAGACACCGACCGTGTTACAAGCAACATCGTACCCATGAGAACCCTTGCATGGGCAGAAGCAAGAAGCAAAACCAAGATGTGGACAACCTTGTACCCATGAGAACCTTAGCATGGACAGAAGCAAGAAACAAAACAAAGTGTAGTCAATAACTTGTCAACAAGACAGAAAAACACAGAGGAATTCACACCTGCAGTAGGGCGGCTGTTTTTCACATAAGTTGTGTACTAAGAATAACTGACCAATAGTATTATGTAGAAAACAAGTTAGAAGCCAATGGCCATGTGGCACGAATGTTAGAAAATAGTATAAAAGAGACTTTGTAGCAATAAATGACCCTTCTACCTTCTTCCTGGCCTGGAGCTCTTTTCGATGTGCCCATCTCAAAACAGCAACACTTTAGGACTTTTAAATATGTCCATGTTTCCATTGATACCTTTTCAGGTTTTATAGTAGCAACAGCTCACAAAGGAGAGAAATCTAGAGATGCCACCAGACACTGGCTATGTGCTTTTACCACAATGGGGGTCCCTCAACAGATAAAAACAGATAAGGAACCCCCATATACATCTCATAAAACACAAGATTTTTTCCACACTTGGGGTATTAAGCACATCAGAGGTATACCACATTCTCCAACAGGGCAAGCCACAGTGGAGATGGCACATTATCCATTAAAAAACATGCTGCAAAAACAAAAAAGGGGGAACCCGGTTGGAATGCTCCCTCAAGAGCAGCTTGACAAGGCAACCTATGTTTTAAATTTTCTGAATCTCTCCACTAGAGATGATTTGACAGCACATCACGGATGCCTAGGTCAGACCACTGCTGGAGAAGGAGTTCACCCAGAAGTTACATACAAAGATGTACACAGCGGTCAGTGGAAAGGTCCAGTTCCACTGTTAGCTTGGGGGAGAGGCTATGGTTTCGTTTCCTTGTCCACAGGTCTGTATTGGTTCCCAGAGAGATATATCAAACCAAGTCAAAGACAACAACAATGAATTCTGCCCACGAGATATATAAAACCCAGCCAAGGATGACAAAAAAGAATTTTGTCCTTTTTCTACTGCTATACTGCCATCAAGCGGTGGAAGGAAGAATCTACTGGCCACACATTCTCGAGCCATCTCTGTTCCAACCTCTGACCTGGTGGGATCCAGAGCCCCCCCTTAGGAAAAATGGAAAGGAATAAGTAGGACAAACTTGGCTTCCTCCCCTAGATCAGGATGCTGTAGATATGTATATAAGCAATGCTACTTATGTTACTGATTTACTGCTGTTGAAGGTTGGGGGGGAATTTTCTCCATTTCTGTTACTAGGAAACCACAATGACCAGGTACTCAAGGACCATTTACTCTTTTGTAAGAGACAAAGGATGTGGCTGGGTGTGGTGAGGCAAGGAGGCATCTGGCCATTAGGACTTCACTTGCTCGCCAGGCTTGGGAAGGGGAACAGTGGAAAACTGCTGTCTCCCTTTCGTGGTGACTGCGGAGAGAGAGCCTGGCTCTGTGCTGCTTTCTCTTTCCTTGCTGGGGCAAGCTTTCGTTTGGGGAAAAGGGTGCTGGATTCCAACCTACTCTTCCCCTCCTGGAGTGCGCATCCTCCAGGCTGCACTTGCAGCTGTTGCAGAGAGGGCCCAGCTGCTGCTGCCCTGTGCCCCGCTTGCCGGAATGCACTGCCACAGCTGCAGAGATTCTGCTACCTTTTGCTGGCTAGCCCGGGTGGGCCAGTCTTGACACTCCAGCTCCCTGCTTTGAGCTCCCTGCTGTGCCCTGTCCTGATGCATGCCACCCTGTTGCCCAGCCCATCCGCCATTACCCACATGAGACCGACCTGACCTCGTCCCACAGTGCCACCTGCAGCTATGCAGGAGTCATGGCACCTGCCCTGCCCGGCTAGGAGCCCGACAACGCCCCTGCTGGCTGTGACCATAACTACACCAAATGGGAAAGCGCTTGGCAGCCCAGGGACATCTGCCACCGTATTTTCTGGTTTTTGTTTGTTATTGCTACTGTTGTTGCTGCTTTACCTCGTTATAGATACTAGTAAAGAACTGCTATTCCCTTTCCCATATTTTTGCCTGAAAGCCCTTGATTCCAAAGTTATAATAATTCTGAGGGAAGGGAGGTCACATTCTCTATTCTAAGGGAGGTTTCCACCTTCCTTAGCAGACACCTGTCTTTCAAACTGTCCGGGTTTGACCTTAACTAAATGCTGACACTCTCAATTTCATGAGTTAAGTGAGATAGGACATTGGTAGGAGGATGCACAGAAGAAAAGGGCAGACAGGCTTTAAATTTAAAGCTGAAAAGTGATTTAATTACTTAACAGAGTTGGAGGATAAATGCAAGGCAAAAATAAACTTTTCATACACTTTTTGTTCACTCATCTCTCTCTTTCTTACGAACCTATTTTTTATTCACCTCTTTTCCTCCTTCCAACCAACAGTTCGGGTAGGGGGGCAGGGTGTGGGGTATTTTCTCAGTTTACAGAGCAGGTTTATAAATCTATTTATCACCACAATTCTTTTACTACAAATACTTTTGATTCGTACTTATCTTTCTCTCTCTTTAGGCAGTTTCTCTGCTCTCACCTCCTCCCTCTTAAGAAACAGTCTCTCCGCTCACCCCCCCTTCTTTCGTTCTAAACTAATAACATGGGCAGGGGGCAGGGTGAGGGGTTTGGTTTTTGGTCAGTTCATCAGGGAGAGGGGTTTTCTACTTAGCCATGGGGTCCCTCCCATGAGAGACAGTCCTTTGGGAACTTCTTTGGCATGGGTCCAATCTCACAAGCAACATCCTACCCGAATTCTGCTGCAACATGAGTCTCTTTGTCTATAAGGTGCAGACTCTCCTGAGCCGAGGCCAGGCTGCTTCCATCCCAGGAGCAAGGCCTTTCTCTCTCTTGCAAGGCCTTTGCAGTTTTAACTCTTTAGATGTGACTCCCACTGGTTCACAGTTTTCTTTAGGCATCTACCTGCTCCTCTGGCGTGGGCTGTGGGTGGATCTCTGCACCCCTGTGGACTCCATGGGCTGCAGGGGGACCACCTGCTCCCCCCATGGCCTTCACCATGGCTAGCAGAGGGTTTTCAGCTCCGGCACCTGGAGCACCTCCTCCCCCACCTTCTTCACTGACCTTGGCGTCTCCATGCTGTTCTTCCTTCACATATTTTTACTTCTACCTCTTCTTCCTCTAACTACAAAGAAGTGCGTGCCTACCTTATTTTGATTTTTTCTTAAATATGTTTTCACAGAGGCGTAACTAGCACCTCTAATTGGCCCAAACTTGGCCGGCAGCATGTCCATCACTCTCAGAGCCATCAGAGATTGGCTCTGCTGGACTTGATGTAAAAACTTCCAGAACTTTCACTCAGGACACACAGGAGACAAATTTGTGCCACTCCCCACCCCTCAGACACTTCCCCAGGCCTATAACAACAGCTTCTCAGGGGTCTAAATTTTTCTTAGATGTTAAAAAATACTTTACTGATGTTTTGGGCCAATCAAAACTACCACACAAACCAAGACAACTGCCTATTATGCCTAATGTGGAATCAAATAAGTACCTTCTTACCCTTACCCTGTGCTAACTTTTCTATGCATTTAATATATGTACACTCGGAAACTGCAAAAAAGTTGACTGCTATTACATTACCAGCCATTCTGTCTATCTCTAACAAATTTGTGGATGCTACCCCACCTCCTTTTCCCAAATGTCATTTTGCACCCATTTCCAGTATATGACGTTTGGAATGAACATCATGCAAAGGACAATGGCCACCATGCATACGACAATGGCCACAACAACAATTCTTACAGCAGGGAAAAACAATTACAGCAGGGGTCCACATGGTATCTTTAGAGAAAGTGGGACTAATACAACCATTCTCCCTATTCAAAAGGCAAACTGCAGCATTGTTTGGCATGATGGAGGAATGGCTGGGCCATTAATTCAATATTATTTAGACAACAATCAATCATGTGTTCATAAACATTTATGGAAAATGTTGTTACCTGCTTTTGGTAATAAGATATACCAGGTAAAAATGGATAAGAATGTCACAATTGCCAATCTAACACTGCTATGGGGTGAATTACTAATGACTTATACTTCACACCCATATGTTTTTGCTTTAGCTAACAACTTTTCGAAAGATTATAAAAATGGTTTGTATTTTTTATCTGCTAACCCTTTTGTTTTTAAATCATGTGTAACCTATGATTAACATCGCGACGAGAGGGAACTCACGGCAGTCTCAATATGAGATATAGAGTAAGCTCCATTTTATTTCACCAAACGAGAAACTTATATACTGTTACAGAAGTTACTAATTATAGCTACACACACACCTGCAGTCTGTTCTCACACATTCAGGGATCTTCCCGGTAACTCCCTCTTTCTTTCTCATAACACTTCTGACTCCCTATTCTTTCCCATGACATTCTTCCCACAGAACATTCTCAGGTAAACAAGCCACTGTAGCTTGTTAGGATTTTACTGAGGCCTGAGAATGCTGAGGCCCTGCTTAGATGTACTCAGTTAACATAAGTTTTGCTGGAAAACTGCGTTTTCCAACAGTTCCCCCGTTTCGCTTGTGAGAACAGACGTTGTCTGTTATCAGATTAATTTGCTTTGCTATAAGTAATTCTTATTATTAGAATTGTTATAAGTTTACCTAAGGAAATTTCACTAGTTATTTAGATATGTTGCCATGGTCTAGGAACTGTCGTTGCTGAAAACATTCACTTCACAGGTAAAGCTTGGAGAACCTTTTCCGGACAAGGACTCCAAGTTTACTTGGAAGAAGGTTTAGCTTTTATGAACTCAATTTGGCAAATGAAAATTATTTGATCACATTTTGGTGCAGAACACTTGGGACTCATGGCATGTTTCCCAGCTAGTTAGAACCAAAGCTTGGCCAGAGCTTAGGTGCTAAGTAGAAGGGTTTTCTTAGAACATCTTATAAACAAGCTTTGATTAATATCAATAAGGAGAGTGTCTTAACATGTTACTATTTTTGTAGATAGCTATATGAGGTGAGATGAAATATTTGAAAACAGTAGATATTATTATTTGACTTTAACTAAGGAAGATGAAACTGCAAAGCTTTTGTGAATAATAATATAAACTAACAAATTTAAAGCTTAAAATTAATATCACTGAAAATGAATAAGGCTTAATCTTAATAAATCTGCTTTTAAACTAACAAATAGGACTTAACTATAATGGAATTTAAAATTGATATCACTTTAACAACTTAACTCTAACAAAATTTAAAACTTAACAGAATTTAAAATTAACACCACTTAATATTACTTAACAGAATTTTAACTTTAACAGAATTTACAACTTAATAGAATTTAAATTCACTATTACTTAACTTTAACAGAATCTATGCTTAACCAAAAGTACTTAACAGGTAGTTTAGACTATTCAGTATAACTTCACTCACAGGTTTTCATTCACACATTAAAACTCTCAAGAAATCAAAATCACACTCTCATCAGTCACAGGCTTCATCTACACATTAAAGCACTCAACACACTCTCAGTAGGCCTACAATATTCACACATACACACAAACTCTATTTTAAGTAATGCTTTAGCAAAATTCAACTTTCGTTTAAGGCTTTAGTATTCAAGGTGTTATTTTTTATCAGGATAATATCTTGTTACAATGCTTCTTTATTAGTAAAACACTGGAAATAGGTTTTGGTCTCCGTGTCAGTGCAGCCAGGCTGAAGGAAGAGCCGATCTGCTCCATCTGCTTGAACATTTTCAGGGAGTTTCAGTTGCTGAAGCTGTCAATCATTTCTTCATCCTTGGGGAGGAGTAGAGTTTAGGGTCTCACCATAGGCATCAGCGTTGGGGCAGTGAAGGAGGCGTGGATGGTTCGTGGCTCCGCCCACCGGGGCACCCTCCGGGACCTCCGCTCTCGCCGTCATTTGACCGGAAACCACAGCTGGAGCAACTTCCGCCACAGGTCTCTCTTGGTGGCATTCAGGCGGCGTGCGATGAAGGGTAGGGGCCACCGCTGCCGTGCGGTCACTGGTCACTTTCTGTTTGTTCTTTTTGTTTCTACAAGCTTTTGTGCTGTGAGTATCTCTGTTGCAGCGGGAACACCAAACTTTTTCGTTACAGTTCTTTCGTATGTGTTTTTTACTTCCAGATCGATAACATCGGGATGATTTCTGGTTACTTTGTTGCTTTACCCGTGATATTTGAGCTCTCTCCAACATCGTATTCAGTTGTTCCGGTAAAAATTCAACAGTGACTCTCTCAAACAAAGCAGCTAAGATGTTTTTCGTTGTAAAGTTGCTAAGCTCTGTGATATATTGAGGCAAGAATAGCTTTTTCATCCAATCGAGTAACTTTGTATTCTCGGCTGCCGGCACGGAGCGCCCTCTCTCCCCCCCCCCCTCCCTGGCGGGGGGGTTTCCCCGGCTGCGCGGCTGCCGAAGTTTTACGCATATTAAAAGCAGCACGATAATTCATAGATTTTTCTCTGGTCCATGCGGCTGTTATCTCTCGTGCTGCCAGCCACGAAGGTCTTGCTTCGTGGCATGTATTTGTAAGCAGGCTACGACTTTAGTCCATGGTTTACCAAGCTTTCTTGCAATTTTATCACAGTCCAAAAGTAAAGTATCTCCATAATTCAACCACTCTCCCACACTGAATACTGTAATAGGATTTGTAAAAAATCCATAGGCTTGTCCCACTGCCATCAGGCCAGCCAAATGTGACAGGCTGCCTTTGCTAAGTCCGTGCTTTTCTAAAAAGCATAACAATAAAAATTGGGCTACCTCTGTTTCCATTATGGTCCAGCTGGTTTTCAGGGTCCTGGTCGCCGCCGTCCACATTCTGCTGGAGCTCGCAGTCGCCACAGTATGTGCAGTTCACCGAAGTGTAGCCCCCACGGTAGGCAGGTCCTATTCGGCCTGTGCCGCTGGATCTCCCCCGATTCGGGCGAAGATCTTGACACACCGTCGCTGCACAGCTTCGGCGCCTCTCCGTTCCCGCCGCTCTCAGAAGCAAGGTCGTAAAACTCTGCTGTCGGTGTCCGTAGTCGTCGGGGTCACCATTTAACATCGCAACGAGAGGGAACTCACGGCAGTCTCAATATGAGATATAGAGTAAGCTCCATTTTATTTCACCAAACGAGAAACTTATATACTGTTACAGAAGTTACTAATTATAGCTACACACACACCTGCAGTCTGTTCTCACACATTCAGGGATCCTCCTGGTAACTCCCTTTTTCTTTCTCATAACACTTCTGACTCCCTATTCTTTCCCATGACATTCTTCTCACAGAACATTCTCAGGTAAAGAAGTCACTGTAGCTTGTTAGGATTTTACTGAGGCCTGAGTATGCTGAGGCCCTGCTTAGATGTATTTAGTTAGCATAAGTTTTGCTGGAAAACTGCGTTTTCCAACATATGATGATATGTGTAATTATTCTGTCCGTCTTCCATTTAAAAGAAGACCTGAAATCTGGGTACCTGTAGATCTAACTTGAACCTGGGAAGGACAAGACTGCATTTCACAATTATCCTGACTAATCTGAAAAGAAATCCAAAAGAGCAAGAAACAAGTTCACAAATTTCTGGGTTGGCTAATCTTTGCTATTGTTCCTACCATAATAATATTAACAGCAGCCTCTGTGGCTGTTGCGGCCTTGACAAATTCAATTTAAACTGCCCACACTGTGGGACAAGCTTTAACTAATATTACACAAGAATTACAAACACAAGAAAAAATTGATCAAGAAATAATGGCCAGATTAGATGCCTTAGAAAGTGCTCTTTTATGGGTAGGCAAAAGAGTTGAAGCCCAAAAAATGGAACAGAATTGGGAGACAGTGAAAACCTATCTCCTTGGGGCATTTGACAAAACCTTACGACAAGATATTCGTTCACTTCACACTCAATTAAAAAATCAGCTCAGAGCTTTGCAAGCTCTGGAGGAACAAAAGGTGTTGACAGACCTAAAAAATTATCTCTCTTGGCTGAATGTGAAAAATTGGTTCTCTGGAATAAATTTATGAGTTTGGGTTTTCATCGGACTAGGTTGTTTGGAAATAATATCCTTTTTAATTCCCTGTCTTGTCCTTTTCAACATAGTTAAAAATGTTTAAAGTACACAAAAGCAAGTCATGGTTTCCTTAGCTTTATCTATGACCTCAATAAAAACAGAAGGGGGAGATGTGGAGTTGCAGAGGAAGAGGCCCCCGAAATCCCACAAGAATTGGAAGGACCACATGCAGAAAAGTATTGATCAGCACAGGATTTGAAGCAGATAGCAGACTTCCTTTTCTCCCCTGGGAAGAATAAACAAGCCATCAAACCTGACAAGATGAATTGAGGAATTGTAAAAATACTGAGAAAATAACAAGGATACAACTTCTCATGCTAAAAAGTATATATACTCTTGGCTTTGTAATAAAGGCAGAATTCATGTTGCACATGGCAAGTGGTTCTCATTCCATACACTACATCACGTTGGCCAGCTTCCAGTCATCTGGGATCTCCCCAGTTAGCCAGGACTGATGAGAAATGATGGAGAGTGGATTGGCGAGCTCTTCTGCCAGTTCCCTCATCACCCTAGGATGGATCCCATCTAGTCCCATAGACTTGTGAGCATCTAAGTGGCTCAGCAGGTCTCTAACTGCTTCCTCCTGGATTACAGGGGGGCTATTCTGCTTCCCATTCCCCTCTACCAGCTCAGGAGGCCACTTGTCCTGAGGACAGCCTGTCTTGTTGTTAAAAACTGAGGCAAAGAAGGTGTTAAGTACCTCAGCCTTTTCCTCATCTTTGGTAACTATATCCCCCCCCATCCGATAAACAATGGAGGTTTTCCATGCTTCTCCTTTTGTTATTAATGTATTTATTAAAACATTTTTATTATCCTTTACAGAAGTGGCCAGGTTAAGTTCTAATAGAGCTTTTGCCTCTCTAATTTTCTTTTTGCATGATCTAAGGACATCTTTAAACGCTTCCTGAGTTGCCCGCCTCCTTTTCCAAAGGTGATACACCCTCTTTTTTTCCTTGAGTTCCTGCAAAAGGTCCCTGCCCAGCCAGGCTGGTTGTTTTCTCCACTGGCTCATCTTTTGGCACATAGGGACAGTCTGCTCCTGCACCTTCAAGATTTCATTCTTGAAGTATGGCCATCCTTTCTGGAGCCCTTTCTTTTTAAGGGCTGTTTCTTAAGGTACTCTCCAAATCAGCCTCTTGAATAGGCTGAAAGTGATGATATAATTGGCTATTTTCTATTAAAAGTGATTGTAAAACTATATGAGTAGATAACAAAAGGGGATTCTGTGGTAGCACAGACTCTTTCCCATGGGAATTTTCTCTTCTTCTTCCTGTGTTTTTATAAATAAAGAAAAAGTTTTGATGTTATTGAAACGGTCTTTGGAAAGATAGGCGGTTCAAGCCTGGCCAATCGGCCTAGGGGGAGGTTTTGAATTGGCCCAATCCAGACGATCTGTGAAAGTCTATATAAGTTCTAAAATTAATTAATAAATTCAGATTTGTGCCACCTGGGACTCTGGTTTCTCCACTCCGCTAGCAGTTCAATAGTGACAGGATTCTGTCATGATCCTGTTTTAGTTATTAGAAATGCCTCCACTCAAATTAAGGTTCGAAGGAGACTATATGCCAAAAAGTCAATAGTATGGGTTTTATTTGATAGTAAATATGAAAGAGAGAGAGAGAGGGGAAAAGAGAGACAAAGGAAGAGAAAGAAATAGGAAAGAAGTGGGGGGACAGAAAGAGAGTGACAGAGACAGAATAAAGAAAATATCACCACTCCATGGATCCCGATGATGTTCCATTGATCCTCGCTAGCTGGTCTTCTTGGTGGTGAAGGTCCCCTGAAAAGCATAGAATCCGATGGATTAATATATGCTCAGGCCAGGTGGGAATGCCCAGGTATGTCCCCGGGGAAGGGGGGGCAGTCTCTTGCAGCAGACTCTGGACTTGTTGCATCATTTTGCGTCACATGCAGTCTTGTGGTGCAAGGCCTCTGGGGAGTGCTTTGGGGGGGTCTTTGATGGATTATGACATCCCCTCAGTTGCCTCTCATGTGAATGTCCCATGGATGTGGCCTGTGGGGTTGGGGGTTTTACAGCTGAGCCAGTTTGTGTAAGGGAGGATGAGTGTTCAGTGCCTCTGACCAGAGGTTATGCCACACACACGAAACCTCCTTCCCAGCCGGGCAGGGCAGGTGCGATGATTCCCGAGCAGCCGCAGGTGGCGCTGTGGCGTGAGGTCAGGTCGGTCTCACGTGGTTGGTAATGGCGGGTGGGCTGGATGGCAAGACGGGATGCAGCAGAGAGCTCGGAGAGGCAAGCTGTAGCGGCAGGGCTGGCTCACCCAGGCTAGCCAGCAAAGGTGGCGGGAACTCCGCAGTTATGGGAAACGCTGCTGTGTGTTCCGGCGAGCAGTGCAGGGGCAGGGCCAGCCGGACTCCTTCGCAGTTGTCGCAAAAAACGCAGTTGGACAGGCGCGCCCTCCTGGCGGGGAAAAAGGGTTGGGATCCCACGCCTTTTTCCCAAGCAAGAGCTCACCCAGACAGGAGGAGAAGGCAGAGCACAGCCGAACGTCCCGCGGTCGCAGCCAAAAGCAAGCGGTAGCTTTCCTCTGACCTTTCCGGTGTCCAGCGAGCAAGTGTTGGTCCCAACGGTCAGAATGCCTCCTCCCCTCACCCCATCCAGCCACAGCAGCCCCATCCTTTGTCTCTTACAAAAGAGTTAATGGCCCTGAGCACCTGATCGTTGGTTCCCTAGTAACAGGGATGGAGAAAATTCTTCCCCCCACCCAACCTTTAGCACACCTGTAGCACCATTTCAGTTTTGGGAAAGGTTGCAAAAAGGTTGTAAAAGGTTATATATTTAAAAAAAAAAGTCATGAAATGTTTTAAAAATATTTTTTTCCCTAAGATGGTAAATATAGGAGTGGGGCTATCTTCAGAGCTCCTGGGAGAAGGGATCCCTAAAAGTTCCCCTTGGGTTGTGTTTTAAGGAACTGGAAAAGGCTACAGTAAATGATTGTACTGCGTCCTGCTGACGGTCTATATCCCTCCATGTTTCACTGTTTGTTAGGTGAGACCAGGTGTCATTAAGAAAGGTAGAGTAATTCCTACAAACACACCCTAACCTTAGAGCCTGGGCCACAATCATGAGACACTCTATCTCAGGATTTCTACTAGTACAAGTGTATATTTGAGTGCAATTCCACTTTATCTTAGGATTCTTTTGACTTGAACTTACTAAATCAGAATATTTTATACCGACCTTTAAGGGGCCTTCTGGGAGGCCTGGACTCCCTTCCCAGTCCAGACACCACTGAACTGGCTGGATATATTCCCACTGTCCCATTTGAGGGTGTCTCAGGTTAGAGAAAAGTTTAGGAGAAAGCGCCCTGAAATGAACACCTCCCCCAAAGGAAAAAGGGTTTTGGCACTCCCTCCCCCACCACACAAAAGGAATTTCTTGGATGAAAGTGAAAAAAATCTGTTTATTTAGCAAAACCAACAAAATGCCCACAGGGCACAGCAAAAAAGGAAAAATGAACTATTGATTCGCCCCAATCGAGCCTGGAGACACTTCAGAGACCAAGTCAGAGAAGTGGGTATTTGCTTTATTCAGTGCACCGGATGTGTGGGAATTGTTTCCACCAAACACACACACCTCAGTACCCCAAAGACACAGTGTTATAGGTAAAATCATGAATATTAATTACATTCTTCAGGATAGGAGTGGCTATACAAATCATTTCTCGGAAGTCATTAATATCATTAGCATGTGCACCACACATGCTCCGTATGTCCTGGTGGTCTTTGAATACCCCCAAAGCCCCCTCCAAGGTGAAGGTCCTTCATGGGATGATTCAGCGGTTTCTGTGCTGGTTTCAAATGCATGCTTAGCTGATAAGCCATCAGGCCAGAGCTGTTACCTACAATTTGAATTTGAATTAAGGGTTCAGCCTTCAGCCCTGGAAGCCACAGACAGGCGCCTGTACTGGTGGAAGGGGGGCAAAAGCTCAGAGAATCTTTCTCACTATTAAGTATTGAACCTGCAAAGGCAGCTGGTGGATTTTAGAGTCCCTTCTTTCCTGGGTTTAGCTTCCCCCTGATGGTCTGGGGGCCGGGCAGAGTCTCTCCAGCAGTTCCCTGCAGGGTCCCGCTGACTGTCTTCCCGGGGATCATCTGATTTCAGACGAAAAAGCAAGCTGAACAGTCCAAGAAGAAGAAAGCAGAAGCCACCCAGGATGTTGCTGTCGCAGTCCCAGGGAAGGCTTCTTGCTAGCTAACAAACCAAGCAGCTAGCAGAAGCAAGCAGCCTAGCTAGCAGCATCAGCTGGAAGCAGGAAGGAATGTGACTCCCCTCATGCTCCAAGGCTGAGAAACCTGGGGGAGTAAGAGCTGGACTGCATACCTGCCCCAGGGTTCTCTCGGCTTCTAGACTCAGCTTAAAGTGACAGGATCCCTTTCTGGGCATAAAGCAGACGATAGGGGATACAGAATTATCATAAAATCACCCGAAGACAGAGGGCTATTCCATATTTCCAGTATTTGACATCCCCAAGGAGTATTAGTGCAGTCTGTCTGCCGATAGATATTTCCTGAGGTTATTTCCAGATCTGGTTTTGAGATATTACAATTCTCAACAGTATCATTTTTACATGTCCATTTTAAGGAATATTCTCCCTCCATTCCTGTCCAATTGGGATAGGTGCTATTTCCTTCCTACATGTGTTCCCAAATTTTTGTCAAATTGCTGACTAAAGCTCTGCATGGAACTGGATTTTCTGCAGAGGTTGGTGCTGGCAAACAAGTTGTTATAGAGGTTACATTCTGTAATCTGCCAAAATCTTGCATTAGCTTTTCCCCTCCCAGAGATTAACGACATAGTTTCTATTATTATTATAAATATTGAGAAAGGAGTGGTCAAATAGAAAACCCAAATCTATTTGCACTTCAACCATCCTTGTTTCTTTGAGCTTTTGCCCCTTCCACCAGCACAGCGCCTGTCAGTTCTGGCCTTGTGGATTCCCTTAATCTTATCAAGATAAAAGGGGGCAAAAGGAATCCTTTTGCCATTGAGCACAAGAAATCACTAGTAATTATGACTTATGAGAAGTAATTTGTATAACCACTCCTATCCTGGGGAATGTAATGAATATTCATGAATTTTACCTATAACACTGTGCCTTTGGAGGTACTGGTGTGTGTGTTTGGTGGAAACAATTCCCACACATCCGTTGCACCGAATAAAGCAAATACCCACTTCTCTGACTTGGTCTCTGAAGTGTCTCCAGGCTCGATTGGGGCGAATCACTATGCTCCTGTCCGGCCATCTTGGTCTTCTGGTTTGTTTCAGGGTTGACGGCTGAAGTCGTCTATACCCTTAATTCAATTTATGGTTGACACTTTTTTCTGGGAGGTGTGAATGTAGATCACAGATGTCCTGGGCTGCATGAGATCTGTTTCTTTTTCTTCCTTCAGGGCGTCTTGATCTCTGGCTTTGTGGCTTAACAGTTTAAAAGACATCTATTACCATGTATTTCTTACCACATTTCTAGCATACTACAACTATTACATAGTTTATAATTCACTCTAACTTTGTTTCTACTTAACTGTATTTTATCTAAGTGCTACTTTACACAGTACTTTATCACTTATAAATGCTAAATTCATATATGCTAAAGCCAACATTCACTATCTACTCATTTATCACAGGAGTCCATTGCTTTATTTGAATAAAGGAAGACATCATGGGACAGTTTCCCATGGGGTGTCTCAAATTGTTAGATGATGCAGTCTCCTTTTTATTCTAATTTCCTGGCTGCATTTCCCTCTCTCTTTCCCTATTGTCTGAGGTATTTGAGAGGTACAGACTTCCCGAATCGCCTAATACAGATCCCCCTCTAATGTACATTCCCCCCCCACCCCCGCCTTTTTTTTCTTTGTGTCTCTGCTCTTTTTCTCTAAGTCCAGGGATTTAGCATGGCCTTGGATGAGTAACAGTCTGTGTCACTTAATGGAATTCCTATGGAATTTATGGTTCCTCCCATTGCTTCTTTCACCTATCAGTATCTGGCCTTATCCACCAGCAGGCCTCACAGTTTGTTTGTAAAGACATCTCTCTCTCATTCCTCTCAGCCTCTCAGCCTCCCTGCTCCCTTTTGGCCTGGCTGGACCCAGTTGGTGTCAGCACCACAGTTCCAAGTCACTGCTGCATTGTGGGAGACGGAGGGGGAAGAAACAGTCCCACCAGGTGTTGAAAAGTTGCAGCCCCAGGCCCACCAGTCCCAAGTGGCGAAGACCAAAGAAAACATCCCTGGCAGCATCAAGCTAACTCCCCTCCTCCTCAGCAAACAGCAAGCGGCTGGAACTGGGGCAGCAGCTGGAAAACTCATGGAGAGAGGACCTGACCCCTTCTTGGTGAAACAGCAGGCAGAAGGAAAAGAAAAAAACAAGCAACAATGGTGTTGCAAAATTCCCTTCAAAGTAGTTGCGGATTGTGAAATGCAGCTTCCTGGGTTGTGACTTGGAACCTGGGGAGGCTGGGGAGAACAAAAGAGAGTGTGCCCCATGTTTCCTCTTTCTAAAGGGACCCAGCCCTCCTCCTTTCTGCGAACTGGGGTAAAAGACACAAGTTACACTTCCCAGAGCGCCGCGTCCTAAAGAGACAGTAATAATCTTGGGCATGTTGGCGCAAAGAAGATACACAATCTTTGGGTCACCCAGGATACCAGGTCATAACAGGAGATCAGGTTGGTTAAACAGGGTCTGGTTGTCCTGTACATGCTGTGTGATGGCACTCAAGGTGATCTGCTCCATAACCTTTCCAGTCACTGAGGTCAGGCCAACAGGCCTATAGTTCCCTGGATCCTCCTTCTGGTCCTTCTTGTAGATGGACGTCACATCGGCACCCATCCAGTCATCTGGGACCTCCCCAGTTAGCCAGGATTAATGATAAATGATGGACAGCACTGAGGCAAGTTCTACCGCCAGCTCCCTCCATACCCTCTGGTGAACCTCATCTGGTCCCATAGACTTGTGAGCATCTAAGCCACACAGCAGGTCACTAACTACCTCCTCCTGGATTGCAGGATATCTGTTCTGCTCTCTGTCCCTGTCTACCAGCTCAGGGGGCTGGTTGTCCTGAGGATAACTGGTCTTACTGTGGAAGACTGAAGCAAAGAAGGCAAAGAAGGCGTTAAGTACTTGAGGCCCATAAAAGGAAGGCAAAGCACCCCCCCCCCCATCCGCTGCTTCGAGACACCCTGGGGCCTCCTGGAGCTGACGCCTCCAGCTTGCGGAAAACCTCCTGATCCTGCATTCTTGGACCCAGTAGTGGAAACCCACCCCCTCCCTGCTTCTGCATTCCATGGTGAGAACATCACAAGTGGATCGAGGTTTGACCGCAGGGATCAGGCATTTAATGGGCTGCTGCATTCCAGCCAAACTGCTCCCAAGATTGGAAAAGGCAGATAAGATGCTTCAAACGGCAGGAAAAAAAAAAGGCACAAACAGCTCTGTGCCCACCCCCACTTTGCTCCTCTGTGATTAGAACGGATCGTGATGCCAGAAAACTAGGCAATGTGAAAAACGAAGTTCACTTTCCTCCTAGAATTTAAAAACTTTAATAAAGGACAATAGGGGACAAAGACAATAAAGCAAAAGTAGCAGCGCTGGGCGCTTGGCCCTTAGCCAGAGGCAACCCTGTTACTGATGGAGACATTCCTTACATACCCTTCCTATTGCATCAGTCAAATACATATTCATAAACAATTATACATATTCAAACATTTCCCTGTTGGGGAAGATGAAATAGGAAGGCCTTACAGATATGATAGCCTTGCAAAAGATGATGAGAATATGGGAAATATGAGCGAGATTAAAATGAAAACAAGATTCGAGTTGTAGAGTAACTAGAGAACAATGGTATGGCCAAGGCAGGTAATCCCCCTTCCTGATTGAACAATGCCCTCTGCCCAGGCAAGTCCAAGGGCCAGGGCTGACCTTACATGCCTGATAGAAATCCCAAAAAGGCAGTTTTTCTAAGGTTTGAAACAAGACCCTATATGCTAATGTGATGATTCTTATAGGCTGTATGTAAATGCTGTAGGACTTGTAGTTTGTCTTAGATTGGTTAAAGAAGAGTTGAATATTCAACAGAGAAGACAATTTATTGTATTGTAAACGGCAAATCGCTCTCTTTTAGCTCTTCTCTTCCTGCTCTCTCTCTCTCTCCCCTTTCTGCTGGCCTGCTTGGAGTCACGTTTTGCGGCTCACAGGCCTCTCACCCCCACTCTATTTCGCAATAAACCTTCATGTTCTAAAACTCATCTTTAGAGATCTCTTGTCCCTATTTTTACCCCCATAACTAAACCCCACGGAGTCAATTCTTACATTTCCCCAAACTAGTTTGCATGTCCCAGGAACTTTTTGGCATGGCCCCTCCTCTGATCCACCTTTTTAGAGCATGCGCAGTCCTCTTGGTTGTGGTCTAGAGAGTCGTGTATCGGCCCCCTGTTCTGTGGTTTCAGCAGGTGACAGTTGCTGATAGTTGAAATGTCAGTGGCAGGGGTCCTTGTCATGCCCGTTCCTCAGATGTTATCCAACCAAGCAGGTGATTTAGTTATTTCAGTTATTGTAAGTTAACCACAAGTATTCTAAAACAACCATATCATCTATTTCACCACTATGTCTAAGTTAAGTTAGTTACAAAAATAAAGGCATTAGTTATTATTACACAACTATATCTTTATAACAAAGCTACTTATGTAAGAATTAACAATTATACACATAGCATCCATTTTAATATTTGCAAACAGCCAATACTATAATATGTGTTTATCACAATGGGATTAGGACATGTTTTCATGTTTACCTGGTGGACTATGGGTTAAATAAATGCTTTTTTCCCCTCTTATGTGCTATAGCAACTCTAATCTTTTCACCACGCATAATACCTCACTTAGTGCATCTCATTCAGTCTGTGATCAAGGGGATGCAAGTCGTAGCCATGCCTATCGATCCAGAAATGGCTACAAAAGAACAAAAAATCATGTCACTGCAAATCATCAAAAAACAAAAAAAATACCCTGGAACAGAAAATCAAGTCAATGATAACTAAAGTTTGTAAATACAATTATTGAGAAAATAAAATGAGGAGGGATTGAAAGGAATGAGAAGGGAGCATCTTTACAGAATGTGAGTGTGCTGGTAAGAGAAGACTGATACTGAAAGATAGAAGAAACAATGGGAAGGAATTCCATAGAAGTTCCACTGATTCACTTACCCAAGTCTATGGTAATAAACTACAAGAACAGAAGACACAAGAAAAAGAAGGGGGGGGATGCATATAAGAAGGGGGTCTGCATTAGGCATTTTGGGAAGTCTGTACCTGTCAAGTACCTCAGCCAATGGGGAAAGGGAGAGGGAACTGCAGCTGAGAAACCAGGATAAAAAGAGGCTGAGTCCTTTATCAATTTGAGTGACCCCATGGGAAATGCCCATGACTTCTGCCTTTATTCATGCTGGTGCTTTTTATCAACTATGCTCATTTCCTAAAACCTATAAAACTGTATTCACCCCTGTGGGGGTGGGCTTTTGTGGATATTTTTCCATAACTGCCCTTGTGTCAGAAAAAAATAACTTAAGAAATTTTATTGTACCTCTCTAGCTAGCTTTAATTGACTTTACATAGGGAAAGGAGCTTTTCTTTAGTTTTTTTTTTTTTTTGAGATATAGTATCACCCTAAGGAGATGGGATTAACATACCACGGATTGGGAGTAAACCCCGAAGATAACCAGAAAGATAAAGACCATTAACAGAACATCCTCGAGACATTGTGGCACCAACTGGACATCCACAGGTCATGGGGTTATCACAGACATTCACCAGATACCATCTGCAGCAAGGGTTTTGACTGTATAAAATTCGGGAGAAAATTCTCTGAGGCTATGTGTTCTTGGAATGCTTTCCTAGGCACATCCTGGCCAGCAAATAAAGTAATGCCTGATTCTCTATCACTTCAAATACAGTGTTAGAGGGTTTTTCTTATTTTCCCGCAGATTCGGTGACAATTTTTGGCGACCACGAAGGGACGAGGCTGTTGATCACTCCACGGACTCCGGGAACGTGAGTGTCTCCCCAGCGCGCACGGAGATTTCATCCAGGAGACCTCGGTCCCCGGAATCCGGTGAGTTCAACACAAGATCCCGTGGTTTTTTTTTTGTTTAAGGCATTACTTTGGGGTAAAATACAAGGGTGATGGTTTAATTAGATACTGGAAAAATCACTAGTGTTACATGCATGTTTTCTCGGTTTCTTAGTTTGAGTCTAGGCGCCGAATCCCTGTGTTTCCGAGTTAAAGTCTCGGTTGCCTTGGTTACGAATTTGAGTCTCGGTGTCATCTTCCTGTGTTTCTGAGTTCGAGTCTCGGTCGCGTTTGTTCCCAGTTCGAGTCTGGGTTGTCTCAGTTCCGAGTTTGAGTCTCGGAGCCCGGTGTGTGAGTTTGAGTCTCAGCTGCTTTAGTTCCGAGTTAGAGTCTCGGTGTCCAGCCGCCGCGCGGTTTCGGGTTCAAGTCCCGATACCTAGTTAAAACGCAATTGCAGAGTGTTTTGGAGTTCAAGTCTCCTGCCTAGGTTACTGTGAAAAGTTTTTTTTAACAAAGTTTGCTCCGGTGCTTTTGAATTTTTGAATGCGTGTGAGTGTACTGTGTGTGTGCAAATTACCTGTTAACTTGTGTGTTTTACCGGTATAAAAACCCACGCGGGGACGCCCGCGAAATATAAATAACTTGCTGAGTGTTGAAACATTCTGAGTGATTGTGGAATCGTTGTGTGAACTTAAGTATACCTCTGCGACATCTATGTGTGTGTAACTGGCATAGTTGGTAGCTACACAATTCGATATGGGTTCAAAAGTATCTTCACCTACTCGGGAAGGAGGTATACCCAGGAGTTCACCCCTGGGTTGTATTTTACAAAATTGGAAAAAATTTAAAAGCCCCTCTTTAACCCGTAAACAGTTAATAGAATACTATAACCGCTGGTGGCCGAGTTATGTATTAGATAAGGAAGAATGGCCTTGTAACGGGTGTTTAGATTCTGAAACAATCCTGCAGCTAATGCTATATTGCCGGAAAAAGGAAAAGTGGAATGAAATACCTTACATAGATTTGTTTTGTGAGTTGAAAAATGCCTTAGATCTACGGAAGAAATGTGGTTTGCTACCTAGGGAAACTAAGCAGTCTGTGATACTGGCTTTAAAGAAGGATAATAAAAGTGAATCTCTAGAATATAGTTGTGTAGAATGTTGTGGTGGGAAGAAGTGTCAGAAGCATGATTCTGTAGAAGAAGAGATTGAATTTTTAGTTTCCCCTCGAAGAAGGGAAAGGGGGGCAGCCGCTGGGGAGCCTCCCGCAGCACGGGATGAAGAGGGAGCGAGTGGGCATGCTGAAGGTGAAGGGATGTTGAGTCCGGTGGCAAGTAGAACCCGAAATGGAATAAGAGACAGGAATGGGGAAAGGGGGGTAATTCAAGCGCCACTCCGGCAAGCTGCCGGGGCAGAAGGACCGGTTACTGTTAAGGTGCCGTTTTCAGTAGCAGATTTAAGATCCTGGAAAGAGCTTGCAGGATCATACAGGGAAGATCCTGAGAAAGTAGCTAAGATTTTCGAGACTATTATTAGAACACAGGACCCAGACTGGTTAGACATTCAAGTGGTATTGGATTCCCTGCTAACCCAGGGGGAGAAAGTTATGGTGTTGGCAAAAGCAAGAGAAGAGGCAGAGAGACTCCATGCTCAGAATGCTCAGCCAGGAACCTTAGATCAACATTTCCCACAGACAGATCCGCGGTGGGACCCCAATAACCCAGGGCACAGGGAGCTATTGACTCGGTATCAGAGGTTGATTACGTTTGGCATAAGACATGGTATTCCAAAAGCTATAAATATATCAAAGCTGTATCAAATAGTCCAAGGAAAAGATGAACCCCCTTCTGACTTTTATCAGCGACTTTTAGATGTGGCCAGGAAATATACTAATCTGGACCCTGAAAGAGAAGGGGATGCACTGCTGTTAACAACAATATTTGTGGGGCAATCTGCTCCAGACATTAGAGTAAAACTTCAAAAATTGGAAGGGGAAGATTCTAGAAATATAAACAAATTACTAGATATAGCCTGTAAAGTTTACAGCAACAGAGAAGACATTAGAGATGCTAAACTCATAGCAGCTATAAGAGGCCAAAGAGACAGTCCTCATGACGCCTCAGGGGGAGGCAGTCATCCTGAAACCCCAGGGAGGGGCGGTTACGGGGGAATCCCAAGGAGGGGTGGTTACCAGGGACTCCCAAGGAGAAGCAGCTCCCGTGAAACGACAGGGAGGGACAGCTTTCGTGGCCTGAGTAAAGATCAGTGTGCAAATTGTAAACAAGTCGGTCACTGGCAGCGCGACTGCCCATTTAAAAATGGACACACCCCTAACGAAACTGTAAGACTTTTAGAGTTAAATGAAGCATGACGGGGACCGGGGAAGTCATCCCCAGCTGACCCCCTGGTTACTCTGACGTTGGGGAACGAACAAGTTGATTTTCTAGTAGACACGGGTGCAACTTACTCAGTTCTAAACACTTGCAAAGGGGCTCTTAGCCAAAACACTGTAAATGTCACAGGTGCCACCGGGAAAAGCGAAAACTTGCCATTCTTTCAACCTCTAAAATTTAAAATAGGAAAAATGTGGTTAACTCATCAATTCTTATATATGCCTGAATGCCCAATGCCTTTGCTCGGAAGAGATATTTTAAGTAGGTTAGATGCAGAAATAATTTTTAAAAATGGACAAATACAAGTGTGTATTCCCGAAAATAAAGCTCTGGAAGCCCAGATTTTTATGTTATTACAGCAAGCAGACACTACCGAGGAGATCCCAGAGGAAGTGAACAAGGCTGTCAATCCATCAGTGTGGGCCACTGACATTCCAGGGAGATCAAAAGCAGCAGAACCAGTAAGGATACAACTAAAACCTGATGCAAAACCGGTAAGGCAAAAACAATACCCTTTAAAGTTAGAGGCCAGACAAGGATTAGAAACACTTATTGCAAAATTCCTGCAACATGGGCAATTGAGAGAATGTGAATCAGTATACAACACTCCTATCTTACCTGTAAAAAAGCCGCATACTAACGAATACAGACTAGTACAAGACCTCAGAGCCATTAACAAAATAGTGCAAGACATTGACCCAGTGGTATCAAACCCTTACACACTTTTAACCAAAATCAAAGAGTCTGATGAGTGGTTCACTGTCTTAGATCTTAAGGATGCTTTCTTCTGCATACCCCTTGATAATGAAAGTCAACCTCTGTTTGCTTTTGAGTGGGAAAACCCCTCAACAGGTCGTAAAACCCAATTAACTTGGACTGTTCTTCCACAAGGCTTTAAAAATAGTCCCACTTTGTTTGGTAGCCAACTAGCAAAAGAATTAGAAACATGGAAATTAATGAATGAAGAAATCACTTTGCTGCAGTACATTGATGATATCCTGATTGCTGCAAAGACTAAAGCAGACTGTGTTGAAATGACTATAAATTTACTAAACTTTTTGGGACAAGCTGGTTACAGGGTATCCAAGAAGAAGGCCCAAATCGCCAAAGAACACGTAACCTATCTGGGATTCACCATCTCCCGGGGTAAGCGAAGTCTTGGGACTGAAAGAAAGGAAGCAATCTGTCAGATTCCGGAGCCAAAGTCTGTACGTGAGTTACGAACCTTCCTAGGGATGGTGGGCTGGTGTCGTTTGTGGATTCCTAATTATGGGCTTCTGGTAAAGCCCTTGTATGACGCCCTGAAAAACTCAGAAGAAATACTAGAATGGACTCCAGAATGTCAAACAGCTTTCAGAGACTTAAAAAGAGCCCTAATGTCTGCCCCTGCATTAGGATTGCCTGACCTGACCAAACCCTTTGAACTGTTTGTGCATGAACGTTTGCACCTTGCTTTGGGAGTGCTGGTTCAGAGATTGGGCACAAGCAAAAGGGCTGTGGGATATTTTTCTAAACAGCTAGACAATGTGAGCAAAGGGTGGCCCAGCTGTCTTCGAGCTGTGGCAGCAACAGTCCTTCTGATACAAGAAGCTCGGAAACTGACAATGGGCCAGAAAATGACTGTCTATGTCCCACACATGGTTATCTCCGTCCTGGAACAAAAGGGGGGCCACTGGTTATCCCCTAGCCGAATGCTTAAATATCAAGTGGTTCTATTGGAACAAGATGATGTGGAATTAAAAACTACAGCTGCCCTTAACCCAGCTATGTTCCTTGAAGGTGCACCAGATTGCAAAGGGGCCATACAACATGACTGTCTTCTAACTATTGAACAAGTTTATTCCAGCAGAGAAGATTTGAAGGACACTCCACTGGAAAATCCAGATTGGGAACTCTTCACAGATGGTAGCAGCTTTGTGCGGGAAGGAAAACGAAAATCCGGGTATGCTGTAGTAACCCAGACTGAGGTAATTGAAGCTAATCCATTACCTGTTAACACCTCTGCACAAAAGGCTGAACTCATTGCACTGCAGCGAGCCTTAGAATTGTCTAAAGGTAAGAAGGTCAACATATGGACTGATTCTAAATACGCATTTGGAGTGGTACATGCTCATGGAGCCATCTGGAAAGAACGAGGGCTCCTCTCAGCACAAGGATCTCCTATCAAGTATGGAGATATTATTAAACAACTTCTGGATAGTGTTCAGCTACCAATCCAAGTGGCTGTTATGCACTGTAAAGCTCATCAATTTGGAAATACACCAACTAATGTTGGAAACAGATTGGCAGATAAAACTGCTAAAGAGGTGGCAGAGAAAAGCATCCTTATAGTTGTTCCATCAAAATACATGAACCTTCCACAAGTAACCCCAGAATACCAAACCCATGATAAAATGTTAGCTAAACACCTAAAAGCCCACCTAAACTCTGAGGGGTGGTGGGTGACACCACAAAAACAAGTTATAGTACCTCAAGCAGTAATGAGACAAATAGCTGAAGACAAGCATAAGGAAACACATTGGGGGGCAGAAGCTATTATTGATAGCTTAAAGCCACAAGTAGTCAGTGTAAGAATGACTGGAATCATTAAAAGCATTGTTGGGAAATGTAAAATATGCTTGCAAAACAATCCTCAGTCCTACAAAAGACCTTCTCCTGGAACCACAAAAAGAGGAAATTGTCCAGGTGACTATTGACAAATTGATTTCTCTGAATTACCTCGGCAAGAGGGATTTCGATACCTGCTAGTTTTGGTTGATACATTTTCTGGATGGCCTGAAGCTTTTCCCTGTCGCACCAACAAATCTAGAGAGGTTACTAAAATATTGTTAAAAGAAATAGTACCTCGGTTCGGAGTCCCCTTAGGAATGTCCTCTGATAGGGGACCCCATTTCATCGCAGATATTGTGCAAAACCTGTCCAAAACTTTAGGAATCAAATGGGATTTACATACTCCTTGGAGACCACAATCCAGTGGCAGAGTTGAAAGAATGAATCAAAGTCTAAAAAGACAAATGAGTAAAATCTGTCAGGAAACCTCGCTTAAGTGGCCACAGGCTCTGCCTTTGGCTTTACTTAGAATCAGAATTCAGCCAAGTTCCAAAGAAAAGGTAAGCCCATTTGAAATCCTGTATGGAAGACCTTACCAAACCGTGATGGTTCCTGGGGAAAATCATGTAATGGGTGATCATCATTTGAGAGAGTATGTAATTTCCTTGGGAAAAACACTTTCATCGCTGCATAAGTTTGTCGTTTTAGCCTCACCAGTTCCATTGGATATTCAAGTGCACCCTCATCAGCCAGGAGATTGGGTTTACGTCCGGTCGTGGAGTGAAGAACCCCTTCAGCCCAAGTGGAAAGGACCTTATCAAGTTCTATTAACTACTCATACAGCAGTAAAAACAACTGGTGGAGACTGCTGGATCCATTACTCGCGAATCAAACCAGCCCCAGACCCAGAAGAAACACTCTGGACAGTGCGACAAACAACTAATCCATTGCAGATAAAGCTGCAACGAAATCAGAGACGCTAAGATGGGAAATACTAAATGGTTTCCTTTATATTTTCGGAATAATTTTGTCTGGCTAATTTTGTCTGGAATAGTCAACCATCCCAGCAAGGCCTTGAAACTGACTAACCCAGGCTCAAATCCCGGATGGGTAAGTGAGCGCACAAGGAAAGGTAGTGATATGTATTTTTCCTCTAACATGACACACATTGAACAAATACTACCTGACCCCTGGAAGAGAAATTCACACCTGAAACTCATGCAAGCTGTAACTCTGATAACAAACAGCAGCAACTGCTGGATTTGCTCTCAGTTTCCCACCCACTCAGACGAAAGTATACAACTGATGGGACTTCCCATCCCAAACACATTCTCCAATAGCTTTCCCCCAGTTGATGTAATGCACCTTTTTAAAGAAAAGGTAACACGCAACACCTTAGATAAACAAATCCTATCAGTAAAATTAACAACTGTGAATGCCTCTTGTGTTCAGAGATGTCCAGAAAAATCAGGGGCAACCCCTCTAAAACAAACAAAGTCACCTAATTGTATGTCGAAAATAATGGTAGGAAATTACCCGAAATGTAATTCATACTTAGATGTAACAAATAAAAGTATCCTAAATACACAATGGTGGCCTATTCCCGATAACATAGGATACTACTGGCTATGTGGGAATTCAGCTAGAAAAGCTCTGCCACCTAAATGGCAAGGAATATGCACTATTGGGACTGTGGTACCAGAAATAGATATCATTAGTAAATCAGAATTCCCCAAAGGACATCTGCGATCCTTTATTATGCGACATAAACGAACTCTAAATCCATTAGTTGAAAAGTCCTCTGGATTTGACAAGTTTATGAGGGGACTTGTACCATGGTTAGGAGTACCTGAATTGGAAAAGGCCATCGTAAACATCTCTGGAGTTATTGAGCAAATAGAAAACCGAACCAGTGATGCAATTGGTGCTTTACAACAAGAGGTCACTAGCCTTTCTAATGTAGTCAAAGAAAATCGAATGGCCCTAGATCTGATTCTTGCTTCCAAAGGTGGAGTGTGCACAGTCATTAATACCAGCTGCTGTGTGTACATAGATCAGACCCAGAGAGTACAAACTGACTTAGAAGAAATAAGGAAAAATTCTGAAACTTTTCAAGAAATCCAAAAGAACCAGGGAGTAGATATATTTGACTGGATTACATCATGGATTCCAAATCTGAATGCGATGATAAGAAAACTAATTGGCATTGCTATTATAGTTCTGACCTTAATAGTTGGCGTATGGATCTTAATCCAAATTTGCAAATTAGGGTGTAAAACATTGTGCAAACTTAATGAAAACAAACTCATATAAAAGTCTAAAGTTTAAGAAAGGTCTCTAAGGATGGCTGACTATTCCGAGAATAATTTTGTATTGTTTTAATTTTTGTTATTTGAATTAACTTAGTTTAGATGATAAGTTAAGTGGAAGTGACCTTAAAGAAATTATGGTCACTTCCAAAGGGGGGAATTGTCAGAAAAAAATAACTTAAGAAATTTTATTGTATCTCTCTAGCTAGCTTTAATTGACTTTACATAGGGAAAGGAGCTTTTCTTTAGTTTTTTTTTTTTTTTTGAGATATAGTATCACCCTAAGGAGATGGGATTAACATACCACGGATTGGGAGTAAACCCCGAAGATAACCAGAAAGATAAAGACCATTAACAGAACATCCTCGAGACATTGTGGCACCAACTGGACATCCACAGGTCATGGGGTTATCACAGACATTCACCAGATACCATCTGCAGCAAGGGTTTTGACTGTATAAAATTCGGGAGAAAATTCTCTGAGGCTATGTGTTCTTGGAATGCTTTCCTAGGCACATCCTGGCCAGCAAATAAAGTAATGCCTGATTCTCTATCACTTCAAATACAGTGTTAGAGGGTTTTTCTTATTTTCCCGCAGATTAGGTGACACTTGGAGCTCCAATAAAGATCCACTTTTACATTACCTCCTCTACTAAAATTGTCTTGAGTTTCATTTCTAGGCTGAAAAAGGCAACAGTACCCCCTGCCAGTTGTGGTCATAACTACACCAAAAGGGAAAAATAGTGCTTAGGGGGTGGGAAACTCCTGTTATTATGTTGTTGTTTGTTTTGTTCTGTTCTAGATACATTTTCTAGTAAAGAATTGTTATTTCTTTATCTACATTTTTGCTTGGAAGCCCCATAATTTTTCGAAGTTTTAATAATTTGGAGGGAGGAGTCTTTTTTCCCATTCCAGGAAGGTTCCCCCCTTCCTTGGCAGATATTTGTTTTTAAACCAAGGCATTAATTGACATCCAATGTGGGGCTTGAGAGGAAAGGGTGAAAAGATAATTACAGGTCTTGGGTAATCAATTTGTGTATTGCATATAGAAACCTCATTAGGCATCACCATGTGTGGCTAGCACAGGTTTTTCCCATGAGAAATTTTCTTGTGTTTTATAAATAAAGATAAAGTTTGGATGTTGTTGGAACAGTGTCCCAGAACTTGGACAGTGCAGGCCTGGCCAATCAGGCCTGGGGGAAGGCTTCTGACTGACCAATCTGGGTGACTTTTGAGAACTCTATATATGTGATGAAATCAAAACAATAAAGGTCATTCCTTCTTGCCACTGAGAACTGGTGCCTTCATTACTCTGCTAGCTGCTCAACAGCGACAACCATGTCATCCAGCTTACCCCGGTTCAGTTGGCAGATGATCATGTTCATGTTTTTTCCATTTGCACATCACTATCTAAACATGGGCCCTACAACTAAGGACCATTGTGACTGTTATCAAGTTTGTAGAATGGGTCAATTGGATGAGGAATTCAATGCTTGTAAAGCTCTTCTGGAATGTGTGCACATGGCTCTATAACTATCTGTTGTAGGTTAGGTTTCTCAAGTGAATTTCTTTCTGTTTTTGTGGGGAGAGACGCTGGAAAGAGAACTTTCTAGGTGAATAGACAGCGATTAAGAAAGACAAGGAGCAACCAAGCACTCTGACATACCACTGAAATGGTTTGGGAAGGGGAGGGGAATGGGGGTTTGGCAGTTCTTGGCTGGGTGTGGGTAGTCTTTTTTCCTGGCTGGGAGCAGAGACGGTCCTGTGGTTTTTTCACCTTGGACTTCTGCTCAGCAGCTCAACACTGCCGTGGAGTCCTCCCTGCTGCCTGCTTGCAAGCCTGCTGCTTACAAGAGGGGGAGAGGGTCCCCAGCTGCTCCGTTGATTGAGACTTTCAGCAACTGCCAGTGCTGGTCTCCCAGCACTGTCTGCATGAGTGTCTCAGGGGAACCAAACCCCCCACCTCCTCTCTCTCTCTTTGAGGCTGACATTACCCCGGGGAGGTTCCGGGCTGGCATCAGCGTGTCCCCTGCCGGCCGCGAGTAGCCACTACAGCCTTTTTGCCTCGCTGAAGCCGACAGCGCCCCCTGCCAGCTGCAAGTGAGTCACTGCAGCTTTTGCCTCATCATGCTGCCAGGAGAGAGCAAGCTCTCCACTTCCGGGCTCCAACTTAAAAAGGGACTGCTTCGCCCCACCTCCCCCTCTTCCCCAGATTCTTCTTCTGGCTGTGGTGCCAGGTCCTAAAGAGACAGTAACAATTTTTGGGGCACAGATAGATATGGAATACAATAACATTTTGGGTTACTCATAATACTGTAGACAAGAAGTTGGGAGGGGACACATTTGGGACAGCTGACCCCAACTGACCAAAGGGATATTCCAGACCATATGACATCACGTTCAGCATATAAAGCTGGAGGAAGATGGAGGAAGGGGAAGGGGATGTTTGGAGTGATGGTGTCACCAAAAACTGAGAAATAAACTCTGTAACCAGTTTCTTAGGTTAGAAAGTCGACATTGCTTTATTCAATGCTGAGGTACATGTGTCAGAAACAATATAACTTTAGAAATTTTATTGTATCTCTCTAGCTAGTTTTACTTGACTTTACCTAGGGAAAGGAGCTTTTCTTTAGTTTTTTTAAGAGATATAGTATCACCCTACAGAGATGGGATTAACATACCACGGATTGGGAGTGACCCTGAAGATAACCAGAAAGATAAAGACCATTAGCAGAACATCTGCAGGACATTGTGGCCACCCACCGAACATCCGCAGGTCATGGGGTTATCACAGACATTCACCAGATACCACCTCCAGCAGGGGTTTTGACTGTATAAAATTCGGGAGAAAATTCTCTGATGTTATGTGTTCTTGGAATACTTTCCGAGGCACATCCTGGCCAGCAAATAAAGTAATGCCTGATTCTCTATCACTTCAAATACGGTGTTAGAGGGTTTTTCTTATTTTCCCGCAGATTCGGTGACACATGGGGATCACTCTACAGAACATGTACCTCAGTTATCAAAACTTTTGACTGTTTATACATTTTGACACACAAAGGAATTAGTGTTCATTGGCTACAAGTTGCATAGTTCTCTTAATAATTAGAATCCTATCTTATATTGGTTAATGATTCACTCACTTCTTATGCTAATTAGTCAGCATGCTCAGTTTCTCTCTTCTTTTGGGTCAGGGGTCTGTGGGTCGGTGGTCGCAGATCCCCATAACCTTTTATCCACTTGGAGCTAATTACAGCACGATTACTGGGTTGGTTTTATTAGTTTCTTCCTTATCTTGGGAGTCTTGCCAGATGTCCTGGTTGCCCATAAATTCTACATTCTTTCAGGTCAAAGCCTGTCAAGCCCTAAATTTAATTTGTTTTTTTAACACATGGACATCATTTGGACTTGCTTTGTTAGCTGTTATCTATTTCCTGGACTAAATCTCCCTTCTTGTTGATTAAGTCCTAACATTTTCCCCCACTGCTACATAGGCTCCTTTTAAAAGAAATATAACTTGTTTGGTAACAATGGCATTTGTCTCCCCAAGAAACCATTACATGTGATGGAGCCCTGCTTTCCTGGGGATGGCTGAACACTCCTTGTTCTGCTTTGCTCATATACTCGGCTTTTGCTTTCCCCATTAAACTGTTTTTATCTCAATCCATTAGTTTTCTCACTTTTATTCTTCCAATTCTTTCTCCCATCCCACTGGAGAGAAGTGGGAAATCAGCTGCATGGTGCTTAGTTGCTGGCTGGGGTTAAACCATGACAGTACAGGACTAAAACTTATTTCTGACTATAATTGCAAGAACTCTACATGAAGAACAATTGATAAATCTTGATGCTACTTCAAATGTCTAAAGCTTTTTTTCAGCAAGTACATGAGATAGTTTGGGTTTTGTCACTGTGGGGAGGAAAGGGTTGGAAAAATGGAGGATTGGCAAAGAGAGAGGGAAATAAATGGTTTTTAGAATTGTTTTTATTCAAAGACCAACTTTGCTCCTGGGAGATATTATAAAATACTCAGTGTGAGAAAATTCCTGTATTTATGTTCACTTTGGGTTGTTTTCTGTCTACTAAAGAAGAGCTTTTCTCACCCAGATAATGAAGGGTTATTAACAAACTTAAAAACACTCCACAGACAGGATGAAGGCCTCTTCATAAGGGGGGGGAAGGGAGATAAGAAATTTGGAGATTGTAAAACACAGCCTGGGGAAGATTAGCACATGCCCCAGGCCCCCTATTTTATGTTACACAGGACTCAGGCCTAGCCACTTTTTGCCCCTGCTAAAGTGAACTTAGTAGTGTATTGTTGGAAACTAGATTGCCGAACAAAGCTATATAAATATATTTCTTAAGCTTAATTCAACTGTGTGACTGGCTCTAAGGTGCCTTTCCCAGGAGATAACAGAATGTAAAGAGCCAAGAAATGTGAGCATCATAAAAAAATGTAAACAAAATAAAGCGGTTACCTAGACAGAACCTTAGCTAATACTTAGAGAGCATGATAAAGAGCCTCAGACAATTAGCAGAGAAGATTAGACACGTAAACAGTGCTTTTTGTATATAAAAATGCTTGCTTCCTGAAAATAAAATGACATGACACCAATACTTCTATGAAGATGCGTGATTCATAGTTGGGCGACCCCCAACAGTGTATGTCTCTGGTTTTGGAATCCTCCAGCCAGCGAGATAAATCTATTCTTTGAACTTCAGCTGTGAGTTGTGGTCATCTTGGTGTTACCTGCATATATTTGGTTCACACAGTCACCTTGTGAGAGGCAGGTGATGAACACAGGCTTAGATGACTGCTGCAGTGTGCTTATAGGATTTTTTGCATATTGATGCTGTTCTAGAGATTTCTCCCTAGCAGAAGCCTGTACCATCCCATGCTGTAAGCTTATTGGTTTATCCCTCTTCCCTCCCTGGCTCCTCCCCTCTGGCTTTCCCTGGTTGGCTCTTCTGAGTAACCATGCCTTTCTTCCCTCTCCTGATAACCCTCTGTGAAAGCCTGACTTGGGGTTCACCATCTTGGCTTTCCAGCACTCTGCATCCTCCCCTGCCTCTCTGCCCCTCTCCACCATCCTCTGACCCTCGACTGTGGACCTTGAATAAAATCCCTGGAAACCTCAGATGGTGATCCTGCATTTCTTTCATCGCCACGCCTCCACAGTGACTCGCGTCCCCTGCAGCTCCACCGCCTGCCACAGCCACGTGTCTGCCTGGCGTGTTCTGGCCCCGGGCGGCCCCCTCCACATTGCGGCGTGGGGTGGCCATTCATGAATTGTGATACTGCGCTGCCGCAGATGACTAAGGCCATATCATTAAGTTAAAACCCAAAAAAAAGGGAGCTGCTGCTGGAAAACACATTATCTGGCTATTGTAACTGGCCTGCCAAGTGGATGCATTTTTCTCATGGCTTCCCAGAGCAAAAGAAAGTGTGTTGTGCTGTGTTGCCAATGCTGGCACCACAAATCTTCAGTGGAGCACATATCTTGCTATCAGTACATTTAAAACAAGGACCTATCCATCCTTTGCCCTGCAGAGAACTGTTCTGGCCCTCAGCATCCTGCTGCTGCCATTGGGGGAGGATTTCCTGTCACTCCAAAGCATGAAGGTACAGTGGTTTTTTTTTGTCTGCAAACATTCAACTGGCTGCAGTTGTCACCAAAACGCAAGAAGAAAAGAAACCCTCTAACACCATCTTTTAAGTGAGTTAGACATTTCTTTATTCTGGCCAGGATGTGCTTCTGGCCAGGATATGCAATGGAAATAATTCCATCCACATGCTTTTTTACCAGACTTTTCACATATTTATACATTAAAAAAACAAAGAAAATTTTGTCCATTGGTTCTACATTACTCAATTCTTAGTATTCAATCTTCTATTGGTTATTGATCCCTTCGCCTTTAATGCTAATTTGGTCCTCATTCTTTGGTTCTCTTATCAATCTTTTCCCAGACTGGGTGTATTGGGTCTGACTGAGGTGAAGTTTACAGCAGCTTTCCACCTCCGATGGTTTCCTATCACATTGAAGGATCCATCAATAAATAAATCATAGCCTCTTTCATTTTCTTGTAACTCATTATATGGTGGTGCTTCTTGGGCACAAGTCACCTTCTCAGGCAATGCTCCAAAAGCTCTGGCTTCTGGCTAATCCAAAATCTCTTCCAGGATTCCTGGGAAATTGGGTTTTCCCATTCAGACTTGTTGTGTAATGCTAACCACTTACTCCATGTAGTGCTGTTTGCATGATGTGTTGAGGAGATATTACCTTTGAACATCCAGTGTAGGACGAGCAATCACAGCACCAAGAGGAGATATGCTTCTGTCCCAAAAAATTCTGAAGCAGCTCGAACCCCCTTATAAGCTGCTAGTATCTCTTTTTCAGTTGGAGTATAGTGGGCTTCTGATCCTCAATAACTCCAGCTCCAAAACTCTAATGGTTGACCTTTGGGTTTCTCCTGAGGTCCTTTGCCAGAGGCTCCAGGTGAGGCCCTGTGGTGGTTTTGCTTAGTCCAGAACATCAGTAAGGTATCTTTAACATCTAAGAGAAATTTAAACCCTTCAAAAGCTGTTGTGGTAGGCCTGAAGAAATGTCTGAGGGGTGGGGAGTGGCACAAAGGTGACTCCTGTGTGTCCTGTGCGAAGGTTCTGGAAGTTTTTCACCAAGTCCAGCAGAGCCAATCTCTGATGACTCTGAAAGTGATGGACATGCTGCTGGCCAAGTCTGGGCCAATTAGAGGTGCTAGTTATGCTTCTGTGAAAACATATTAAAGAAAAAAATTTAAAAAAGTAGTCACATACTTCTTTTTAGCTAGAGGAGGAGGAGGAGGTGAAAATATGTGAGGGGAGAACAACATGAAGACACCGAGGTCAGTGGAGAAGGTGTGGGGGGAGGTGGTTCAGGCACCCGAGCTGAAAACCCTCTGCTAGCTGTGGTGAAGACCATGGGGAGAGCAGGTGGTCCCCCTGCAGCCCATGGAGTCCACAAGGATGCAGAGATCCACCCACAGCCTGTGGGGAGGTGCCCATGCCAGAGGAGCAGGTAGATGCCTGGAAGAAGCTGTGACCCACTTGGAGTCCCCTATAAAGAGTTAAAGGCCTTGCAAGGGAGAGAAAGGCCTTGCTCCTGGGATGGAAGCAGCCTGGCCTCGGCTCGGGAGTCGGCACCCTATGGACAAGAGGACTTATGTTGCAGCAGAATTTGGGCGGGATGTTGCTTGTGAGATTGGATCCACGCCAAAGAAGTTCCCAGAGGACTGTCTCTTGTGGGAGGGACCCCATGGCAAAGTAGGGGACCCCTCTCCCTGATGGACTGACCAGAGAAAAAAACCCTTACCCTGCCCCCTGCCCGTGTTTTTGGTTGGAAAGAGGGAGGGGGGTGAGCAGAGTAACTGTCTTAAGAGGGAGAGGGGTGAGCAGAGAAACAGTGTTTGTAGTAGAAGAATTGTAGTGATGAATAGATTTATGGACTAAGAAAATATCCCATACCCTGCCCCCTACCCGAGCTGTTGGTTGGAAGGAGGGAGGGGGGTGAGCAGAGAAATGGTGTCTTAATGTTGTTAGAGGGTTTTTGTATTTTTTTTCCCGCAGATTTGGTGACTATTATTGGCGACTCTGGTGGGACAAAGCTGTTGATCGCTCCACGGACCCCAGGATCGTGAGTGTCTCCCCAGCGCGCACGGAGATTTCATCCGGAGAGACCTCACGGTCCCCGGAGTCCAGTGAGTTCAACACAAGATCCCATGTTTTGTTTAAAGCATTACTTTGAGGTAAAATACAAGGGTGACGGTTCAATTAGATACTGAAAAAATCATTAGTGATGCATGCATGTTGTCTCGGTTTCCCAGTTTTGAGTATAGGCACTGAACCCCTGTGTTTCCGAGTTCAAGTCTTGGTTGCCTTGTGTGGCAGGACAACCCCCCTCCCCCTTCTCTCTCTCCCTGATCGGTCCCAGGAAATGGATGGCTCAGATTAGGTTGATAACCTAATCAAGGACTACCTGGTGCTGGCGACTGAAAGTCTGAAAAGACACTCCCCTGTGGAATGCAGAGAGAATGTGAGCAAATTTTCAGTGACTACAAATACACACTTTTATCCTATAAAAAGCTCACGAAATCTCAGAAAGCTAGAAGCTTTCTACATGGATATAGAAGCGTGAAGAAATGCCTTCTCCCCAGGTCTGGACGCAGTCCTGCGGTTACTTCCCTGGGATTGAGTGAGGAAATCTTAATGTATTCCAACTCCAAATATGGATTTGGTAAGATCATTTGAGTTTCCTAAATTGTATTATTCCGGCTAACTTATAGGTACCTTTCTTAACTTGCATTTCAGCTAGCTCAAGCAAGAATTTCTTAACTTGCATTATTGTTCAAGCAAGCATTTCTTGCGTTTTTAACTATTTTTATAGTTCAAGCAAGGTTTTACCCCATAATTGCATTTTTAGCTACCATAGTGTTGCAATTATGTATTCATTGTGTGTCTATGTGTGTCAATCTGTTCTATGTTTGTATGTTTGTTATTTTCTGTGTCAAATAAATGGTATTTTTAGACAAATCGGCCATATATCAAAGAATCTTGCGAACGGGACTAAGTCTTGGGGAACTAGCTGTCTTAAAGCCTGTCAAACTGCAAAAGCACATAAATCTTCTCTCTCCCATGCAAGACACCTTGGTTACGAGTTCGAATCTCAGTGTCATCTTCCTGTGTTTCTGAGTTCGAGTCGTGGTTGCATTTGTTCCCAGTTCGAGTCTGGGTTGTCTCAGTTCCGAGTTTGAGTCTCAGAGCCCAGTGTTTGAGTTTGAGTCTCAGTTGCTTTGGTTCCGAGTTGGAGTCTTGGTTTGTCTCGGTTCTGTGAAAAACAAGGTTCACTCTCCTGTTAGGATTAAAAAGGTTTAATAAAGGACAATAGGGGACAGATAAAAGCAAAAGGTCAGCGCTGGGTGCTTTGGCATTCAGCCAAAAAAAGCACACCTGGTATGGACAGAGACACCTTTTACATACCCTTCAGCCTAATGCATATTCATAAATAGTTATACATATTCCTATTTTTCTCCAAACTATTTTGCATGTTCTGGGAACTAATCCGCCTCCTCGGAGCATGCGCAGTCGTTTCATTGATTCTGTTATCACTCCCAGATTGTAGTTCCTGCAGCGACAGGTGCTGATAGTTGGAGTGTCAGAGGCAGGGTCCATTCGTGGGATGTTATCCAGTTCAAGCAGACAGTTCAAGCATTCTAATAAAACTATAACAGCCATTTTACTACTATTAAACTCAGCTAGTACTAGAAAGAAAGACCTTAGTCATCATTACACAGCAATTTTTCACAACCAGTCTACCTCTATAAGAAAAGAATTAAAACAATACATATAGTATCCATTGTAATATTTGCAAAAAGCCAACATTATGACATGTATTTATCACAATTCCTCCTCTTTTTCTTTTTACAAATCATTTGGCTTGAGCAGTAATTCTTGTTTTTTTATCTCCACCATTCACTCATTTCTTTCACAAATCAACCTTGCTTCCTCAAAGGGGTCCTTTTTATTATTTTGTTTCTTTAACACCATGATCTTTTGTGCCGTTCTGGATGTAGCCAATTTTGGGTCCACAGGCATAGTAACTAATTGCCTACCTTGGACAACACTGGTGATTAGCCGAATAAAACAGGGAATCAAGCAAGGAAAATAACAAACCAGCTGTTGCACATAAAAGGAAGAAGCCCAATTTTTTCCACCATTCTATTCCCAATACATTATCCCACCAGTTAGCTTTTAGCATTGATTCCCATATTTGGATCGGTATATGGGCTATTTTTCTGATATCTTTGGCTATATCTAAGACAGCATCCCCATTGTCATCAATTTTCAAACAACAGTTCGATGTATTAAATTTTCCACAAAGTCCCCCTTCTTCAGCTAATAAATAGTCTAAAGCCAACCTATTTTGATACACTGCGGCTCTTGTTTGCCTTTGTTGACTTGATATTAATTCCAATGCCCGAGCAGTTTTGTTGGTTATGATCTCTACAACAGCTTGAAGTCTTATAATTCGATTTAACATATAAATTGGGGTTCGATAGCCCCAACTCCCATCTTGCGCCCAGGTAGCTGGCCCATATGTTTCCAGTATGTGTTCAGGGGGCCATTCCTCCTCTCCCCATTTTTGAAATCCACCAATCACTGTTCTTTTATTTCTTTTTAGATCCTCATAAACTGGTACTCCTAGTTGATCTCCATCTGGTCCTGGTAAGAGGAAAAATCCTGGTTGTATGATCCCCAGAGTACAACTCCCTTTCCACCGGGGGGGAGTTTTGGGTATGCTCTTTTCCCACATATCCAAAATAAGCCATCTGGTGCTTTCCAATAATCATTTCTCTGTTGATTAACATTTTCCCAGAATTTGTATATTTCTGGGATCCCAAAGTAAGGATTCTTGCCTGTATCATTACATTGAAAGAGTCTGATTTCATTATTATACTTACAATTTTTCCCTTTTGCTTTTTTTCTGGGCCCAATGCAGAGTTGGTTCTTCTGGGACCCACCCTATAGAACTTCCGTTACTAATTTTATATCTTTTACAGGGAGTATTTCCTACCTCGCTTAGGAAGTTTTCCCCAGTACGCCATAGGCACTCTTCCCCTATCACTATTGAACTTAAAATCCACCCTTCTGGCCGGTTTTCTCCTTTCATATTTGTTCGGTTCCATTTAAGAAGTTCTACAGGGCCTAGGCTACTGCCCTTCCAGGGCCATTCCTCTGTCATTATAGCCCCACCACAGACCCAACAGTTGGTAATGTTTAATTCCTTACTTATTCTTTCCCCTAATTCCACAAACAGGTTTTTCCCTACTCCTGAGATTTCCATTTCTTTTTCTAATTGTTGTTTGAGTTTTGTATACAAATCCTGGTGTAGGGTTGATACAGGTTGGGATTGCTGGGTTGGTTTCACTTCTTTGTTTACTATTTGTTCCTTTACCAAATCCTGGACCCGGTTACTAAGGGCAAAAGTGAAGCAAACCCATTTTTCCCCTTTTGGACATTTTTCTCCTAACTTACTACTACTTCTTAAATTTTCCGCAATCCAGTATCTTTTCCCTTTCTGTGTGCAAGTACCTAATTTGGATGGATCATAGCATTGATTGCTAATATGAGTATGGGTAATAAGAAAGGAACCTCGGGTTCTTTCCCAGTAAAGTGTCCGGTAGCATTTGTGACACGATTTTGCTTGTATCCCATAAGGGAAAAGGCAAAGAGTGAGTGACACAAGGAGGAATAATAGAGGTCCGGTATGGCTTATACTCCCACCTCCCATGCCTATGGGGTTGCTGCCCATAGCAGGGGTATATAATCTTCTCGGTGGCGAGTACAGTGGTCAATCCGGTCTTGCCCTCTATTTCCTTGTCACATCCTCCTTATTAGTTTCCAAGCAAATCGCCTCTGATACTTTTTTAACTGTGTGTTGGGGGTTGAGTACATTTAGAATTTCTTCCCATTCCTTTTACTAAGCAACAAATAGTTGGATGTTTAGAGCCGTCAAGTCTTTTGTAAAAGACAAAAGGTATGCTTGGGCAGAGCAGGGAAAGGGAAGAGCGGGCCCTTGGAACGCAGTCTCTCGTGGTTCGGATGCTGGGAGGAGAGGCTGCTCTTCGCTTTTTCGGCTGCGATCAGAGGAGATCCAACTGTGCCCTGTTTTTTTTCTTCTCCTGGCTGGGTGAGCTTTGATTTGACCTTTTTTCCCACTGGGAAGGGCACGTTTCCCCGGGCTGCGTTTTTCTCGCGGCTGCTGCTGGGGGAGTCCGGCTGCCTCTGCCGCCTGCCCCCGCCCTCTGCCGCACGGGACCGCTGCGTCTGCTGTGACTGCAGAGATCCTTGCTGCCTCGCTGGCTGGCCAGGGAGAGCCACCACCAGCCCCAGCCCCCTGCCACCCTGCTTGCTGCTCCGAGCTGCCTGCCTGCTTCTCGGTCTGCCCGCCATTGCCAGCTGCGTGAGGCTGACCTGACCCTGCGCCACAGCGCCACCTGCAGCCGCTCGGGAGTCATCGCACCTGCTCTGCCTGGCCGGGAGCTCAACAGCGCCCCTGCTGCTTGTGACCGTGATTACACCACACGGGAAAAGGCTCGGCAGCTCACAAGTCATCTGCTATTGGTTTCTGATTCTAGTTGTGGTTGCTATTATTGTTATTGCTTGTTTATAGATACTAGTAAAGAACTGATATTACTTTTTTCCCATACCTTTGCCTGAAAGCCCTTTATTTTTCAAAATTAAATAATTCGGAGGGAGAGGAAAAAAAAAATCACATTCTCTGTCCTAAGGGAGGGTTCAACCTCTCTTGGCAGACACCTTTCTTCCAAACCAAGACAGTGTGGTTTCCCATTGTTCCTCAGGTACTTCCCATTCAACAGGTACTCGTAATTCCCTCCCACAGAGCAAAGTTACTATTTGAGTTAACCCTAGTTCTGTCTGGATAGGGAGTGAATTTTGCTCTCGACACTTCATGTAATGAGCTCGCTGTTTTTGTGAACTACAATACCAGTTTTTCCCACAATGTATGCATTTACATTTAACCCAGCTAGCATGTCCAGTATTGGGATGAACCAGACAAGGTATGTGGTACGGTACTGATGGAGGTTGTAATATCTCTTCTTTATACAAGTCACAGGCTAAAGCAAAAACATGAGGACCCTCTGCCCGAAACAGTCCTGAACTTCCGGTTTGGGGTGGAGGTATTCCTCCCAAGGGGATATCGGAGGCTCCTCAAAACTTGTCCAGGTGGCACTTGGAACCACTGATATAAACTTGGTCTCACTTCCCAGTTAGGTGTGATCCTCAGTACATTCTCTGGATCATTTGGGTCTTCCCAGTTCATTACCACCCAGTCTTTGCTTAAGAGTCAACTTGGTATCACCCGGCTTAGAGGTTATAGTCCACTCCTTAGGTTCCTCCACAGGTCCTTTGATCCTGCTGGTGTGGATCCACCCTCTTTCTCTGGTCCAGACCGCTGCCTTGGTTGTCAGTAATACCCGAAAAGGACCTTCCGATTGTGGAGTTAAAGATTGCTCTTTCCACGTTTTCACCAGCACCCATTCCCCTGGATGGATATTATGGATTTTAAATTCTAAGGGTGTGGTTTGAGGGATTATCCCTTTCAACCTCAAATTTTCAAGTGTTTTTGCAATTGTGATGACATATTTTCTAACACTCATTTCTCCCATTTCATAAGTAGCAGTTTCATGCTCAACAGAGCCAATGGTAATCATTTTATTTAGGACATTTGTGTTTTAATCATGAGTTCTGTTAAAGTGTTTTTCTCTTTTTTTTTCTCTTTTTTTTTCTCTTTTTTTTTTTTAAAGTCTGGTTCATTCTCTCTACCCTACCCAAACTTTGTGGGTGCCACGGGGTATGTAATTCCTATTTTATTCCCAAGGCTTGAGTTATCTGCTGAAATACTCTTTGTAATACTCTTGATGTAAAATGTGTCCCTCTATCTGAGTCTATTCTATTAACCATTCCATACCTGGGAATAATTTGTTCCATAAGGGTTTTACATACTACATTAGCTGTAGCTCTGACAGTAGGGACTGCTTCTACCCAATGAGTCAAATGGTCTATTATTACCAATAGAAACTTCCACCTCTGTACTTGGGGAAGTTCAGTAAAGTCCACTTGGATACTCTGGAATGGTCTCAGAGCTAATTCACGACCCCCTGAGGTCATTTTCTCATTACTTTTTTATTTACTTTCTGGCAAGTTATGCATTTTTCAGTTACTTGTTTTGCCACTCCAAAGACCCCAATATATCCATAATTCCTTAAAAAATGATCACACAATGCCTGAGTACCCCAATGAGTATTTTGATGCATATTTTCTAATGTTTTTCTAGTCAGTGGCTTATTAAGCAACTGCCTCCCATCAGAAAGCCTCCACTTCCCAGACTGATCTTGAATTTTACTGCTTGAGTATATCCTTCAATCCATAATCTACAGTATCCCAATAATCCAAGTAATCTTCTTACTTCCTTCTTTGAAGAAGGAGGGGGGAGAGATAAAATCCCTGCAATCCTCTCAGGATTTAGCTTTTGGTTGCCTTTACTTATCCCTCTGATTATTAAATTACGATAATCAATTATATGCCCCCTCCCTGCCTCCTCGTTGTGATTCCAGTTAGGAGGTGCTATTGGCATCTTCTGGTCTCCTGGGGGACCTTGTATATTATCTCTTTTCCCAAATTCTCATTCCAGCAGCTCTAATCATCTGCCTCTCTTCTTGGGAAAATATAATACTCATTATATCTCTTCCCAAGTATAAATATTGGGGCTTAAAAATTGATCTAATGTCTCAGCTACACCTATGGGATCCTTTAATAACCCTTTAATTTCCTTCTTAAAATTTCTGTCCTCGGAGAGGTCAGAGGGGCATTTACGAAACTTATGCCCCCTTGTACTCCCCCTCATGGGGACTTTTCGTAAGGGGAATAAGTTAATTTCGTGACCCCTCCCTTTCTGCTCTTCAATCCCCATAACCTTAGAGGAGAGGGACCCTTTTCCCTTGTTTAGGAGTAGTGGCAGGGGAGGGATTATTAAGCTGCCTTTGAGTCCTGACTGAGTTTCTTCTAGTATTCTGATACGGTGCCCCGTTATCGAAATTCGGGGCTACCAGTCAGGGCAAAAGCGGAAGAGGCAGCTGAGTCCTCCAGGGTCATAGAGTTGGGGCCGGAAGTGGATAGGGCAGCCGGCGGAAACGGAACTACGGCGGGGCGGAAGTAATTTTTACTCCTCTTGTAGCCATGTGGGTAGGAGTGCCGGCTAGAGCTGGGCCGGCCCGGGTCTACCACGAGGGCCCCCAGCGTGGATGCAGTAGGATCGGGGGCATAGAGCAGGGCACCCGGCTGAAGCGGGGTCGCCGCGTGCCCGGGAGCCATGGCATTTAAGCCCGGCGGGACTCCGGCATGTCTGGCTGCTGGAGGCAGAGCAGCGCCCGCCGCACCCTGCACAAACAGTGGTGAGGGTGACTCCGGGGGATCCCAATCTTTCCTTTCTCCCTTTTTTCCTGAACCTATTTTAATTCCTTTTTGTCCCATTTTTCCTTTTCCTCCCTGGCCCCTTTCTTTCTTCTCACCCATGCCTCTACCTCCTTTATAGCACAAACAAAAACCCCTTTCCTGTATATTATATCCACCTCCTTTCAAATACCAGAGTTTAAATTAATCACGTTTTTCCATTCATTCACATTCTCCCACCTTTATTTTCTTATATCATTCATTTTCACTCACAACAATACAATAATAAAGCAATTTTTACTTTTTAACTGATTCCTCACAGATTCTGTGTTTTAAATAAAATGGTAAACTCTCAAATATGGTCCTTCAGTCCCAGATTCTCTTGGGTCTGCTAACCCACACTTCCCATCCAGAGTACTTTTTTCTCTAGTCTTTGTGTGGGTTTTACCCTCAATCTGGCAATTTTTCCCTTACTTGGAATTTGGGGACTTTTACTCTCGTCCCCTGTCTCCCAGTAGATTTCTACCAGGAATCTCTGGGTTCCTTTTTCCTTGGGGGTCCAACCCCTCCCTGGGGACCCCTTCCCGGTTAGCCCTCCTAGTAAACCTTACTAGGAAATTCCTGGCTCCTTTTTTTTTCTAGGGGTCCAACCCCTTCCCTGGGACCCTGTCCCAGTTACCCTCCTAGTAAATTTTTACTAGGAAATTCCTGGCTCCTTTTTTTTCCTAGGGGTCCAACCCCTTCCCTGGGACCCTGTCCCAGTTACCCCCGGGGGATCTTTCACTCCTTTTTCCTTATGCTTCGTCTCCTTCCTGGTCGTGTTTCTTGCGAAACAGCGGAACCGCAGTATCAGATACCCCTCACTCGCTTCGCAAGTCTGGTAGCCAGCCTGCGTCTCACACACACACACAGTCAATCCCCCGTATCCGCCCCTTCCCAGAAAATACTCACAATCCGTGTTTTCTGTCAGAATCTTCGTGCACGAAAAATTTGTGGGGCTTCCCTGCCGCGGCTTTTTATGGAGCCTTCCCTCTTTCTTTTGCTTTTATTCGTCCCTTCTTGTTCACGGGATTCCAACCTGCTACCTGCCGGTTCCCGCTGGAAGAAACAGAGCGGGCCGCCGAACTCGGCGGGGGTACCCTCCCCCGCTCAGAGTCTCCCAGGGTCTTGGAGGCGAGGTGTCGATCCCGGACGAGCTCCCCAATTGTGAAAAACAAGGTTCACTCTCCTGTTAGATTAAAAAGGTTTAATAAAGGACAATAGGGGACAGATAAAAGCAAAAGGTCAGCGCTGGGTGCTTTGGCATTCAGCCAAAAAAGCACACCTGGTATGGACAGAGACACCCTTTACATACTCTTTAGCCTAATGCATATTCATAAACAGTTATACATATTCCTATTTTTCTCCAAACTATTTTGCATGTTCTGGGAACTGATCCACCTCCTCGGAGCATGCGCAGTCGTTTCATTGATTCTGTTATCACTCCCAGATTGTAGTTCCTGCAGCGACAGGTGCTGATAGTTGGAGTGTCAGAGGCAGGGTCCATTTGTGGGATGTTATCCAGTTCAAGCAGACAGTTCAAGCATTCTAATAAAACTATAACAGCCATTTTACTACTATTAAACTCAGCTAGTACTAGAAAGAAAGACCTTAGTCATCATTACACAGCAATTTTTCACAACCAGTTCTGAGTTAGAGTCTCGGTGTCCCGCCACCGCGCGGTTTCGGGTTCGAGTCCCAATTCCTAGCTAAAACGCAATTGCAGAGTGTTTTGGAGTTCAAGTCTCCTGCCTAGGTTACTGTGAAAAGTTTTTTTTAAGCAGAGTTTGCTCCGGTGCTTTGGAATTTTTGAATGTGTGTGAGTGTACTGTGTGTGTGCAAATTACCTGTTAACTTGTATTTTGCTGGTATTTAAATCTATGCGGGGACGCCTGTAAAAAAATTAAATAACTTGCTAAGTGTTAAAACATTCTGAATGATTGTAAATTCATTGTGTGTGCTGTTCTCTGCGTGTGCTAATAAGTATACCTCTGCGACACCTGTGTGTGTGTAACTGGCATTTGTGAGCCAAAACCCCTCTTTGTGCTGTTTTAGTAGCTACACAATTCCATATGAGTTCAAAGTTATCTTCACCTACTCGAAAAAGAGGTATACCCAGGAGTTCACCTCTGGGCTGTATTTTGCAAAATTAAAAAAGTTTAAAAGTCACCCTTTAACCCATAAACAGTTAACAAAATATTTTAATCGCTGGTAGCCAAGTTATCTATTAAGTAATAAAAAATAGTTTTGCAACGGGTGTTTAGATTCTGATACAATCTTGCAGCTAATGCTATATTGCCGAAAAAGAAAAGTAGAATGAAATACCTTACATAGATTTGTTTTGTGAATTGAAAAATTACTTAGATTTATGAAAGAAATGTGGTTTGTTACCTAGAGAGCCAAAGCAGTCTGTAATACTGCCTTTAAAGAAAGGTAATAGAAGTGAATCTCTGGAATTTGGTTGTTGTAGTAAAGTGTCAAAAGCATGATTCTGTAGAGAAAGAGATTGAATTTTTAGTTTCCCCTCAAAGAAGAGAAAGGGGGGCAGCTGCCAGGGAGCCTCCTGCAGCATGGGATGAAGAGGGAGCGAGTGGGCATGTTAAAGGTGAAAGAATGTTGAGCCCGGTGGCAGGCAAAACCCGAAATGGAGTAAAAGAATAAGAGACAGAAATGGGGAAAGGGGGGTAATTCAAGCCCCACTCCAAGAAACTGCCGAGAGGCAAAGACCAGTTACTATTAAAATGCTGTTTTTCAGTAGCAGATTTGAGCCCCTAGAAAGAGCTCGTAAAATCATATAAAAAAGATCCTAAATAAGTGTTAAAACAACTTTTAAATGTCTAATTTGAGTGTGTGCCAATTAGATATTGTTTTAGATGCTTTTTAGGTGTGTTTGCTTGTTAAAACAATCTTTTAAATGTCTGATTTAAGTGTGTGCCAATTGAGAATTGTTTTAGATGCTTTTGGGTGTGTCTGCTTGGGTGAGCTGTTTCAGGCAGCCAGAAGAGTTGCCTTAGAGGAGATGTCCAAACCAAGCTCTGCCTGCTTGCAGAGAAGAGCAAACAGAACTGGTTATGTTCCAAAATAAAACTACCTAGCAAAAATATAAAACATTTCCAAAGGGAGGTGAAGGAAGCAGGAATTCATCCTTCTCCCCACTCTGCCATGTGTTGCGGTTTAGAGGATGTTGTAGCAGACTTTACCCTAGAGCTTCTCTACCCAGCCCGGTTCAGCGCCTCAGTGCTCCAAACCCTCTGTCCCAGGGCTGGACACTGCGCTCTCACCGGCCGGGGAGCCATAAGGCTAGCTCTGGTTTGTCTGCTTCCACAACCGGCGGTGATAAAGGAGGCGAGGAGGGTCTATGCGTTGTGTCCATGGAAGATGTTTATTCGCATGGTGCAGCAGAGGCCAACGACCTCCCTGAGGCAGAGATGCCTCGAGGGCGAAGGCCTCACATGCACAGCCACATGTGGAGCATAAACATACGTGGAGCATAGACAGCAAGATGGCGGAGGGTAAGGGGTTTTATAGGGAAACAGAGAGGGGCAGGGACAGCACACAGGCCCAGTGACCTCTGGGTACAGGGGAGGTACAGGGGCGGAGTTAGGAGTACAGGAACCAATAGGGGAAACCCGAGGGAGTGGCCAGGGCCACGTGGGGTTAGGGTACAGGAACCAATAGGGAAAACTGGGGGCGTGGCTAGGACTGTGTGGAGTAGGGAAGGCAGGACAATAGGTGACAAGTACAGTCGTTAAGAAAGGGGTGTGGGGAACTTGCAGCCATTATCACTATAGACATGTGTTATCATTAAGCAAGTTTGGTATAATGTCATTAATAACTTTGATGTTTGAGTATATTCTCATTAGATCAACAGCTAAGTGTATCCAGACATGAAACAAGGAGCCACTCAAGCCTCAGAAACAAAAAGAACTGCTGACTTCCCTCACAACTGTGAAATCTATGGCCAAAAACTCCTGTCATGTGAATAAAATCAACTCCTGACAAAGAAGAACACGAAAGAACCATATTGGACAATATAATAAACAGTTAATCTGTTAAAAGCTGCAATGCCAAAATGAAACACAGTAAATATTTTTTGCTTTTATGTTTCCAGAATAGTGTTACCCACAGTGTTCCTGGATCAAGTCAGGTATCCTAGCAAAACCTTGTAATAATTGTAACAGGTATGCCTTCAAATGCAAGAAAGTAAGTAAGACAAAAAGAAAAAAAAGTAGTACTCTTTTTTAAACAAATGCACATAAAACAACAGCCACATTAGTAATTAGCTTATAGACTTGAATCTAAATTTGCAAAATTTAAATGTAACCATCTGTAAATCAGACAAAAATAATTTTCTTTAAAATAAAAAAGTTTCAAAAAGATGGCTGGCTTGTCTAGTCTAACGAAGTGCTAAGACCAAGTAAGTTCTATTAATTGTCATATTTCTAACTGTTGTTGTTAAATGTATATTTGTTTGTCTAGTGTTTAAAAATACTAAGCCCCACAGAAGAAAGATACTGCCTTTGAAAAATTGCTAAAGATCATAGACCGTTTTGCCAAGGCTCTGCAGCCTAAAGATGCTTTTAAATTTAAAATAGAAGTTACTATTCATATGAATTCCAGCATGCTTTCCTCTTTCCTTTCTGCTATCTGCTAAAAGGGGAGAGGGGAGAAAATAGTTTAATTAAATCACAAGCAGAAAAAACTAACAATTCAAGAGTTCTAATCAGTTTATATTTATATGAATTTCAGTGTGCTTTCCTCTTTTCTTTCTGCTCTGTTTGCTAAAACCTCCACCAAAGTTGAGGAGAATGGTACCCCAATTAAATCACAAATGAGAAACACTATCAGTAGTCCTGATCACTGTCATGAGCCACATGGTTAGTTACCAAACACTGAAAAAATTATTGGCTCTGAGGCACTTCAAGATGCCTGTGTGTATGGTGTGTGTGTGAGGAGGGGGCAGGTCAGGCCTTGCCCTGGTGAGACAGTGAACTGCTCCTCACCCCAGAGCATCCCAGCCCTGCAGTGGGGCCAGCCATGGACACAGCAGAGGCAGTATTGCATTCTTCCTATCCCAAACTCGAAAAAACCCAGAAAGTAATTCCTGCTAAGAAATGGAAAGCCCAAGAAAGTAAAAGAAAATTAACATTCTGTCGCTGTTGAGCAGCTAGCAGAGTAATGAATGCATCGGTTCTCAGTGGCAAGAAGGAATGACCTTTATTGTTTTGATTTCATCACATTTATAGAGTTCTCAAAAGTCACCCAGATTGGTCAGTCAGAAGCCTTCCCCCAGGCCTGATTGGCCAGGCCTGCACTGCCCAAGTTCTGGGACACTGTTCCAAAACATCCAAACTTTATCTTTATTTACAAAACACAAGAAAACCTCTCATGGGAAAAACTGTGCTAGCCACAAACATTCCTCTTAAAAGTTCTATATAACTGCTTTTCTACATGTTCTCTGTCTTTCTTCTTTTTTCTTCAAAATATTTCTATATATTCTCTATCTTTTTCTTCAAAATATTTCTATATATTCTCTGTCTTTCTCTTCAAAATTTTTAACTAGTATTAGTAAAATCAAGAATTTATGTGGAAGTGACCTTAAAAATTCAGGTCACTTCCAAAGGGGGGATTTGTTAGAAAATATATCAGGTCAAAAATTTTGTATAACTTTAGTCAAAGGTTTTGTTTGTCTTTACCCTGGGAAAAGGAATTTTAGGTTTCTTCCAGGGCATTGCTCCACCAGATGAGGTCTGGTGAACTCAGCATACCAAGAGATTGGGAGTGACCCCGAAGATAACCAGAACGATAAAGACTATTAACAGAACATCCACCAGGACCTTGTGGTTATCAACAAGACGTGATGGATATCACAAACGGCTACCCCAGACCACCTCCAGCAGGGCTGAAGACATCCTGGCCCGGAAAAAAGACTGATAAGAAAAACTGAAGAATGAAGAATCTAATTAGCATCAGAGGCAAAGAGATTCGGATCCAATAAGAAACTGAATACTGGGAGTTTGCTCAACTTTAGACCAATGAACACTGACCCAATGCTTTCCTATGTATTTTTACTGTATAAAATATCTGAAGAATCGGGTAAAAGTGTGTATCATGGAATGATTCTCTCGGCACACCCGGGCTATGTGTGGATGAGGTGATTACTGTGGAACATCCTGGCCAGAACAACATCCTGGCCAGATAATAAAGTAATGCCTTGACTTGCTAACATTAAAATGTTGTTAGAGGGTTTTTGTATTTTTTTTCCCGGAGATTCGGTGACATTAAGAGGGAGAGGGGAGTGAAAGAATGGTGTCTGAAAAGCTTATTTTTACTTCTCATTTATCCTCCGACTCTGTTAGGTCACTTTGCAAATCACGTTGCAACTGTAAGTTTTGAGCCTGTTTGCCCTTTTTCTGTGTGTCCCCTTATCAGTGTCCTATCTCAACTCATGAATCCAGTGTGTGTTTAACAGGTATTTTTTCCCTTCCCTCTCCTGCATGTCTGCGGCAGGAGAGAGCAGAGGTGTCTGGCATTTAGTCAGGGTCAAACCCTGACAGGCCCTGCTCCCCAGCTTCAGTGTAGAGTATGTTTTGCACAGCTGGTCCTGTCTGAACAGGCCCAAGAGCTACCACACTAGCTATTTCCTGTTTGATCTGCTCAAAAGCCTGTTGTTGCTCAAGGCCACACTCAAGGTCGATCTTCTTCTGTGTCACTCGATAGAGGGAGCCCACAAGCTGACTATAACCTGGAATACACATTCTCCAGAATCCCACAAGGCCCAGGAAAGCTTATATTTCCTTCTTGTTAGCTGGTGGAGACATAGTTGCTATTTTGTCAACCACCTCTGTAAGCACATGACAGCATCCATCCTGTCATTTTATTCCCAAGAACTGGATCTCCTGTGCAGGTCCCTTTACCTTATTTTGTTTTATAGCAAGACCAGGTTTCAGAAGAATTTGGATTATTTCCTATCTCAAAAACTTCTTCTGCTGTATTGCCCCACACAGTGATATCAATATATTGCAGGTGTTCTGGAGCTCCACCCTTTTCCAGTGCAGCCTGGATCAGTCCACTGCTGATGGTGGGGCTGTGTTTCTGCTGCTGGGGCAGTCAGTTCCAGGTGTATTGGACACCCCTCCAAGTGAAAGCAAATTGTGGCCTGCACTCTGCCACCAGACGGACTGTGAAAAATGGATTAGTGATATCAGTTGTGGCATACATTTGCCTGCTTTTGACTCCAGCTCATATTGAAGTTCCAACGTCTTGTATAGCAGCACTCAGAGGTGGCGTGACTTCATTGAGGCCCCAATAGTCTACTGTCAGCCTCCATTCCCCGTTTAACTTTCGCACTGGCCATATGGGGCTGTTGAAGTGTGAGTGGGTTCTGCTGATTACTACACGGCACTCCAGTCGATGAATTAGTTCATGGATGGGAGTTACAGAGTCTCGGTGCGATACTGCTGCCGGTGCACTGTCCTGGTAGCAATTGGTACTTTCTGGGCTTCCACCTGCAGCAATCACACAATGAAGGGATCTTCTGAGAGGCCTGGCAGGGTGGATAACTCTTTGATCTTCTCTGTATTCACAGTAGCTACACCAAAAGCCCATCAATACCCTTTTGGATCCTTGAAGTACCCTCTCTCGAGGTAGTTGATGCAAAGGATACAATGGGCCTCCAGGCAAGTCACAACAAGGTGCTTTTGCCATCTGTCCCCCATTAAGCTCACCTGAGCATCTAATACAGACAACTCCTAGCATTCCCCTGTCACTACAGAGATCCAGGTGGGTTCTGCACTCCTGTGCCTTAGTGGCATCAGTGTAAACTGAGCACCGGTATCTACTAAAGCTTTATACTTCTTTGGATCTGATGTGCCGGGCCATCGAATCCACACAGTCCAGTATGCCCAGTCATCCCTTTCCTCCTCCTGGCCGAAGACATGGACCCTCTGTTCCTGGTCAGAGTATTCACTATCTGACCTTTGCGATGCCAGATGCTAAAAGTTCCCTCTCCAGGGTTGTAGGATATTGTTTTAGTTCTTTTATATCTGGGAGATCGCTGTTTGTCTTGTGGTCTCTCTGTAGCAACTACACTGACAGTCTTCTTGGGCAGCCCCTTCTTAACAGCTCTCTTCCCTCTCAGTTCACGGACAGGGACTTCCAGCTTAGAGGTGAGCTCACCATCCCACTTCCTCATGTCCTCCCCCTGGTCATGCAGAAAGAACCAGAGTTCACCATGCGGCCTCTGCTTGGAGCTTCGCTTTCCTCTGACTGGGGTAGGAAAGGAGCGATCTCTTGGTCTGCCCCTAAAAACTGGGGTGTTGGCTCGTAGGGATGAGGAAGTACCCAGAGTTTCTTCTACATTTTGGAGCCAGGAGGACGCCATCTCTACAGTTAGTGTATCCATTTGTGGGTAATACAATGATACCAAGCTTCTGGAATGCAATACAGGGACTCTTTGAACCACCTTCCTCCACATGGCCAGTGTGCAAGGGACATCCTCTGGATCTTTAGAGACACTGTCATTCTTTAGATCACTATAGACAGCTTCTAGTACTGCTAATTCTCTCAAGTACTGGATACCTTTGTCTGCAGTGGTCCACATCCCTGGGGATTTCACAAGACCTTCCTTAAATGGATAACTTGCCCTCACACTTGAGAGAAGCCGTTTCCAAACGCTGCAAATTGCTCCTTCCTTTCCAGTTCCTCTTTCAATTTCCTGATCTTTAGCAAGGGATCCCAGCTGTTAGGCTTCACAACCTTCTAACTGCTGACTGTTGGCCCCATTATCCCAGCATCAAAACAGCCAGGCAGAAATCCACTCACCTGGCTGGCGGCTGTAATCTTTTTGCAAGTCTCAAAGTTCTGATGAGGTCAGGGACCGAGTAACTTCGATTTCCTGTTTGACTTGCCTCCCTCCCTTCGATTCCTTTGTTAAAGGGCCTGCCTCTTCATCCAACCCCTCTGTGATATACACATATTATAGTATTGGTTTTTCACAAATATTAAAATGGATGCTATGTGTATAATGTTAATTCTTACATAAGTAGCTTTGTTATAAAGATATAGTTGTGTAATAATAACTAATGCCTTTATTTTTGTAACTAACTTAACTTAGACATAGTGGTGAAATAGCTGATATGGTTGTTTTAGAATACTTGTGGTTAACTTACAATAACTGAAATAACTAAATCACCTGCTTGGTTGGATAACATCTGAGGAACGGGCACGACAAGGACCCCTGCCACTGACATTTCAACTATCAGCAACTGTCACCTGCTGAAACCACAGAACAGGGGGCTGATACACGACTCTCTAGACCACAACCAAGAGGACTGCGCATGCTCTAAAAAGGTGGATCAGAGGAGGGGCCATGCCAAAAAGTTCCTGGGACATGCAAACTAGTTTGGGGAAATGTTTGAATATGTATAATTGTTTATGAATATGTATTTGACTGATGCAATAGGAAGGGTATGTAAGGAATGTCTCCATCAGTAACAGGGTTGCCTCTGGCTAAGGGCCAAGCACCCAGCGCTGCTACTTTTGCTTTATTGTCTTTGTCCCCTATTGTCCTTTATTAAAGTTTTTAAATTCTAGGAGGAAAGTGAACTTCGTTTTTCACACCTCCTTTCCTGCTGTTACTTCCTCTCCCTCTTTGCGGCTTCTCGCTCTGGGACAGGCGGCAAGCCTTGAAGCTGCACGAAAGAAGGCTAGCCGCTGCAACCCACACACGCGCCGGACCAGGCGCAGCAGTGAGTCCCGCGGGTGCAGCGCGGAGTGCCTCGGAGATGGGGGCCGGCAGGAGTCAAGGCGATTATGAAAGAGATGCAGTCTCTCAGGTCGGAATCCAGTGGTTTATTAGGTAGGAACGGCAGGGCAGGAAGGTAGAGGCAGCTGGATTCTGGACGCGGAGAGCCCAGAACAATGCCGTGCATGGGGTTAAGAAGGGGGAGCAGGATGGGAGGGGTTTACACAGGAGAACCAACCGGAACGCGAGGGAAGCAGGATTGACAGGGACGCCTGGGAATGGGGACGCGAGGAGGGAAGTTACAGAATTTTGAAAACCGATGGTGAAACTCAGGTACATGGAACAAAGAAGAACCTTCTAGCTTGTTGGATCACGGTCCGGGAGGGTGGCACAGGCTGGCTGCCCCCCCGGACCGGGTCTCTGGTTCGTGTAAATCCCACCGGATCTGGGGCGGGCGGCCCCCCGAGGTTCTGCGGCATGGCAGCAGTCTTCAAACCACGTCAATTCAAGCAGGAATATAGTGAGACTAGGAAAGAACTGGACTCCATCTCTGTTCTGCTAGAGAGGTTTATTTTGGGGTAACGGGAAAAGGGGTGCAGGGAAGGAGAAGGGGGAAGGGAGACAAGGCAGGGAGGAGATGCTAGCAGCCCAGAGATGGAAGACCTCGAGCTGGTCCAGGCTCTGCCTTTTAAGGGGAAGGAGAGGGGGCAGGGGCTGGCTCTCTCTGAGCCAGTCCCAGGAGGACGAAGGGAAGATTGGCAGGAGGGTTACACACCAATAGGTTTTGAGGTACAGCAGAGCATATTTCAAAATGAACCAATGGTATACAAAGCAGAGGGACAAAGGAGCACATGGAATCCTAACACTCCACGTTGCAACACTAGCTTTCAAGTCCATATAGGATAGAGAGGAGGAGATATCCAGAACCAATGTATTTGTTATCTGGTGCATATTAAGGATGCTAGCTGCAAGGTGTCTTGGGCGTGCATCGCTTTGTCACCCTAAGCTAAAGGTCTCCTCAAACCCAGGGCTCCTCCTCAGTGTCATCTGCTTCTAAGCTCATCTGAGCCAAGGCCACTGCTATACCTCTTCTTCCTCCCTTACTAATCGGTGGTATGGGCCTGCAACTTGCCTTGTCCATTTTTTTTCACTACTGGGGCAATTACTGTAGTTGCTGTGGTTTGAGTTCCTCTCTCAGCCATAGTTGTGGTTTGAGTCCTTGCCTGAAACACAGTTTGTGTTCCTGCCTCAACTACAGTCATCTGAGTACTGAACAGAGGTTTGGTAGGCCCAGGCCAGGCCCTAGTACAGGGTGAGAAGCTGCTCACATTCGTGGGGTTAAACAAGACACCCTTCTGTCAGTTGAGGGGCCAGTTTGTTAGGGTTGTTTACTTGTTCAGGAGTAAAGTCCCAGGCAATGGGAAGTGATAACCACCCTAGAAACCTGCCCAAATCCCTCCACACACCTTTCCACTGAGGAACTGGATGCCTCAGGGCAGATTTTAATAGCTCCTCACCTAAAGGTTTTTTTCTCTTGCTCTAGGAGGACAACAAATTCCATTAATTCCATTGTGTAACAACAGTATCGGCTAATATTATTAACAGTATCAATCAGCTTATATAAGGATAGGCAACGCCTGTGGAAGTCTGCAGTAAAAAATCATCCACATTCAAATCCACCCTGGGTAGGGAGAAGGAATTGTATTCATTCATTGTAATTGTGTGTTCCAACATGTTCCTGTGAAAAATGAAGCTTCACTCTCCTGTTAGAATGTAAGAAATTTAATAAAGGACAATAGGGGACAAAGACAATAAAGCAAAGTAACAGCGCTGGGTGCTTGGCCCTTAGCCAAAAGCACACCATGATTACAGGGTTCAGACTTTACATAGTTAACGATTGCATCATCCAAATGCATATTCATAGACAATTATGCATATTCAAACATTTCTTCAAACTAGTTTACATGTTCCATGAACCTTTTTGCATGGTCCCTCCTCTGGCCCACCTTTTGTTGAGCTTGCGTGTTCCTTTTTTTAAGTCCTGTATCTCCCCCCTGTTCTGTGGTTTCAGCAGGTGATGGTGGCTGATAGAAATGTCAGAGGCAGGGATCCTTGTCACGCCCACTTTTCAGATGTTATCCAACTAAGCACGTGGTTTAATTATTGTAGGTTAACTATAAGTATTCTAAAACAACTATATTAGCTATTTCAACACTACACCTAAGTTACTTGCAAAGAAAAAGAAAGGTATTTAGTTATTATTATATAACAAAGCTGTTTCTGTAAGAATCAACACCATACACATAGCATCCATCTCGAAATTTGTGAAAAGCCAACACTATAATATGTATTTATCACATTCCAAAACTCAGCAAAATAAAAAGATAAGTAGTACGGCTTCTGAATGCTGCATGCCACACAGGAGCTTGCTACTTGAGAACTACTATTGACCATTTACTAGAGCATGCATATATATATATAACTGCCTTTATCTCGCCCCCCCATACAGGTGCCAAAAGGAATGTAGTGGTTTGACCTTGGCTAGTTGCCAGGTGCCCATTAAGCTGCTATATAACTCCCTTTCCCAGTGGGACAGGAGAAAGAATAAGATGGAGAACAACCAGTGGGTGAGATCAGGCAGTTTTACTGCAGTGAAAGAAAGAAAGGAGTCTTCCATAGAGCATGAGAGCCGGTGATCCCCAGTGTTGAGGAATACATTTAGTGCAGGCAGCTCGCTGTGCAGCTGCAGTTTGAGCTGCAGGTTGAGCTCTGTGTGGTGGGAGACCCAGGCAAGAGGCCATGAACTGTCAACCCTTTGCATAACAAAGGGCATAAAGATCGGTGGCTCCAGTCAGATAACCAGACACTCAGAGACACAACAGGAGCCGAGGACTCAGAAGGAAAAAATGCCCAGGGGTTCCTTTGTTCGGAGTCCCTCCCCGGAGGCACCAGCTCAAGCTGTTTCTGTGTTACTGCACCATGAATAAATTGCTTTATGGAATAAGACATCTACGACACTGCTAGGGGAAATCTGGTCTGGCTGTGTGTGAGTGGGGTGTGTAAGGAGTCAAGCAGGGACACATCAGCTCACCAGAACAACCTGTTGCAAAGGGGCTTCGGTCCCAGCAGTTAAAGTTTATGGTGGTGGGTGTGTGACTGCCACAGTGCCATCTGAATGGTCAGACTAGGAAAACATTTTAAAAAAGGGTAAAAAGGAGGACCCTGGAAACTACCGCCCTGTCAGCTTAACCTCTGTGCCTGGGAAGATCATGGAACAGATTCTCCTAGAAGCTCTGCTAAGGCTCATGGAGGACAGGGAGGTGATTTGAGACAGCCAGCACAGCTTCACCAAGAGCAAGTCTAGCCTGGCCAACCCAGTGTCCTTTTCTGTTGGTGTGACTACATCAGTGGAAAAAAGGAGGACTACAGATGTAATTTATCTAGACTTCTGTAAAGCCTTTGACACAGTCCCCTACAACATCCTTCTCTTGTGTATTAGTTTGAAAACAAACCAGTGGGGAATCGCAAGTCAGGATTATAATTTAATAGAAAAATTAAAAAATAAGTGCAATAATACAAGGAAAAATACTGACAAAGTCAGATACAACCTGACACCCTGTTAGGGTGGTGGTAGTAGTCCAAATGAAGTAGTTCAGTTGAAGCGGTGATCCAAGGAAGGTCTGGTCTCCTCCTGAAGGACCAGTGGTGGCTCTTGTCCTCTGGGAATGCAGTACACAGGGCTGCTTGGGCAGTTCCAAAGCCAGGTTATATCCAGGTGGGAATGCTTGGCTCCTCCCTCCTGGGCAGAGCATCTTACAATAGGATAAGTCCATGAGTCGTGCGGTGGGTTATTGATGGCCCATTGACTGTTATCAGGGGTGAGTCATAGCAAGAGATAACAGCTAATGCCCCACAGCTTGTGGTAACAGAATACTAAATAAATCTATATTGTAACCTAGGACATCTTGAAATTGGAGAGCAATGAATTTGATGCATGTACTGTTAGATGGATAAGGGATTGGTTGGACAGTTATATCCAGAGGGTATTGGTTAACATCTCTGAGTCCTGATGGACATCAGTGACAAGTGATGTCCCTCAGGAGTCCGTATTGGGACCAGTGTTTGTTATTTAATATCTTCATTAATGACATAGATGAAGGGATCGAGTCCAGCCTTGAGAAAGGGGTAATCAATAGGTAACTCAAGTTAACTATTGAGAGACAGAATATGTGAATTCTAAAACCTAGAAAAACAGGATTCCATTAATCTTATCAAGATAAGAGGGACAAAAGAATCCATTTGAAGCCAGCACAAGGAACCACTGAATCATCCCACAGAGGACTACTGTCCTAGGTTGCAATATAGATGTATTTAGTATTCTATTACCACAAGCTGTGGGGCACTGGTTGTTATCGCCTGCTATGACTCATCCCTGATAACAGTTAATGGGCTATCAAGAAACCACCACATGACTCATGGAATTATCTCATCTTATTGTGAGATGCTCTGCCCGGGAGGGAGGAGCCAAGCATTTCCACCTGGATATAACCTGCGCTCTTGAAAGGTACAGTGAGCCCTGTCTACTGGATTCCCAGAGGACAAGAGCTACCACTGGACCGTCAGGTGGAGACCAGACCTTCCACAGGATCACCACTTCAACCTAACTACTTTACTTGGACTGCTACCACCATCCTGACTAACAGGGTGTCAGGTTATATCTGATTTTGTCAGTGTTTTTTTTCTTGTATTATTGCACTTATTTTTTAATTTTTCTATGAAATTATAATCCTGACTTGTAATCTCCTACTGGTTTGTTTTCAAACTAATACAACTACCCATGCTCCAGAGAAAAAGGCGAAAGGTGCATTGTGATGAAGACTTTTGGAACCATCATCTTGGAGGTGTCTTTGGGGCCTCCAAAGACCACCGGGACATACAGAGCATGCATGGTGCACATGCTAATGATAGTAATGACTTCCGAGAAATGATTTGTATAACCACTCCTATCCTGGGGAATGTGATGAATATTCATGAATTTTACCTGTAACACAGTGTCTTTGGAAGTACTAGTGTGTGTGTTTGGAGGAGGGAATCCCCCACACCCGGTGCACCGAATAAAGCAAATACCCATTTCTCTGACTTTGTCTCTGAAGTGTCTCCAGGCCTGCTTGGGGCAAATCAAATTGGCACCTTCAGATGGGACCCTAACTCTGCTTGGCTGCCGGATCCAGGGGTAAGCAGAGCTCCCAGTCACGACCCTGAATTTTCAGGGGGAGCTCAGTTGTTCTTTGGCTCACGGTGGGGGTAGACTAAGGACCATCTGCATAAAATTAAGGTATTTGCTATTTTTTAAAAAGCAAAAATGCCTGCAAGTCTGGGGTACAAGTCCCCAAGGGTGGGTTGAGACTGGGTCTCCCAAAATTAATCCCCAAGGGGTTGGACCCCCAGGGTTGGACCCCACTGTACTGCACCATCGTACTGCTACTTCTGTCTGTCATTATTTTGTTACTGTGTGAGTGTGAACGAATGAGACGTGTCTCCAACATGAGGTGATAGTGGAGCTCCATCTGCGGTTCCGTTATCTGGCGACAGAAACAGCCAGAGAAAAGCAAAGCAATTGGCAAAGAGTGAATGAGTATAAATCATATATAATCTGTTGGTTTGGAGTATCTGGAGGGGGGCAGATTGTATTATTGGAGGGGAAAGATTTTAGCTATTGAATTGACAACACCCAGACCCCCAACACCTTTGTAATGTAGCTCCATTTTATTTTCCTTTTGAAATCCTGTGTTTAGTGTGTGGAAACTGTTGTGAGACTTGGACTTTGTGTGTTTATGTTAATTGTGAGAGGAAGTGATATTGTCTATTTGTTCAAGTGCTTTTGAAATTTTTGGAATGTGTGTGCGTGTACTGTGTGTGGAAATTACCTGTGTCACATTGTATTTTGGCTGCATATAAATTCATGTGGGGACACCCGCAAGATAAAAGTAATTAGCTGAGTCTAATAGGTATCCCTTTGGGACTCCTGTGTGTCTTTAGCTGCTGGAATATGGTTGTGTAGAATGTTGCAGTAGAAAGAGTGGGCATGCAGGTAGATAGAGTAAAAGAAAGAAGGAAGAAGAGGGAAGAGAGGAGAAAGAAAAAGGATTGGGATGTTTTTCAGCACCTTCCCCTGTCTTGTTCTCCAATTTTGCCAGCTGACTCTGGTGCCTAATAATTTTGGGGTTTTTTTTCTCTTAATGCGTCTGTAACTTGGTGTAGTTCTGTGCTCTTACAGAATGCTGAAAACCTCTGTTTCCAACACATTTAAACAAAACAAAGCTCTCTGGATAGAGATTCAAGGACATATTCATTACCCTAGGGCCCGAAAATATGTAAACAACAGTGGAAAGGGGGGAGCAGGGCCTGGGGTGGTCAGTATCATCACCTGAAGGTGTGATTGGAGAACTAGGGACCAATATGCTAATAAGAAAAAATGTATAAAAGGTGAAGAGCTCATGACCTGGTGTGCATTTTGGGTGTAGTCCCCAAGGGGGACTTTGCTTGCCCGAATGTACCTTGAAGGCCTTGAATAAATTTGTCCGCTTTTTATACACCTAATTGTTTTGGCCTCTGTTTTCAGGGAGCCAGTTTCAGGCATCAACTCAGGGCCAGCTCCAGGTCACCTATATTCTCCGCTTTCGGAGCAGCAGGAGCAAGCACAGAGGTGCGGGGCTGGGAGGATGGGCTGGGGGCCTGTGGGGAGGTGCAGAGCCGAGCTGGAGCTGTAGGACAGCTATGAGCTCAGCACCAGGCAGTCCCTGACCCTGTCACCCCCCGGGGCAGAGGTGGCAGTGGCCCTCCAGCCTCCATGAGGCTCCAGGACACCCCAGTCACCTGTGGTGCTGCTAGCTGGGCCTGCTGGGAGCGCTGGAGGGGAGGGCTGCATTTGGACATGATGCCTTAAAAGCTGGTAAAAATAAGTGGCAGACACAGCAGTATAGGGAAAAAGAGTATTACCTTGGTTTTTAATAGGATCCCAGGTGTACCCTTGTCAAAGCTGGAAACACACTGAGCAGCACACCCCGTGTACAATGCGTATACAATTTTATGGACCTTACAAATTAGCATATCAACTTAAAATCCCCCAATAAGAAACTTAACAAATCAAGTAATTGTCCCCCTACTCTAATTATCCCCCCCTCCCCCCAAGTGAGGCTACAGTTTAGTTTACAAAAACATGTACCAGAGAGGAGGCTCCGTCCAAGGTTGGAGCCTCTAGTTTTGAGATAATAGGGATGTTTCATCTTCCCCAGAGAACCCCGAACTAGGCTAAATATCAGAATACAAGGATTATAGACATGTAGGGCTAAGGTGCAGGGAGTGTTTGTGAAAGGTACAAGGAAAGGGAAAGGGTATAAAAATGTATAAAAAGGGTATAAAGAGAAAAGACAAAAACCATCAGGCATCAGACACTGCGGAAGGAATATTTGGAAAATGCAGATTGTACATGGAAGGATTAGGATTGTCTGTTTAGAGTTTTGTTTGGGTCACCAGAATGATTTTGTGGGAGAATGAGCACCCCCCAGGCAGTAGTGGGGGTGGGGGCTAGAGGAGGAGCAGAATAAGCCCCTGAATGAACTGGTTAAAAAGATACAGCAAATATATGTAAGAAGGGATCAGTGTGCTATCTGCAGGGCAGAGAGACACTGAATGCAGGAATGTCTGTGGAAACAGTTAGATCCTCGGGGGAGGAAGTCCAGTGATTAATAGAAATGAATTGTTAAGGATGTCAGGGGCTCCCATTATACCAGGGATGCCCCACACAAGAGCCCTTGATAACTTTTCAGGTAAGCCTACATCGAGAGGAGATGTGAAGGCTCTTGATTCACTTTGAATTTTATCCCTAAGAGAGGAAATTGTCAACAAAATCTTTAATTATTCAAGAGGTGAGTGGAAAAGATGAAGTGTGCACTTATTCAGCCACTATTGGTAGATGTGGGGAATAAGTTTGAAATGCATGAATTTCTGTTTGTTCCTAATTGTAATTGTAATTTACTAGAAAGAGATTTGATGACTAAAGTCGGAATGCACATTAATATTGTAAAGAAATACAAAAGCTAACATTGTGGTATCTTTGTCTGAGAAGTCATGCTGAAATAAACCCAAAAGTGTGGGCAGCCTCAGGGAAAATGTTATAATAGATAATGAAAATAAATCAATAGTAATAGTATAAGTGGCTATTCTCTATTTAAAGTAACTACCAAAATGTTACTGTGCTTAAAACACAAGTGCATGGTGAATTCAAAAGTCTTTGGTGTACACAAGGATTTGGAGTTTGGTTAAAAAAAAACAAAACAAAACTAAAGTTCCACGTGTAAGAACCCTCAGAAACTTAATGTGTATAAAGGATATACCAAATTTTGTAATTAACTATTTCAGAGTTAAAGTCTCCTGCCTGGGTTACTCTGAGTGGTTGGTTTTTTTATGAGCAGAGTTTTGCTCAAGTGCTTCTGAGTTCTTTAGCCTTCAAGCAGCCAGAGAAATTGTCTTAGAGGAGATGCAAATTGACACTGCTGAGAGAAAGCGTGAACAATGTCTTCCCCTCAAAACCAAGCTCTGTGTGCTTGCAGAGAAGGAAAACAACTGGCTGTGTTGTAAAATAAAACCAGCTAGCATAACATATAAGAATTTCCAATGGGGGTTGAAGGAGACAAGAATTCATCCTTCTCCCCACTCTAACATGTGTTATCACTGTGCAAGTTTGTTTTAATATCATTAACAACTTTGAATGTTCAAGTGTATCCTCATCAGATAAAAATCTGAGAGTGTCCAGATATGAGACAAGGAGCCACTCAAGCCACAGAAGCAAAAAGAACTGCTGACTTCCCTCATGACTGTGAGATCTACGGCCAGAGACTCCTCTCTAATGTGAAACTCCAGACAAAGAGGAACACAAAAGAACCATATTGGACAATATAATATACAGTAAATCTGTTAAAAGCTGCAACGCCAAAAGGAAACGCATTAAATGGTTTTGCTTTTTGTATTTCCAGAACAGTGTTATCCATAGAAGGAAGATACTGCCTTTGAGAAATTGCTAGAGATCATGGACCGATCTGCCAGGCTTTGGTCTCTGCAATTTAAAAGATGCTTTTAAATTTAAAATAGCAGTTACTATTCATATGAATTCCAGTATGCTTTCCTCTTTCCTTTCTGTTCTGTCTGCTAGAATTCTCACCAAAAGAGGGGGGAGGGAGAAGATAGTCTAATTAGATCACAAGCAGGGAAAACTAACAATACAAGAGTCCTAGTCAGTTAATTAAATTACGAATGAGAAAAGCTATCAGTGGTCCTGATCACTGTCTTGAGCCATGAAGTGGGCTGCCAAAAACTGAAAAGATTTATGTCTCTGAGACACTTCAGGATGCCTGTGTGTGTGGGGAGGGGGCAGGTCAGGCCTTGCCCTGGTGAGACAGTGAACTGTTCCTCACCCCACCCCCAGAGCATCCCAGCCCTGCAGTGGGGCCAGTCATGGACACAGCAGAGACAGTGCTCCACAGAACTCCAATCCCAGCCCTGCAGTGGTGCTCTCAGTCATGGACACAGCTGGGGCAGTGCTCCATTCTCCCCACCCCTGACTCCTGGGAAACCCAGAAAGCAAATCCCTCGGGGGGATGGAAGGCCCAAGAAAGCCAATGGAATTAACATTCCTCTTAGAACATATATTCTTTCTTCTTTTTCCAAGAAAAAAAAAGTCCCTTTGAAATTAACTGCTCAAAATTCTAGACCTATGAGGGGGCTAATATGTAGAATAAGAATCAAACTAAGTGAGGACCAAAGCTCAGGAGTTGGACAGTGCCCCCAGGGCAGGGTCGGCATTGGATATGTGGACACGGTGAAGTTTTACCCTTAGGATGGCAAGGTCGCCGTGCGTTAGGAACAATATTTCCCCACATTAGTGTTGTTCCTCAACTACAAGGCTTACTCTGAACTTCTATATTAATAGATAGGCCCACCAGATTTCACAGCTTTGCCAGGTAGTTTATACCCTGGTTCAGAGTAAGTGAACTAGAGAAGAATCTTTCAGCCACTATAGAGACCATAATGAATGCCAATGCAGGTGCCATAAGAGCACAGCAAATCGAGGTTAAGAGCATCTCACAATTAGCTATACAAAATAGACTTGCATTAGATTTGCTATATACCAAAGGAGGAGGAGTATGTACAGTTGTAAATACAAGCTGTTGCAATTATGTTGATCCTGGCTTAAACAATTGTTTGTAATAGTTATTTTTATTATTGCATTGTTATTTACTGTCTGTATTAGTAGTTATTGTTGCATGATATTAGGTACTTGGAATCGCAATGCTTATGCTCAATGGCAAAAATAAAAACTTAGAAGTAAGATAGAGGAAGGGACTTACTTTCACAATATACAAGATTTGTAAAGAATTACAAAATGACCAAAGAAAAAAAAAGGGGAGGATTGAGAAAGCAGTAATTGATAGGGGTAATTGATAGGTAACTCAAGTTAAACATTGGGAGACAGAATATGTGAATTCTAAAACCTAGAAAAACAGGATTCCCTAAATCTTATCAAAATAAGAGGGACAAAAGAATCCTTTTGAAGCCAGCACAAGAAACCACTGAATCATCCCATGAAAGACTATGCATACTCCAGAGAGAAAGGTGAAAAGTGCATTGTGATTGTCCTAGGTTACAATATAGATGTAGTTAAGAATTCTATTACCACCAGCTGTGGGCCATTAGCTGTTATCCCCTGCTAATGACCCACCCCAGATGACAGACAATGGGCCATCAATAACCCACCGCATGACTCATGGACTTTTCACCCTATTGTGAGATGCTCTGCCCAGGAGGGAGGAGCCAAGCATTCCCACCTGTATATAACCTGGCCTTGGAGCTGCCTGAGCTAGCCCTGTCTACTGGGTTCCCAGAGGATGAGAGCTACCACTGGACCTTCAGCTGGAGACCAGACCTTCACAGGATCACTGCTTCAACTGAACTAATTCAGTTGGACTGCTACCACCACCCTAATGGGGTGTCAGGTTGCATCTGACTTTGTCAGTGCTTTTCCTTGTATTATTTCACTTATTTTTAATTTTTCCTGTTAATTTTAATCCTGACTTGTGATCTCCCACTGGTTTGTTTTCAAACCAATACAGTGATAAAGACTTTTGGGACCTTCATCTTGGAGGGGTCTTTGGGGCCTCCAAAGACCACCAGGACATACAGAGCATGCATGGCGCACATGCTAATGTTATTAATGACTTCCAAGAAATGATTTGTATAACTGTTGCAAAACCATGAATAAAAACTTTAGTAGTAGTCATGCTAAGGCTTGGAGGGATCAGTAGGCCTGAGTGTAAACACTGTTGTGTAGCGAAGTTGCCAGTAGCGATCAAAAGGATCAATAGAGCATACTGATGAGGGGAGAAAGACTTGTCTAAGGAATGTAGCTATAGAACAGTTTGTTTATTTAAGTAATCTGCTAAGTGGAGTGTGCGACTTATCTAATAGGGTGTAGTAGATTAATGATGATAAAGAATGTTCAGTTAACGAAAAACAAAGTCACAATGTAATCATAAATCAGGTAGATGTGTCTAGAAATCAAATTCGTTAAGATGAAGCAATTTGGAAAGAAAACATATATATACTCAGTGATTTTTGTAGCAGGTTTGGGGCTCTGACTTTGGACATTAGTCCTCAGGTCCCCAGGGCCCTCAATAAAGCACCGCATAAAATAACTTCGGTTGTTTTGTGTTTCCTCGGTTCGGGCAACATAACCACTCCTATCCTGGGGAATGTGATGAATATTCATGAATTTTACCTTTAACACTGTCTTTGGAAGTGCCAGTGTGTGTGTTTGGAGGAGGGAATCCCCCACACCCGGTGCACCGAATAAATCAAATACCCATTTCTCTGACTTTGTCTCTGAAGTGTCTCCAGGCCCGCTTGGGGAGAATCAGCCTCAGCAAGTTTGCAGATGACACCAAACTGAGTGGTGTAGTTGATACTCCTGAAGGATGGGATACCATCCAGAGGGACCTGGACAAGATCGAGAAGTGGCGCATGGGAATCTCATGAGGTTTAACAAGACCAAGTGCTGGTGCTTCACTTGGGTTGGGGCAACCCCTGGTATCAGTCCAGGCTGGGGGATGAACAGATTAAGAGCAGCCCTGTCAAGGACTTGGGGATGCTGGTGGATGAGAGCTGGACATGTCTCAGCCATGTGTGCTGGCAGCCCAGAAACCCACCATGTCCTGGGCTGCATCAAAAGCAGTGTGGGCAGCAGGGGAGGGGGGCATTCTGCCCCTCTGCTCCTCTCTAGTGAGACCCCATCTGGAGTACTGCATCCAGCTCTAGGGTCCCTAGAACAGGACGGATATGGACCTGTTGGAGTGAGTCCAGAGGAGGCCACTAATATGATTAGAGGGATGGAGCATCTCTCCTACAAGGAAAGGCTCAGAGAATTGGGATTGTCCAGACTGGAAAAGAGAAAGCTTTGGGGCTTCCAGTACCTGAAGGCAGCCTACAGAAAAGATGGAGACGGACTTTCTACAAGGACATATAGTGACAGGACAAGGGGGAATGAATTCAAACTGAGAGAGTAGGTTTAGATTAGATTGCAGCAGTGTAACACTCGGGCAGTCCCCCCCTGCTGCGGGGGGAGGGCTGCCCCAGAGCTGGAACACACGGGAAGGGCTCTCCGTGGCGGCGAGCTGTGGGGCTGATCAGACTCGGTCCTCGCAGAAGTGTCGCAAGTTTAGAAAGGCAGCTATCTCGTTCCAGGTCTCCATGGTGTCTTTATTTAGGATAACAGGGGGAGAGGTTGGGGGACTGGGGAGGAGGGGCGAGAAGATAGGGGAGGATTGGATTCCATCGGGGCCGGAATGAAAGAGAGCTCCTTCCGGCTCCCATTGGGGCTTTTATCTCTGGGGCTGGGAGGTGGTCCTGACTCACATCATCCAGTCAGGCGGGGTCAGGGGAAGGAAGAACGCGTTACAACATTAGATATTAGGAATAAATCCTTTACTGGAAGGGTGGTGAGGAACTGGAACAGGTTTTCTAGAGAAGTTGTGGATGCCCCATCCCTGAAAGTCTTTAAGGCCAGGTTAGATAGGGGCTCTGAGCAACCTGGTCTAAAGGAAGGTGTCCCTCTGCTTCTGATGCTGTCTGCTTCTGATTTTGTAATGATTTTTGCATGTTTCTTCTCATAAGTTACTCTTCTATGGATGAGCTTACCAGTGTTGCCTAGAATCGAAAGACAAACTTTCCAAACAATATTAAAAGTGGTAACATAAAGAGCAGTTCTTTAACGAAAGCTTTCAGGCGCACAGATTATAGCTGTGCGCACACGTGGCATCAGATTTTCACAATTTTTATAAGTTTAATTAATCAGTATATCTAGCAAGTCCATCCAATAGGAGAATGATTACCCTGGTAACCCACCCTTGGGCCAGTGCCTTGGAGTCTCTCCAAGGGTTCTTAGCCCTATATTTTGTTATGTTTCCCAAGTGCTGGTGTAAAACTGGATGTCATTGTTTGAAATTCTTTTCTTGAAAATAAGACTAAACAGAATTTCAAGAAGGTGGCATAATGTATGAGAAAGGGTAATCTACAATTCTAAAGTGTAAGAAAATGCTAGAAACTATGCAGCTATGTATTAAAAATCTACAAAGCTTCACATATATTAAAAATGTATATAAAAAGCTAAAAATCTTTAGGCATCACCAGGAGACATTGAATAAATACCACTAACTCTAAGCAAAATAACTTTAATAGCTTTGATAAATGTCGATTCTAATTCTGTTTACTGTTTCCCCAGCAACTGTTCATCATCAACTGCTTTTGTTGCCAGATGAAGAATTGTTTGCACCTGGTGGGATAATACAATGATCATTTTGCAAAATCATTAGGCTACAGAACTGCACAATCAAAAGTACGATAAACATTAACCAAGGAAATGAATAAGAAACTACACTCCATTGATCTAATGACTTGCAAATTAATGAACTAGGGCAGCTATGCCAACTTTCTCCTAATTTGGAAAAGTATCACCAGTTCATCAGGCAGTCAGACATGACTGCTGGGTCGCTGACCACCAAGGAGTGCCAAAGAGACCACTGGGACAGAAGAACGCATGTGCTGATGGGAGGGAATATATATTAATTACTTTTGGGAAATGATTGTCATAGTTATGTGTCCTAGGTTGCAATATTGATGTAGTTAAGTATTCTATTACCACCAGCTGTGGGCCATTAGCTGCTATCACCCACTCCGGATGACAGGCAATGGGCCATCCGTTAGCTATTATCACTTGCTAATGACCCACCCCGCATGACAGGCAATGGGCCATCAGGGACCCACCTTGTGACTCATGGACTTATCTCATCCCATTGTGAGATGCTCTGCCGAGGAGGGAGGAGCCAGGTGTTCCCACCTGGATATAACCTGGCCTTGGAACTGCCTGAGCTAGCCCTGTCTACTGGGTTCCCAGAGGACGAGAGCTACACTGGATCTTCAGCTGGAGACTAGACCTTCACAGGATCACTGCTTCAACTGGACTACTTCAGTCGGACTGCTACCACCACCCTAACAGGGTGTTAGGTTGTATCTGACTTTGTCAGTGCTTTTCCTTGTATTATTTCGCTTATTTTTAATTTCAATCTTGACTTGTGATCTCCCACTGGTTTGTTTTCAAACCAATACATATTTTGGCGCCCAATGTGGGGCTCGACCTGGGGAAACTCAGAAATCCTATCACCATGATGCTCAGCTTATCTATATGGGTGCTTTATCTCGCTCTCTATATCTTTCCTCAAATGGGAAACTATCTGCCCGTCGCATTGCTCCTGTTGCGACCAGGGAATGGCATGAGAATTGCTGTATTGGTTTATTATGCCTATTGCATGGTAACCTGTGAGGCGATGAATACCATTCGGAATATATACTCGACTTTGTCTGCCTGGCCTAACCTGAGCTGCTTCGTCTGGGACCTACTCAGCAATCGCACCCACCCTCTGGGGCTAGGAGGAGAGAGTGGTTTCTTCCAGCATTTCAGGCCAGGCACAGCCATCTTTGACAACATTGAGTTCTCTCTGGATGCTAAGGATGGCATAATCTTCCTGTTAGTTCTGTTTTCTTTCTTCTCTGCGACCAGCACAGTGTACCTCATGCTGAGAAACAGAACAATACTTGGTGTTGTACAGCGTCTTCTCGAAGAGGAGGAGAAAAGAAACAAGTCACCAGGCACCACATCCACGCAAACTGCCACCAAGAGGAAAGGAACCAAACGAGCAGTCAATGTGTCAACACAGACCATTGCCGAATCAGAACAGCCAAAGCCAGTAGCGGTTGCCCCTGTCCAGATAAAGAAATCCAAGAGCAAGTCAGTCCGCACAGCGACTGATGTGGATGCGGCAGGACCATCTCACCAAGCAGAAGAGACAGAGCCAAAGGTCATCACTCGCTCTCTATCCCTGGGGGAGCTGCGTGACCTACGGAGGGAATTCACCCGGCAGGCGAATGAGGCCATCTTGACCTGGCTGCTCCGTATCTGGGACGCTGCAGCTAACGACACTATTCTGGATGGAAGTGAGGCCAGACAACTGGGATCCCTGTCTCAGGATGTGGTCATTGACCAGGGAATTGGGAAAACCCAGGAAACTCTCAGCCTCTGGCGGCGATTGCTGCTGAGTGTACGGGACAGATACCTGTGCAAAGAAGACCTCCAGATGCACCAAAGGAAATGGAACACAATAGAACAAGGTATCCGATGCCTGAGGGAATTGGCCGTGCTAGAGATCATTTTCTCAGACAACGAGAGATTCCCCAAGAGCCCAGATAATGTCCGGTGCACTTCACAAATGTGGCTAAGATTCGCGCGGCTCGGACCAGAGATATACTCTCGTTACCTGGCAACATTGCAGTGGAGGGAAGGCGAAGACAAGGTGGGCGTGTTAGCAAACAAACTGAGAATTTATGAGGACACTGTCACCGCCCCACTACGCACCCAGGTCTCATCGGTAGAAACAAACCTGGCCGAGCAAGTCCGGAGATTGATTGAAGAGAGCCATCAGAAACTAAGGAAAGAGCTCACAGAAAGATTTTTCCATGCCACACCGAAACCAACCCGTGTCTCTGCCATCAGGAGCAGACATACTCCAGTCAGGGAAAGAAAACAAACTCCACGACGTGACCTCTGGTTTTTCCTTCAAGAGCATGGGGAAGACATGAGGAAGTGGGATAGGAAACCCACCTCCACCTTAGCAGCCCGGGTTCGTGAATTGAAAACAGAAACATCCACTTCAGGAGGCTCATCTAGGTACAACACTGCCCCAGTCTCTTGTGGACAGAACCCCCGACAGAATGGAAAGGATAATATGACTGATCCTCTTGAAGGAACCTCAGGAACACATTTACAGGAGAAGAACATCGTGCACCAAAAACAGGATTAGAGGAGCCCTGCCTCTAGCCAGGTAGAGGAAAGGGATAATCGGATCTATTGGATTGTGTGGATCCGATGGCCTGGCACGTCTGACCCACAAAGATACACGGCTTTGGTTGACACCGGCGCTCAGTGCACCCTGATGCCATCCAGGTATGTGGGGACAGAATCCATTTCTATTTCTGGGGTGACAGGAGGATCCCAGCAGCTGACTGTACTGGAAGCTGAAGTGAGTTTAACTGGGAATGAGTGGCAGAAACACCCCATTGTGACTGGTCCAGACGCCCCATGCATCCTCGGCATAGATTATCTCAGGAGTGGATATTTCAAAGACCCGAAGGGACATCGCTGGGCTTTTGGGATAGCAGCCGTAGAGACGGAAGACATAAGACAACTGAATACCCTGCCCGGTCTCTCAGATAACCCGTCTGCTGTAGGACTACTGAGAATTGAAGAACAGCAGGTACCAATTGCTACAGCAACAGTGCATCGCCGGCAATACCGCACTGACAGAGACTCTGTGGCCCCCATCCATAAGATGATTCGGGATCTGGAGAGCCAAGGGGTGGTCAGCAAGGCTTACTCACCCTTTAACAGCCCTATATGGCCGGTGCGTAAGTCCAGTGAAGAATGGAGACTGACGGTGGATTACCGTGGCCTGAATGAAGTCACACCACCACTGAGTGCTGCTGTACCAGACATGTTGGAACTTCAGTACGAGCTGGAATCCAAGGCAGCAAAGTGGTATGCGACCATCGACATTGCCAATGCCTTTTTCTCCATTCCTCTGGCAGCAGAGTGCAGGCCTCAGTTCGCTTTCACCTGGAGGGGTGTGCCGTACACGTGGAACCGACTGCCCCAGGGGTGGAAGCACAGTCCCACCATCTGCCATGGACTGATCCAGGCTGCACTGGAAAAGGGTGAGGCTCCAGAACATCTGCAGTATATTGATGACATCATTGTGTGGGGGGACACAGCAACGGAAGTATTTGGGAAAGGAGAGAAAATCATCAGAATTCTCCTGGAAGCTGGTTTTGCCATCAAGAAGAGTAAAGTCAAGGGACCTGCCCGAGAGATCCAGTTCCTGGGAGTAAAGTGGCAAGACGGACGGCGTCAGATTCCTTCTGAGGTCATCAATAAGATCACCGCGATGTCTCCACCAACCAACAAGAAGGAGACGCAAGCTTTCCTAGGCGCCATAGGCTTTTGGAGAATGCACATCCCTGAGTACAGCCAGATCGTGAGTCCTCTCTACCTCATAACCCGCATGAAGAATGATTTCCACTGGGGCCCTGAACAGCAGCAAGCCTTCACCCAGATCAAACAGGAGATCGCTCATGCGGTAGCCCTGGGACCAGTCAGGACAGGACCAGAGGTAAAGAATGTGCTTTACTCTGCAGCCGGGAGCCATGGTCTGTCCTGGAGCCTTTGGCAGAAAGTGCCTGGCGAGACCCGAGGTCGACCACTGGGATTCTGGAGTCGAAGTTACAGAGGGTCTGAAGTCAACTACACTCCCACAGAGAAAGAAATCTTGGCAGCTTACGAAGGAGTCCAAGCCGCCTCAGAGGTGATCGGCACAGAAACACAACTTCTCCTTGCACCCCGACTGCCAGTGCTGGGGTGGATGTTCAAGGGAAGGGTTCCCTCTACCCACCATGCCACTGATGCCACGTGGAGCAAATGGATTGCCCTCATCACACAGCGCGCCCGGATTGGAAACCCGAATCGCCCTGGGATTCTGGAAATTATAACAAACTGGCCTGAAGGTGAGACTTTTAAATTATCTTCAGAAGAAGCAGAGGAGCAAGTAGCACGTGCCGAGGAAGCACCCCCGTATAATGAACTGCCAGAGAGTGAAAGACGCTATGCCCTCTTCACCGATGGTTCCTGCCGAATTGTAGGCGCCGATCGGAAATGGAAAGCTGCAGTATGGAGCCCCACACGACAAGCTGTACAGGCTACTGAGGGACAAGGTGGATCGAGCCAGGTCGCGGAGCTTAAAGCCATCCAACTGGCTTTGGATATTGCCGAACGAGAGAAATGGCCAAGGCTTTATCTCTACACCGACTCTTGGATGGTAGCCAACGCACTGTGGGGATGGTTAGATCGCTGGAGAAAGGCTAACTGGCAGTGCAGAGGAAAACCCATCTGGGCCGCTGAGATTTGGCAGGACATTGCCACCCGGGCAGAAAAGCTGACTGTGAAAGTTCGACATGTGGATGCACATATACCTAAGATTCGGGCTAATGAAGAGCATCGTAACAACGAGCAGGTGGACCGAGCTGCCAAGGTGGAAGTGTCACAGGTGGATCTGGACTGGCAGCACAAAGGAGAATTATTTCTAGCTCGTTGGGCCCATGATGCCTCTGGTCATCAAGGGAGAGATGCGACATACAGGTGGGCTCGTGACCGAGGGGTGGACTTGACCATAGACAACATCTCACAGGTCATCCACAGCTGTGAGACTTGCGCTGCAATCAAACAGGCCAAGCGGGTGAAGCCTCTGTGGTATGGTGGACGGTGGTCAAAGTACAGGTATGGGGAAGTATGGCAAGTTGACTACATCACACTTCCCCAAACCCGCCAAGAAAAGCACTATGTGTTGACCATGGTGGAAGCAACCACGAGATGATTAGAGACCTACCCTGTGCCTCATGCTACTGCCCGAAACACCATCTTAAGTTTGGAAAAGCAAGTCCTGTGGAGACATGGTACCCCTGAGAGAATCGAGTCTAACAATGAAACCCATTTCAAGAATAGCCTCATAAGCACCTGGGCTAGAGAACACGGAATTAAATGGATATACCACATCCCCTATCATGCACCAGCTGCCGGGAAAGTTGAACGGTGCAACGGACTACTTAAGACAACTTTGAAAGCACTTGGCAGGGGAACCTTCAAAAATTGAGAACTGAACTTAGCAAAGGCCACCTGGATGGTTAACACAAGAAGTTCTATCAATCGAGCCGGTCCTGCCGAGTCCGAACCTTTGCACACAGTGGATGGAAATAAAGTCCCTGTGATACATGTAAGAAGTTTCTTAAAAAAGACTGTTTGGATTAGTCCCACCTCAGGCAAAGGCAAACCCATCCGTGGAGTGGTTTTTGCCCAAAGACCTGGTTATACTTGGTGAGTGATGAAAGCAGATAGAGAAACCTGTTGTGTACCACAAAGAGACCTTATCTTAAGTGAGAACTGTGTAGATAATAATAGAATAAGGGGTAAATAATGTCCTAGGTTGCAATATTGATGTAGTTAAGTATTCTATTACCACCAGCTGTGGACCATTAGCTGCTATCACCCACTCCGGATGACAAGCAATGAGCCATCCGTTAGCTATTATCACTTGCTAACGACCCACCCCGTATGACAGGCAATGGGCCATCAGGGACCCACCGTGTGACTCATGAACTTATCTCATCCCATTGTGAGATGCTCTGCGGAGGAGGGAGGAGCCAGGTGTTCCCACCTGGATATAACCTAGCCTTGGAACTGCCTGAGCTAGCCCTGTCTACTGGGTTCCCAAAAGACCAGAGCTACTACTGGATCTTCAGCTGGAGACTAGACCTTCACAGGATCACCACTTCAACTGGACTACTTCAGTTGGACTGCTACTACCACCCTAACAGGGTGTTAGGTTGTATCTGACTTTGTCAGTGCTTTTCCTTGTATTATTTCGCTTATTTTTAATTTCAATCTTGACTTGTGATCTCCCACTGGTTTGTTTTCAAACCAACACATTATGCTTCTTCTGGGAAAACCTATGAATATGTATGTAAAATATAGTATATAAGCAGGAGATTTTTCCATACTCAGCATGTGCGATAGGTGGAGCTATCCTTCAAACATCTGGCTCTGTAATAAAGAATGCCTGCTTCCTAACACTAAAATTATAGAGAATTTACTTTCTTGTTGGTTTTTTTTGGTAACAGTTTTGGTGACCCAGATGGAACCCTAATCCTGAATTTCAATGGATCTGAGGGATCACAGGACCTGCAGCTTGCACCAAGGGATTCTCAGGGAGAGCTTTCAATCCCTAGGCCAAGGGAATTATGAGCAAGACCCCTGGAAAGATAAAGGCATTCTTTACTTTACAGGTGTTAACCTACCCGTAAGGCGAAGCAAAAGCTTTGTGGGGTTGGGTCTGAAGGTACCTCAGGTGGGAACAGGGAAGGGTTAGAGTCCCTTCTAGGAGCTCCTAAACAGCTGTAGTGGATTGATGCTGACTGTTTGCCAGGCACCCACTAAAGCTGCTCTCTCACTCCCCTCCACAGCTGGACAGGGGAGAGAAAATATAATGAAGGGTTCATGGTTTAAGATAAGGACCAGGAGAGATCACTCATCAAATACCGTCACAGGCAAAATAGGCTCAAATTAGCTATTTGTTGGTGATTGATTACGCAGACTTCGCCTGGTTCACGCAAAGCCAACTTTATTGTACAAGGCACATCTTTATATATTGTTACAAACCAGCAGCTCAGCAGTTACAAAACCTCGGCTTCTAGGGTTACAAGATTTGCATTTCTTAAAGGCTACAGATTACAGTCTCCTTGCCTAATCTTCTGTTAACTACTATGCATAAGGTAAACACAGTCTTATCCTACTCTTTGTCTAGGCTCCTGCTAGATGTGACTCATTTGTCTCTCCCAAGGTTTCACATTTAACCAGAGTTAAAATATCACTGCAGCTGTCTGATTCTGCAGCGTCACCCTGAACCCCCACATCTCCCCATTTCTGTTCAACATTTAAAATTTGCTTAATTGTTTTTCAACTATACACTGCACACATTGTAATAAACAAGGTACACAAATTAATATGCACAATATAATTCCTAAAACATATATTCCTGTTTTTATCAAATTCTTAAGCCACCTAGTAGTTTGCCAACTTCCAAATACGCCGTTGAACCAGTCTACCGCTTATAAACAGTTGTTCCCAGGAACAGTTAGTCTCCCACAATCCTTGTTGGATGTTCCTCAGCCTAACATGACAGGGGAGGTGAAACCATCGCTCCAGGGACATCAAAGTTCGTGTTCGATGTCTTTGTTGTCCTCGCGTTGGTCATCTTCAGGTGGCATTGGTCTTTTTTCTCTGTATGGGCAAATGTTTTTTGCAGGGATCCACTTAGGTCCTGTATCTGTGGAAACACAAGCATAAATTCTTCCCCATGTAATAAGAGGAAAAGGTCCAAGTGTTTTGCCTGATTCTAAGTCCTTTATCAGGACCGGAGCTTTAATTTCAGTGGCTGCTGCACTTTGTCCAAAATGTTGCATTATGGGCAGAGTTTTGCTATCTGAATAACAATTAAAAAAGTTACAAACATATACGGCTTTGTGTAGCCTATCCTGAGGTGTTGCACCCTGCATTCCCCCTTTCTGTTGTCCCAATAAACGTTTCAGTGTGCTGTGAGCTTGTTCAATGAGGGCTTGTCCTGCGGGAAAATGAGGGATTCCTGTGGTATGCTGTATTCCCCATAAGGCAAAAAAGGTAGCTAAAGAATAGGTAATGTACACAGGACCATTATCTGTTTTAACTTGTTGTGGCACACCTAAAAAAGCAAAAACAGCTAAAAAATGGCATTGAGCATCCTTTGCGGCTTCCCCTGCATGGCAAGATGCAAACAGAGCTCCTGAAAAGGTATCAATGGAGGAATGGATATATTTTAAGCGACCAAATTCAGGAAAATGTGTTATATCTGTTTGCCACAATTGGCTCTGCAAACCTTGGGGGTTAATTCCATGTCAGCCGAGGGTTAAGTTACAGCGCTGGCAGTCAGGGCATGCAGCAATAATGTCCTTAGCTTTTTGATACACAAGTGAAAAGGATCGTTGCAAGGCAGCAGCATTTTGATGGAAAAAGGAGTGACTTAATTTGGCTTGGGCAAACTGATTAGGTAAAACTTCTACTGGCAATGTCAACAGGTCTGCTTGTTGGTTACCTTCTGCAATAAAACCTGGGAGAGTTGTGTGTGAGTGAATATGCATAACAAAGTAAGGATTTTTGCAGTTATCTAAAAGAAAAACAAGCTTCTGCAGATAAGAAAAAAGTAATGGGTTAGCAATCTCCCACAAAACTGTGAATTCAGCTCTTTCAACAATTCCTGCAACATAAAAGGAATCTGTGATAAGATTAAAGGGAGTATCCCATTTCTCAAAAGTATGCACAACAGCTGCCAGTTTTAAGATTTGAGGGGAACTTGAAACAATGGCAACATCTGATGTCCACTGATGGGTGTCTGGGTCCATCCACAGAAGCACAGATTTGTGTGTTAGTCCTGACCCATCGGTAAAGACCGTCAGGGCTTGCAAAGGAACTTCAGATTGTTTAGGTGTGATGTGGTAGTTTTGATTGGCCCAAAACATCAGTGAAGTGTTTTTAACATCTAAGAAAAATTTAGACCCCTCAGAAGCTGTTCTAGTAGGCCTAGGGAAGTGTCTGAGGGGTGGGGTGTGGCACAAAAATAGCTCCTGTGTGTCCTGAGTGCAAGTTCTAAAAGTTTTTACATCAAGTCCAGCAGAGCCAATCTCTGATGGCTCTGAAGGTGATAGACATGCTACCGGCCAAGTTTAGGCCAATTAGAGGTGCTGGTTACGCCTCTGTGAAAACATATTTAAGAAAAATTCAAAACAAAGCAAGCGCGCACTTCTTTCACTTCTTTATAGTTAGAAGAAGAGGAGGTGGAGGTGAAAATATGTAGAGAGAAAACAGCATGGAGAGTACCAAGGTCAGTGAAGAAGGTGGGGGAGGAGGTGCTCCAGTGTTGGAGCTGAAAACCCTCTGCAAGCCACAGTAAAAGCCATGGGGGGGCAGGAGGTCCCCCTGCAGCCCATGGAGTCCACAGGAGTGCAGAAATTCTGCCCACAGCCCACGCCAGAAGGGCAGGTGGATGCCTGGAAAAGACTGTGAACCAGTAGAAGTCTCATTTAAGAGTTAAAACTGCAAAGGCCTTGCAAGAGAGAGAAAGGCCTTGCTCCTGGAATAGAAGCAGCCTAGCCTCAGCTTGGGAGAGTCTGCACAGCACCCTATGGACAAAAAAACTCATGTTGCAGCAAAATTTCAGGCGGGATGTTGCTCGTGAGATTAGACCCACGCCAAAGAAGTTCTCAGAAGACTGTCTCTCGTGGGAAGGACCCCTGGCTAAGTAAAAAACCTCTTTTCCTGATTAGACTGACCAGAGGACCCCTCAACCTGCCCCTGTCTGTGTTGCTAGTTTGGAAAGAGGGAAGGGGTGGGGTGAGTGCAGAGACTGCTTCTTAAGAGAGTGGAGGTGAGAGCAGAAAACTGCCTGGAGAAAGAGAGAGAGAAACAAGTAGAGATAAAGAGTATTTGTAGTAGAAGAATTGTAGTGATAAATAAATTTGAAAATCTGCTCTGTGAACTGAAAAGAGACCCCACACCCTGCCCCCCCCAACCTGGCTTGTGGATTGTAAAAGAGGAAAGGGGGTGAATACTATAGATTCGTAAGAAGGAGGGGAGAGTAAACAAAATAATGTATAAAAAGTTTATTTTTACCTTGCATTTATCCTCCAATTCTGTTAAGTAATTAAATCACCTTTTGCAACTTTAAGCTTAAAGCCTGTTTGCCCTTTTTTGTGCGTCTTCCTAGCAAAGTCCTATCTCAAACCCACGACATGTGGCTAATAGGTTGAATGATGCAGTTAGCAAGTGGTATGCATGAGCATGTGAAGTAAGCTGACCTGTAAAATCACATAAAGCAATTTGTAAAGCATGTGAATTTTATAGCAACCACTGCAAGTAAGGTGAAACCACAGGCCAACATATCTGCATAAAATCCTGTCCTGCTAAAGCAAAAAGGCAGTTCTGCACTCTAATAATCAAAATGGCAAACATTTCATGCTATGTGGTAATAGTTTTTGTCATTTGATGTGGTAAAAAAACCTATTCAATCATTAGCAGACAGTCTGGCGCAGAAGGATCCCATTGGTAAATTAAGGCATATGGCTGTTTTGCTGGATTCAAAAGAATTAGGCAAAAAGGTAGTTTTGGTGCATATCCACATGCCTGCCTTTTCTGCAAAGCATCAGTGACCTTCTGCAGGGCCTCAGTGGCCTCTTGTGTCACTGTGCAGGGTGACAACAAATTAGGATCCCCGTTCAACAAGGCAAAAACGGGGGCAAGTTCTGCATTTGAAATGCCTAATAGAGGATGTACCCAGATAATAGTCCCTAATAATTTTTGTGCATCATGAAGTGTAGAAATTTTTGGCTGTAATTTCAAGGCTTGAGGATGAATGGTCTGGGACCTGATGTGCCAGCCCAAATATTGCCAAGGGGGTTGCTTTTGAATTTTTTCTGGGGTTATACACAGTCCCGCTTTATTTACAGCATCTGTGGTAAGGTCTAGGGCTTCCTCCGTGAGTTGAGGGCTTTCAGCTGCAATTAAAAGATTGTCCATGTAATGGTAAATTAACACAGCTGGTACTTGTTGATGTACTGGACTTAAAACGTGTGCTACAAATTGCTGACAAATGGTTGGGCTATTTTTCATCCCTTGGGGTAGTATTACCCAGTGAAATCTTTTCAGGGGGCTTGCATGTTTGTGCTAGGAACTGTAAAGGCAAATTTAGGGGCATCGGCGGGATGCAAAGGAATAGTGAAAAAACAATCTTTTAAATCAATGACTGTTAAAGCCCAATCTCGTGGGATCATCATGGGGGAAGGGAGTCCTGGCTGTAAAGCTCCCATATCCTCCATGGCATCATTAATTTTTCTCAAATCGTGGAGTAAGCACCACTTACCTGTTTGTTTTTGTATTACAAAAACAGGAGAGTTCCAGGGACTAGTGGAGTGAACAATATGCCCTTTTTGTAATTGGTCTTCTACTAATTCTTCTAGTGTGCACAGCTTCTTTTCAGGTAGGGGCCACTGATCAACCCAAATGGGTTTAGTCCTTTTCCATGTCAATTGTGGGGTGGTGCATGCCACAGTGGCCCCTGCTAAAAATCAGATTGCAATCTCAGACCGAGCTGAGAGATCTCCTCCCCACAACACCATGGGAACTGTCAAAACAAAAGGTTTGATGTTAGCAATGCGATTATCAGCACCTATGATTTGTATCATATATTTACTTTGTTGACTATTACTCACTCCACCAATTCCTGGAAGGTTTTGTGAAACCAGAGCTAAAGGCCAATTAGGTAGCCACTTAGCTCGAGAAATTACAGTAACATCTGCTCCAGTATCTACAATCCTAGTCAGTACTACACTCTGCCCCTGATAAAAAGCTTGCACTGGCATATTGGACGCTTTTCTGGGATCTGCTGTGTCCACCAAATTTCTGGGGCTCCTGTGGAGCTGAACCCCCCTCCCCCCCATCGAAATCACACAAGGGTAATATAGGAGATACAGAAAAGAAAAGCAGTTAAGCAATGCGGGACCCTCCAGGTACAGTGCAGGGTGGGAAGGGAGTCCACGCCATAATTTTGATTTCACTTGTAAAATCAGAATCAATTACTCCAGGGAAAACAAAAAGACCAGAAAGGGTAACAGAAGATCTCCCTAGCAACAATGCATTGTGACCTCCCCCCAGCGGTCCAAATGTCCCAGTTGATAACAAATGCACTGAGGAGTCTAAAAGGGTTACTATTGTGGAGCTGACCAGGTCCACGCTGGTGCTGCCTGCTGTAGCTGGGCGTAAGGCTGAGGCTGGGGTTGAGGAATCCCTCCTAGATTCACTTGTACAGGTGACGGGGATATTTGTGCCATCACGCGTTGCATCTATAGTCAGGGCAGCTATTTGTTGGTTCCTATTGCCTAAGTGAGCAAAAGTCTTTCCAGGCCTCTGCGCCATTCCGCCTCCCAAACAGTATATTGAGTGCGTTTCAATAGCAGTTGTGACAAAGATTTCAGGTCATGAGGAGTTAACATGTAGGAAGAAAAAACAGAGGTAATCATGCTTGCAAAATACAGTGAATGAGTGCTGTGTTCTGTAATGGTACGGCGCAGTTCTGTAATGGCAGAAAAAGGAATAGATTCCCAGGTTGGACCCTGCCCTTGGCGATATATGACAGACGCAACTATTTTTTCAGCTATGTCAAAAAGTCTTTCCTTCAACGCCTCCTGTGTTATGTTAGCCCAATGATCACGGGGATTTGGAGGAAACAAATCAGGCTTCTGAGTAGGGTTAATAGGTCTGGGATCAACTTCCAAATCCACCAAGAACACGTGAGGAGGTTTAAGAGCGACCTCCATAGAGGGTGGGTTAGAGGGATCAGGGCACGCGGCAGCAGAGGGTACAGAAGCAGTTGGAGAAGGTGCGGCATCAGACGCCGCTCCCTCCGAGGAGGGGGAGCTGCTTTCAGAAGCAGTTTTCTCTTTGTTAGTCTTTTCCTGCGCTTTAATAGCCTCCAATATCACCCTCCAGGCAGGCAGCATTTGAGTGGCTGCCTCATCTCCTCCTGTAGCACGATCCCATAATTTAACTCCCGCCTCATCCCACACCTCTGATGAAAAAGCCATGCTCAGGTTTAGCTTGGGCACTCTGGCAGCCACCCAACACAGCATGTTTTTAAGGGATTGGGAAGGTGTCTTGGTTTGAAAGACAGGTGTCTACTAAGGAAGGTGGAAACCTCCCTCAGAATAGAGAATGTGAACCCCCTCCCCTCCACATTATTATAACTTTGGAATCAAGGGCTTTCAGGCAAAGATATGGGAAAAGGAATAACAGTTCTTTACTAGTATCTATACCGAAGTAAACAAGCAACAACAACAAGCAGCAATAAAAACCAAAAACCAGAAACCTGGTGGCAGATGTCCCTGGGCTGCCAAGCACTTTCCTGTTTGATGTAGTCACAGTCACAACCAGCAGGGGCACTGTTGTTAGCGTGGAAAACACATAATCACTGAATGATTATATGCAGGTGCCTTTATTCTCGAGCTCAGGAAGCCGGGGTGTAACATCTACCCAAATCTGACTTCAACATGGATCTGAAGTGAATACATTTTATACCTTCCCTTACCTAACAGTGGTATGATCATATGTTAATCATCAACATTGTTCTATTGTTTTCTCCCAAGCATGACTTTAAGCCCCCCTCCTCCCGCAATATTTCTGATTTATTTCGCAGGTGTGAATCCGCATCAGTTAACTGAAACAATCCCGATGTTTTCTAAGCAATCTTCGTATTCATGTCAACCTGACCCTGTACAAGCGGTTCTTACCTACTCCCGTTCCCAAAGCCTATTCTTAACTATCCCGATTTTAGAAATATTTTAACCCTATGTTAACACTGTTGAGCTCCCAGCCGGGCAGGGCAAGTACGATGACTCCTGAAGAGCTGCAGGGGGCGCTGTTGCACAAGGTCAGGTCAGTCTCATGTGGTTGGTAATGGCAGGCGGGCTGGGTGGCAGGGCCACGCGCAGCAGAGAGCTCAGAGCAGTGAGCTGGAGCAGCAGGACTGGCTCACCCGGGCTAGCCAGCAAAGGTGGCAGAAAAGTCCGCAGTTATGGCAGATGCCGTGGTGCGTTCTGACAAGTGGGGGCAGGGGCAGGGGCAGCGACAGCCGGGCTCCTCCACAGTTATTGCAAAACGCAGCCAGGCAGGTGCGCATTCCAAGTGGGGAAAAGGGTTGAAATCCCGGGCACTTCCGCAAGCGAGAGCTCACCCAGCCAGGAAGAGAAGGCAGTGCAAAGCTGCGATGCCTTAAAAGCTGTTAAAAATAAGACACAGACACCACAGTAAAGGGAAAAAGGATATTACCTTGGTTTTAATAGGATCCCAGGTGCCCCCTCATCGAAGGTGGAACCACGCCGACGAAGCACACCAGGTACAACGTGTATACAATTTTATGGACCTCACAAATTAGCATATCTATCTTAAATCCCCCAATAAGAAACCTAACAAATGAAGTAATTGTCCCTCTATTCTAATTATCCCCCCCAAATGAGGCTACAATCTAGTTTAGAAAAACATGTTCCAGAGAGGAGGCTCCATTCAAGGTTGGAGCCTCTAATTCTGAGATAGTAGGGATGTTTTGTCTTCCCCAGAGGACCCCGAACTAGGCTAAATTATCAGAGTACAAGGGTTATAAGCATGTAGGGCTAAGGTACAGGGAGTGAAAAGTACAGGGAAAGGGAAAGGGTATAAACTGTATAAAAAGGGTATAAAAAGACTATAAAGAAAAAGGACAAAAACCATCAGGCATCAGCTGGATGTCCTGCTGTCACAGCCAAAGGAAAACAGCAACTTCCCTCTGCCTCCCTCCGGTGCCCAGTGAGAAAGTGAAATCCCAATGGTCAGATGCCTCCTCCCCTCACCATACCCAGACACAGCAGCCACACCCTTTGTCTCTTACAAAAAGAGTTAATGGTCCTTTAGTACCTGGTCATTGGTTCCCTAGTAACAGGGATGGAGAAAATTCCAACCCCCCCCCCCCCAAACTTCAACAGAAGGCACAGATTTTCTATGTTTTTCAAGTAAAAAAGACATAAGTTCAAGAACATGGCGGTCCACTGAGGACTGTCTGGTCCCCATGTCCTCCGTGGCTCACCTTCAAATCCGAAGGGGTCAATTGCTGGCCAGCTTCCTGCTTCTTGCAGCAGCACTTAAAGTCCCACGGGGCTCACCAATGGAATCTCAGCTAGGCATTTAATTGCTCCTCACACAGGGGCACCATTTGTCTGTGATTGATTATACAGACTTTGCCTGGTTCAGGCAAAGCCAACTTTATTGTACAAGGCACATCTTTATATATTGTTACAAACCAGCAGCTCAGCAGTTACAAAACCTCGGCTTCTAGGGTTACATGATTTGCATTTCTTAAGGGCTACAGATTACAATCTCCTCGCCTAATCTTCTGTTAACTACTATGCATAAGGTAAACACAGTCTTATCCTACTCTTTGTCTAGGCTCCTGCTAGATGCAACTCGTTTGTCTCTCCCAAGGTTTCACATTTAACCAGAGTTAAAATATCACTGCAGCTGTCTGATTCTGCAGCGTCACCCTGAACCCCCAAAGCTATTAATTTAATTTATTGGTAACAAAATCAAAGCAGGAAAATTAGAAATAAAAAATACCCTTAAAAACACATTTTCACCACCCCTCCCTCCTTCCCAGCTCTACCTCCTACCCCAGCGACGCAGGGAGACAGGGAATGGGGGTTATGGTCAGTTCATCACCTGTTGTTTCTCCTGCTGCTCAAGGAGACAAGTTGTCCCCCTGCTGCACTGTGGGGTCCCTCCCACAGGAGACAGTTCTTCATGAATTTCTCCAATGTGAGTCCATCTCACAGGCAACAGTCCTCCCCAAACTGCTGCAGCTGGGTCATTCTTCCATGGGATGCAGGCTGCTCCAGCATGGACTCCTCTCTCATTGGGCCTGCCACAGAGTCAGAGCCTCCTCTCAGGCATCCACCTGCTCTGGCGTGGGGATCCGCCACAGGTTACAGGTGGATCTCCGCATCCCCATGGATCTCCATGGGCTGCAGGGGGACAGCCTGCTTCACCATGGTATTCACTAAATGCTGGAGAGGAATCTCAGCTCCAGTGCCTGGAGCACCTCCTGCCCCTCCTTCTCCACTGACCTTGGTGTCTGCATAGTTGTTCCTCTCACATGTTCTCACCCTACTCTTCTCTGGCCACAATTAAAAGTGCACCATAATTTTTTTCTTTCTTCCTAAATATGTTATCACATAGGTGTTACTACTATTTCTAATTGGCCCAGCCTTGACCAGCAGCACATCCGTCTTTGGACCTGGCGGAGATTGGCTCTGCCAGGCATGGAGGAAGCCTCTGGCAGTTTCTCACAGAAGCCATCCCTGCAGTTCCCCCCCCTCCCCCTGAAAACCAGGCCAGACAAGCCCAATACAACAGTAATTTGTTATAATGGGAAATAAAACATCAAAACATCAAAGGAGGTATCACAGGTGTCACTACTGGGATGTGTCTTGAAACACTGGAAACAAATTGGGGGTGATCCCCTTGTCACCAAATTACTGAAAACTGGATAAAATAAAACTCCTTAACACCAATTTAGGGTTTAAGAGGGCATCATTTATTCAGGCACCTGGAATGGCATGGGGTATAACTCCTCTTAACATGTCCCCTGATTTCGACAAGTGTGTTGCTAATACACAGTCACTACATGCATACTATAATTTGTCCATTACCGTAAAAACCTTCCCCATGTTCCCCAAGTTCCCAAACTCAGTCCTTGTTTTGGCTGTAGTTGCATTCCTAAGCCAGATGTCTCTTTTTTATTTTCCAACATCTGTCGCTGTTGAGCCGCTAGCAGAGAAAAATGGTCCAGGTTCAAAGTGTGGCATCAAGAAGAAGGTTTTATTATTTAATTCCAACTTATATAGACTTTTCAAAGGTCACCCAGATTGGTCAGTTCGAAGCCTCCCTCTAGGCCTGATTGGCCAGGCCTGAACTGTCCATATCTTGAGAAACTGTTTCAACAAACATCCAAACTTTATCTTTGTTTATAAAAACACAGGAAGAAGAGAGAAAGAATTCTCATGGGAAAGGCCTGTGCTAGCCACAAACATCCTTGCCTGAAGAGCAGTTTCTAAAGGCCTTGTTTCTCTGCTAAATGTTCACAGTCACGGTGTCTTGTCTGCTAAAAGCTCACAGTAGAAATTGAATTACCTTTTTGGTATCACCCTTATGCAAGAAAAACTTATAAAATTTTATAATCAGTGGTGACCACTTTACACATTGGAAGATCAAGAGAAGTGGCCTAAGGGCAGAACTTTACAATATAATACCATATTGCAATTAATGTTGCTTGATAGAAGGGACAATAAGTAGGATGAAGTTCCTTATGTCAACTTGTTTTTCATTGTAGGAAATCCCCCAGAATGTCAAAATAAATGTGGGAAGACCTCTCAAGATCCATTAAGTTTAGAGGGAAGGGAAGGGAAGGGAAGGGAAGGGAAGGGAAGGGAAGGGAAGGGAAGGGAAGGGAAAGGAAGGCAAGGCAAGGCAAAGGGTTGAAGGGATGTTGTTCTGTGTGTAGCATAGGACAGAGGTGCTTAAAGTGCAGGCGAGAGGAGGAGGATGATTTAGAACTGATGATTGCTCCTGGGCAGAGAAGGGGGGGTAACATAACGACGAGAGGGAAACTCACGGCAGTCTCAATATGAGATATAGAGTAAGCTCCATTTTATTTCACCAAACGAGAAACTTATATACTGTTACAGAAGTTACTAATTATAGCTACACACACACCTGCAGTCTGTTCTCACACATTCAGGGATCTTCCCGGTGACTCCCTTTTTCTTTCTCATAACACTTCTGACTCCCTATTCTTTCCCATGACATTCTTCCCACAGAACATTCTCAGGTAAACAAGCCACTGTAGCTTGTTAGGATTTTACTGAGGCCTGAGTATGCTGAGGCCCTGCTCAGGTATATTCAGTTAGCATAAGTTTTGCTGGAAAACTGCGTTTTCCAACAGGGGGGGAATGATGAATTTCCAGGAAATGTGTCTAGACCTATGAATAGGTCATGGGAAAGTGGACTGGAACAGAAAGAACATTTTGGAGGATCTGAGAATTTTAGTCCAATTGCAGCACACACTAGAAGGCGGCAAGGAGATGCTGGAGGAGATGCTGGAGGAGATGCTGGAGGAGATGCTGGAGATGTTCTTATGGCTACCTGCTAGCAGGCAGTGGGGAATCATGGTCCAGTAACAGTAAAAAACCTGTTTTCAATTGTGGATTTAATGTCATTGAAGCAGGTGGCAGGAGTTTATATGGAAGACCCAGATAGAGCTGCTAAAGTGTTTGAAACCATAATTAGGACCCAAGACCCTGACTGGAATGATATACAAGTCATGTTAGATATGTTCTTGAATAGTACAGAGAAAAAGATGGTGTTGAGTGCAGCCAGAAAGCAGGTGGAGGGGGCACATACTAATGGAGACTTAGAGGGAACTGTAGATCAGAATTTTCCTTCTACAGACCCAAGGTGGGACCCTAATTGACCTGGGCCCTGAGATCATTTAACAAGCTATCAGAGACGGGTATTATTTGGTGTGAAGCATGAACTGGTCAAAACTGTATGAGGTAAAGCAGGTGTATTGGGTCTGGCTGAGCTGGAGTTCATTTCCCCACAGCAGCCCTCACAGTGCTGTATTATGCATTGGGAGCCAGAAAGGTGTTGAGAACACACCAGTGTTTTGGCTGCTGAGCAGCACTGGCACAGCATTGGTGCTGTCTCTCAACATCATCCCCCCATCAAGGGGCTGGGGGTGGGCAAGATCCTAGGAGTGGACGCAACTATGCCAGCTGACCCAAACTGAAAAAAAGGGATATTCCATAACACGACATCAACTCAGATATAAAAGCTAAGCAAGGGAGGAGGAAGGGGGGAATTTGTTATTTACAATGTTTGCCTTCCAGAGCAACTGCTCCACATGCTGAAGCCCTGCTTCCCAGGAAGTGGCTGAACATCACTTGATGATGGGAAGTAGAAAATAAACCTATTTTTTTTCTCTTTCCTTATGCACATACAAACTTTTGCTTTTGCTTTAGCTTTAGTAAAATGCCTTATCGCAACCTACAAGTTGTTTTCCATCTTATTTTCTTTCCCTTCTCCAGCTGGAAGGGTAGTGATAGAGTGGCTTGGTGGGCATCTGGTGTCCAGCCAAGGTCAACCCACCACAGCAGGTCAGTACTGAATCTCACATGACTTTCATGGAACGATTGAAGGTGACTGCCAGAAAATATACTAATCTGGATCCTGAGAACCAGAGGAAGCAGTACACCTAGCAACAATCTTTATAGGGCAGTGGGCCCCAGATATTAGAAAGAAACTCTAGAAACTGGAAGGAGTGGAGTTACGTGACTGAGGAAAGTTGTTAGAAGCTTGGAAAGCATATCGCAACAGGGATAAGGAAAAATAAATAGGACAAACTAAAAGGGAAAATAAAAGATATATGGACATACTTTTGACTCCAGAGGGAGCTAATGGACTGGCTAACAAGGTAGGGGGAAGAGGGGATTGGGGGAGATCAAGGGGAATGGGAGGCAGGAGGCTCCTACCATTTCCCTGACAATGATTAAGGGAAGACCAGTGTGCTCTTTGTAAAGAAGAGGGATAGTGGAAGCAGGGAATGTCTGCAGGCTGGGAAGCTACACCTGGTCTTATAGGCTGTTGCATTAGAAAATGAAGATTGATGGGAACTGGGGGATTCTACACCAGCTTAACTCCTGGTTACACTGAGGCTGGGAAAAGAGAGTGTGAATCAGAGTATAATACACCAATATTGCTGGTTAAAAAGCAAAATGGATTAGTACAAGATTTAAGCACCATTATTAAAATAGTACCAGATATTCATCCAGTACTAGCTAATCCATACACATTCTTGACAGCACTGAAATGGTTTACAGTGATTGATCTTAAGGATGCCTTTTTCTGCATACCCTTGGAAGAAAATGGTCAAGAAATTGCTTTTGAATGGGAAAGTCCCACCTCTGGATGCAAAGTTCAATTAACCTGGACTGTCCCACTGCTAGGATTTAAGAATAGCCTAACAATATTCGGAAATCAGCTAGCAATATATATATATATATATATATATATATGTATTCTAGTAAAGAACTCTTATTCCTTTTCTCATGTCTTTGCCTGAAAGCCCCGTAATTTGAAAGTTATAATAATTTGGAGGTAGGGGTCATCTTTTTCATTCCAGGAAGGTTCCCGCCTTCCTTGGCAGACACCTGTCTTTTAAACCAGGATGCCTAGGTGACCCAAAAGAATGTGTATTGTATTCCGTATTTTCTCTACACCAACCTGCCCAAGATTATTACTGTCCCTTTAAGACCAGGAAGCCAGAAGTTGAACTGGAGCGTTTTACCCAGGGTCCCTTTAAAAAGATGGAACACACAAGTGTGAGGAATCCATTGTTTCTCTCTGAGCTCCAGAGGGGGTTGCCTGGCACAGGTCTCCAAGTGGTGTCGCTGTTGTACCTGGAACGAAGTGATCGGAGCACACACCAGCTTGGTCAAAGCAACTGAAGGTTTATTGTGATTACCATACTTTATATACAGGCGAGAACAATATTGTGATTGGATAGCGGTCACCCATCCCCCGGGGTGATTGGCTGAGGTGCTACAACACTCAATTCCAAACACACTCAGTTCTCACAGTCCTTATCTATGTTTCTCATACTTCACAAGAGAAAGGAAAGTTTCCCAAGCGAGGTCCTGTGCAGCCACAGTTCCCCCTTTTTATTTAAAAACCAAAAGGTATTGCTTGTAATCCTCTGCAAGTCCCTTGAAGAAGGGAGTACAAACTCAGCATAAAGGATCTGCTTGGTAATGGCCAGTTACCAGAGCCTAAACTGAATACCGATAAGGGGTCTGCTCGGTAGTGGCCAGTTACCAAACAGAGCCCAAACCAGATGCTGATTCAAGGTGGACAGAGAGACTCTCCAGCAATACCATGGGTGATACATCTATCAAAACTCAATTCTATATCACAGTTCTATCAAAATTAATTCAAAACATAGCTTTCAAAGTCCTTGCTTCTGACTCCATATTAAAAGAAACCTAAAGTTCAGTCTCTGCTTGTGGAAGGACCGTCTGCCTAATCGATATCCTGGCCATCATCACAAGGATCATTCGGTTGATAGTTCGCATTCTGGTTATCATTCTGAGGTTGCCGGTTCTGTCTCTGGAGCCGCAGGTCAGGGTGAACGCATCTTGCAGGCAGCCACCGTAACCCAGTATCTGTGCAAACGCAAGCATACCCACGACCCCAAGCAATAAGCTCATGTGGGCCTTCCCAGGAGTGGCAACACAGATTCTTTCCCATGGGAACTTTTCTCTTCTTCTTCCTATGTTTTATAAATAAAGATAAAGTTCTTGTGTTATTGAAATGGTCTTTTGGAAGATAGGTGGTTCAAGCCTGGCCAGTCGGCCTGGGGGAGGTTTTGAATTGGTCCAATCCAAACAGCCTGTTGAAGTCTATATAATTGCTAAAATAAATAATAAATTCAGAATCCTTTTGATCACCCGAGAAAGTTCCTGACTCTTCACTCCGCTAGCGGTCCAACAGTGACACTCAGGTGTTAGTAAGTAGGTTCTGTACCCAGACCTCCGCCTGGGGAAAGTGTGTCTCGCCTGATGACTGCAATGAGAGAAAACGTGGTTCAAGATTACAGGATTATTCGAATTTGGTGGCACTGTGAGGTGATTAATTGTATACAAAGCTTTTTCCAGGCGGCTCTGTGGGGTTTCTCCATGCATTCCCCCTTTTTGCTTTTCCAAAGCACGCTTCAAAGTACCATGAGCGCGTTCAACAATGGCTTGGCCAGTAGGAGAATGCAGAATACTGAATTTATGGTCTACACTTCATAGGTACAAAAACTGCCACACCTTCTGCGAGGCGTAGGCAGGACCATTATCAGTTTTCACAGTAGATGGCACGACCAGGACCGAGAAAGCCAATTTCCAATGGGCAATGACATCGCAGCCTTTTTCTCCAGTATGAGCAGATGCCCACATGGCTGAGGAGAAAGTGTCAATAGACACGTGCACATATTTGAATTGGCTAAATTCAGGGATGTGCGTCACATCCGTCTGCCACAGCTGCAAGGCCATTAGGCCTCTGCGGTTTACCCCTGGTGGCAGAGGTGCAGCGAGTCAGTGACAATCAGCACAAGCGCTGAAAATGTCATGAGCCTCAGTTGGCATCAACTGAAACTGCTTCTGCAGGGTATGTGCACTCTGATGAAAGAAACTGTGCGATGCCTTGGCTTGTGCAATTTTGTCAGGCTGAGGTGCCATCCACGCAGGGTTGGCTAACATGTCAGCCCTGGCATTGCCTTCTGTTATAAAACCTGGTCATTTGGTGTGGCATCGAAAGTGCAAAATGTAATATGGGTGCATTCGAACTTGAATTGCACTCTACAAAGTTTGCAATAGTGAAAACAGAGCCACATAATTGACTTCCTTTAGAAGTGAACAATCTAAATGTTTAGTTGGTCTGCTACATAAGCAGAATCAGTGACCAAATTCAAAGGTACCTGAGAGAACTGCTGAAAAACCATGGCAACTGCCTTCAATTCGACCAGCTGGGCAGAGCCTGACTCGTGGCCTTTCAGCACCTGCCACTCAGATCCCTCCTTCCAGGTGACAATGGCCTTTCCTGTTTTTCCAGAACTATCCATGAAGTTGGTGGGTCCGTTCACTGGCACCTGACTGTTCTTTGGTCACAAGGTGAAACTGGTTAAATTTGCCAAATGTAGTAATTTGTGGCTGGGCAGGGGATAAGCAATCTGCCCTGAAAAGTTTTGCAGTGCACTTTGCAAAGGAGCGCTATTAGCAAGGCTCTATTCAAAGCTGTCCCGCGATACAGGAAAAACAATCGCTGCAGGATCCGCTGCCATCATTTGTAAACACCGATGACCACATTTGATTATCAGACAAGCGATCAATTCGAACAACGTGGGTGCTGTCTTTTTTGGCTGATGAGGCAAAAAGACCCATTCCAGGATATGCAAAGGGTCAGCCCATTGTTTGTTCCACTGGCCAATGATACCTGTAGGATGGAGGTCTGGAGCAGTAATGAAAACAGTGATATCAATAGAAGGATCCACTCAATGAACCTGACGAGCAGAAACAGCTTGCTGCACTTCATTCAGCACTCATCGCACCTCAGGAGTCAATTTCCGTGGTGAGTTTAGATCAGGGTCCCCCTTTAAAACATTAAAGAGCTGGGAAAGTTGTGTGGTGGTCAGTCCTAAATAAGGACAAAACCAATAAGCAATTTCTGGGCATCTTTCAGGGTCTTATTAGAGTCTGAGAACCGCACCTCTTGGTGTTGTATAGCTTGATCCAAAATTTTGACTCCCAAATATTTCCAAGGAGGCTGCTGTTGAACTTTCTCTGGAGACACTTGCAACCCATAGGAATGCAGGGCAGTGAGCAATAGAGGCTGTAACCTCTGCAGCTCGTCCTGGGTGGATGCTGCCACCAGGATATCATCCATATAATGGTAGCAGAATGCCTCAGGAAACTGCTCGCAGACTCCAGACAAAGCCTGAGCCTAGCTGACAGATAGTCGGGCTATTCTTCATGCCCTGAGGTAATACTTTCTATTGAAATCTCTTTACAGGCTCCACATTGTTAATTGCAGGCACGGTAAAGGCAAATTTTGGTCCGTCATTGGGGTGCAAAGGAATTGTGAAAAACAATCCTTCAAATCAATGATCAAGATTTCCCACCCTGTGGAAATCATTGTGGGTGAGGGCATACCAGCCTGTAAGCTCCCCATACTTTCCATCACTGCATTAACTTTTCGGAGATCTTGCAACAGTCTCCATTTCCCCGATTTTTTCTTAATTACGAAAACAGGGGTGTTCCAGGGACTAGTAGAATGCTCAATGTGTCCCTGCTGCAGTTGCTCCTGAACCACCTGACAAAGGGTAACTAATTTGTCTTTTGGCGGGGGCCATTGTGGTTCCCATATCAGTGTTTTGGTCACCCATCACAGAGATAGTGTAGAATACGGTGCGCCCTTGCACACAGTGACCCCTATCAAAAATTTGTCTCGATCTGCACCCCCCAGGCTGCCAACACATCCCATCCCCAGAGGTTAACTGGAGCTGAAGTAACATAGGGCCGGATTGTTGCTATGTGTCCCTCCGGGTCTTTTACCAACACAGGTCTTTCGCTCAGTTGGCACTGTGTGGTTCCTTCTAGCCCCACGGTGGCCGATCCCACAGGGGCTAGAGGCCATGAAGGAGGCCATGAAAAGGAGGAGAGAATCGTTACATCAGCACCCGTATCAATCAAACCTTGGAGCTGAATCTGGTGCGGAAGATCTTTCAGCAGGATGAGGGCACATTTCATCTGTGGCCTCTGACTAGAAATGTCTGCAGCCTAGCAGATCTGCGGAAGTTCCGGAGATCCAGTGCTGCTACCTCCTCAAGCTTGTAGTTCTTCCCTGGGGACACAATACTCAAAAGGCACTAGTTGAGCAATGTGAGTCTTTTCAGGTATATTGAAAGGGGGTTTTGACGTGGAAACCATAGCGTGAATCTGGCCTGTAAAATCAGCATCTATAACTTCTGGGTGGACAAAAATCCCTTGATGGGTGACATCAGGTCTTCCCACAAACAGCACACTGAGTCCCTGACTTAGGGGTCCACGTGCATCCAAGGGAACCCTATGGATGCTACCAGATTCTAGGACGACTGTTTTTGCGGCGTACATGTCAACCCAGGCTGGTCCTTGGGTACCGTCTCTAAATTGGCAGGGTAGGCCTGTGCCGGCGCCCCGTTTTTTGGGGAACGTTTGCGTCGGAGGGCAATTCCCCCTTTTTGCACTCCTCCTCACGTTTCCCAACAGAGGTCGACCATCTACATGGTACTTAGACCTGCAATAGTCTGAACAATGACTTGGCCTACCACACCTCCAGCACTGGGGAATCCCGGTTCCCGTATTTTCCTTCTGCTTCGATTTAGCTCATTTCCGTTTGTTCCCGACCTTGGGCTGCTTTTGTCCATGGTCAGTGAGTGTCTGACCATGCAACAGAAGTGCAGCCAAGGCAGACCTCTTTTGGTTCCCTGATCCCACCTTAGAGCAAGCTTCTACCATTTCTGCGAGTGTAGGGTCCCCAGGAAGGGCATCTATGGTCTTTGTACACTCATCGTTGGTCTTGTCTCTTGTCAACTGTTTACCCAATATCTGTCTCAATGAATCATCTTCCACCTGCTTTTCCAGGGCTGCCACTACCTTTTCTACAAAAGACAGGAAAAGCTAAGACTGCCCCTGAGATATTTTTGAATACCGTGGTTGTCGGGGCAGCCATGTCTATGGTTTTTATGATGGCTCCCATACTGATCTTTTGGGCCTGCTCCAGGACCCGAGGATCCCAAGTAGCCTGGATGTCGGAGCTAGAAAAATAATGAGTCCCCATAAGGGCATCTACCCCAACCACATTTCTAGGGTTCTCAGAAGGCAAGTGCATAATCTGTAATGCGTGTTTTTCAGCCGGTTTTCTCCAGTTATTCTCAAAAACTGCATATTGTACAGGCTGAAACAGAACTTGACCCAAATGCTTAATATTAAATGGAGCAAGCTGGTCAGTATTCATCACTCTAATAATTTGCACAACTTCAGATGATTCAAGGCCATACTGTGCTATTTTACTCTGCAGGTCCTGAACCACCTTCCATGCAATAGCATCATGTCAGTGTTCCTGACCCGAATTCGGGGGAGCCTTGTGCACAGGAAAGGCTTGGGCATCCCCTTGCAGGGTGTTAGTATCACCTTGATCTGCTGGTAACACCTCCTAGAGGCACTGTAGCAGCCACCTGATTCTTTTCAGGGTTCCCTGTCTGGTCTGGCATCCCCATTCTTTCTAAAAGATTCCAATCTCCGGCCTCTAGAGTGCCCAACTTTACCGATTCCCAGAAACATTTGGGATTTCTTGGGCGCACTGTCACCGTACAGTCTGGGAATGTCCAAAGACAGTTCTGTAGCAGGCGCTTCTTTCGCCACCCTGCCACCGAAGATTTTCGCCCTGGAGCAAGCACGTCATCTAAATTGCTGTCTGAGTCATCAGACCAGGCTTTCTCCGTGAGCCCTATCACGAATGATGGAGTTTGGCCGGGTGTAGACGTTGTGCCGAGAGGCGGCACGGCGGCGGAGCTCAGAGTTTAGTGCAGGGAAGGCAGCGACACAGGTGGAGCGTTGTGAGGTCCCGCTGGCTGCACTGGCAAATTACCAATCAAAGCCATCTGCTGCGCCGGCGTAGAAGCGGCCAGGTTGGCGTGCCATGCTGGGGTTGCCTCTGCCACCGGGACCGTCGCTGGGACCAACGTATTCTGCCTGGAATTCACCTGCGTCCCTGTCGTCATTACTGCTTTCGTCGCGGGATGAGCCCTGTCCGCATTCCGGGTTGCCGGCGTTGGCACTTCCAGCCCACTCTGCCGCGGGTCAGAAGCCTCTCGCAAATGGGCCTCCGATAGCACCGCCAAGTGTTGACAGATCCCGGTAAGCAGGCATGAGATATCCATTAGAAGCCAGTTCGAGAGGGGGAGTGGCGCCTGCGGGAATCCAGGCATTTGCGCTGGCGTACCGCCGATAGGCCCCACCAGGCCGGCCAGAGCGAAAGCGGCTGACGTTTGCGGAAAGCCGGCCGGAGCGTGCACAGCTGACGCTTGGGGGGGACCGGCCGGGGCGTTTGCAGCTGATGCTTGGCGTGGCCCAGGTTGCGCCGGGTTAAGTCGCGCGGTCATCGCCAGCGCGGGCCGCCCCGCCCCTGCGGTCTGAGCAGGCGGGCACGGGGTGTGCCCCGGCCCGGGCTGCGCTGAAAGGGGTCGCGGGGTCTGGGCCGACGCGGACAACCCTTTGGTCTGAGCAGGCGGACACGGGGTTTGCCCCGGGCCGGGGCGCGCTGGGGGGAGGTCGCGGGGGGACCGGAGGCAGCGCAGACCCCGGCAACGCCGCAGAGGTGGCAGCCGAGGAGCTGTGTAGGCTCTTCTCCTGTTTCAACATCTCTGCGAGCTGTTTCACAGGCGATGGGTACTTCGGCGGGATGTAGTCCCGTGGCGAGGCATACTTCCGCTGCACAGGTCCGTCCGCCATAGCTGGGATGGCCAGGGGCAGGGACTCCTCAGACCGGTCATCACCGACTGGGATCAGGGAGTCTAGACAGAGAGGGACATCCTCTCCCCCAATATAAGCTTCTTGATCTCTTATCGAGTCCAAGATTCGTCTCCATATACCATATAAACGCATAGTTTTTGGGTTCCTAAATGTGAGTTCCCCACCGAGTCGCAGCCACATACCAGTATCGACCTCCGTCTCTAACACTTCTGAGAAGCCATGGTCCACAACCCAGTCTAACAGGGTACGCACCACGTGCTCTCGCCACTTGGCCCTCGGACCACCCCAGGTATCCTTCAGGGCCGACAGCACCACGCCGCTGCTGCTTGGGACGGAACCGTCCATTTTTCTCCCGATCCCCGAGGCAAGCGGGGGAGGAAAAAGGCGGGGGTGAGGGTCGTTCCATACCTTCCGAACTGGTGCATGTAGTACATGTCGGCGGTCACCAGATGTCGCTGTTGTACCAATAACGAAGCGAAAGTCACAGCCAGTAAACGCAGTAGAAGAGCGTTTATTATCGTAACAACTTTATATATGGCAAGAACAATAACATGATTGGACAGTGGTCACCCACCCCCCGGGGTGATTGGCTGAGATGCTACAACACCCAATTCCAAACACACTCTCTTCTCACAGTCTTTATCTTATGTTTCTCATACTTCACGTGAGAAAGGAAAATTTCTCAAGAGAGGACCTGTGCAGCTACAGTCATCCTTCTCTCCCTTCTTGAAAATCGCAACAATGTTTGCCAGCTTCCATTCAGCTGGGACCTCACCAGCTTCCCAAGACCATTCAAAAATCATCGAGAGAAGCCTCGTGATGAAATCAGCAGCTTTGAGTGTTCTCGAATTAATCCCATCTCAGGCCTCGTAGACTTAGAGGAATCCAGCTGGAGTAGCAGATCCTGCACAAGTTCAGGGGCAACTGGGAGTTTATGATTCTCACAGCCATGGTACTCCAGCTCAGGGTACTGGGACCCCATTAGCCCATCATCAGTATTGAAGACTGAGGCAAAGAAAGCATTAAACACCTCTGCCTTGTCTATGTCCCTGTTTGTGAGGTGACCATCCTCATCCTGTAATGGCTGATGTTGGTTCTGCACTGCCTTTTGCTAGTGACATATTTTAAAAACTCTCTTGTCTCCCACAGTACTGGCCAGATTCAACTCAAATTGAGCTTTGGCCACACAGATTTTCTTCTTACAGTGGCGAGCAGCACCTCTGCATTCTTCCCATGTCAACTTACCCTGCTTCCACTGGCCAGACCCCTTCCTTTTTTTTGCCCTAGCTCCAGAAGAAGATCACTGCTCAGCCAAGCTAGATCCAGGGAGGAGATTTCAGTCCTCTTCTGCCTGGGAGATCACTGATTGCATTCTTGTGTCTGGTACTCTCCCGCCCCCAAGCAGAGGGAGAATCTTTTGAGCTGCCTATTACAGCTAAGACACTGGCTCACATGGATGAGGAAGTACAAAGGTTTTCTTCAAAGTTTCAGAGCCAGGAAAACAGTCTCTCCACAATCGGTGTATCCATTTCCTGGTAATACATTGCTGCCAAGTTGCTGGAATGTGATGCACGGATGCTTTGAATCACCTTCCTCCACATGGCCAGTGTGCAAGGGACATCCTCTGGATCTTTAGGAACCTTATCACTTTTTAGATCACTATAGATGACTTCTAGCACTGCTAATTCTCTCAAGTACTGGATACCTTTGTCTGCAGTGGTCCACTTCCCTGGGGAGTTCACAAAATCTTCCTTAAATGGATATCTTGCCCTCACACCTGAGAGGAGCCATCTCTAGAGGCTGCAAATTGCTCCTTCTTTTCCAATTCCTCTTTCAACTGCCTGATCTTTAGCAAGGGATCCCAGCTGTTGGGCTTCATGGCCTTCTAACTGCTGACTGTCAGCCCTGTTATCTCAGCATTGAAGCAGCCATGCAGAAATCCACTCACCTGGCTGGCGGCTGTAATCTTTTTGCAAGTCTCAAAGTTCTGATGAGGTCAGGGACCTGGTAGTTTCCGCTTCCTGTTTGAATTCCCTCACTCCTTCCTCCCATTCCTTTGTCAAATGACTGGTTTCTTGATCAGACCCTTCCTTTTCTTCTTCTTCCTCCCTTTCTAATTGATGATATGGACCTGTAACTTGCCTGGTCAATTACTGTAGTTGCTGTCATTTGAGTCCCTGTGTCAGGCATAGTGTCCTCAAACACAGTTTGGGTTCCTGCCTCAACTACAGTCCTCTGAGAGTACTGAAAAGTGGCTTGGTAGGCACAAGCCAGGCCCCAGTACAGGTCGAGAACACTCCAGTGTTTTGGCTACTGCTGAGCAGCGCAGGCACAGTATCACTACTGTCTCTCCAATATTTGGCACCCCTCCTGTGTTGGTTTGAAAACAAACCAGTGGGAGATCACAAGTCAGGATTGAAATTAAAAATAAGTGAAATAATAGAAGGAAAAGCACTGACAAAGTCAGATACAACCTAACACCCTGTTAGGGTGGTAGTAGCAGTCCAACTGAAGTAGTCCAGTTGAAGCAGTGATCCTGCAAAGGTCTAGTCTCCAGCTGAAGATCCAGTGGTAGCTCTTATCCTCTGGGAACCCAGTAGATAGGGCTAGCTCAGGCATTTCCAAGGCCAGGTTATATCCAGGTGGGAACACCTGGCTCCTCCCTCCTGGGCAGAGCATCCCACAATGGGATAAGTCCATGAGTCACACGGTGGGTCCCTGATGGCCCATTGCCTGTCATGCGGGGTGGGTTATTAGCAGCTGATAACAGCTAACGGCCCACAGCTGGTGGTAATAGAAAACTACATCTATATTGCAACCTAGGACACCTCCCAATAGGCTGGGGGTGAGCAAGACCTTAGGAGGGGACATAACCAAGACAGGTGACCCAAATTAACCAAAGGGATACTCCATATGATATGACGTCAGCCCAGATATAAAAGCTAAGAAAAGGAGGAGGAAGGGGGGGGCATTCATTATTTGCAATGCTCGCCTTTTGGAGCAAATGATATGCGTGCTGAGGCTCTGCTTCCTGGGAAGTGGCTGGACATTGCTTGCTGATGGGAAGTAGAAAATAAAATATTTTGATTTTTTTCCCCTTTGCTTGTGCATGTGACCTTTGCCATTGCATTGGCAAACTGCCTTTATCTCAACCTATGAGGTTTTTTCCCATCTTCTTTCCTCCCCCCATCCTGCTGAGGAGGGGAGAGATAACATTATAAAAGGCTGGGTGGAAAATGGATCCAGAGCAGCCCTGAGGAAAAAGACTTGGGGGAGTTGATGGATGAAAAGCTTGACATCTCTTGGCAATGCACATTTGCAAGCCAGAAGGCCAACCATATCCTGGGCTGCATCCAAAGGAGTGTGGCCAGCAGGTCAGGGGAGGTGATTCTTCCTCTCCACTCTGCTCTTGTGAGACCCCACCTGGAGTCCTGCATCCAGCTCTAGGGCCCCCAACATAAGAAGGACATGGACTTATTGCAGTGAGTCCAGAGGAGGGACACTGAATTGACCACAGGGCTGGAGCACCTCTCCTATGAAGACAGGCTGAGAGAGTTGGGGCTGTTCAGCCTGGAGGAGAGAAGGCTAAAGGGAAACTTTATAGCTGCTTTCCAGTATCTGAAGGGAGCCTACAAGAAAGCTGGAGAGGGACTTTTTACAAGGGCATGGAGTAACAGGACAAGGGGAAATGGTTTCACACTGACAGAGGGCAGGTTTATATTAGATATTAGGAAGAAAATCTTCCTTATGAAGGTGGTGAGGCACTGGAACACGTTGTTCAGAGAAGCTGTGGCTGCCCCATTCCTGGAAGTGTTCAAGGCCAGGTTGGACGGGGCTCTGAGCAACTTTGTCTAGTGAAAGCTGTCCCAGCCCATGGCAGGGGTAGAACTGGATGGTCTTAAAGGTCCCTTCCAACCCAAACCATTCTATGGTTCAATCTGTAACATGCAGTGCAAACAACTTTAAGGGAGAAGAGATGCATATAAAGTTGGATATTTTGCAATCTTCCAGAATGTCTACATTTTAGATGTATATTAGCAAAGATGGGATTGATTTGGAATTTAATTTGCAGACACCAGAAACCTTGCCTGGTCATACCAAAACAAAACACCATTATAGAGAATATGCAGAATGGCTTAAAGGTCAACAAATTGGTCTTGAAGCTTTGTCTTCCTGTTACCAAGCTCAAGATGTAGGAACAGGAACATTAATGGTTGTAAAACAGGTAAATAGTTTACTTTCTTGAATATATTGTGCTCTTTATTCAGTATTTCTTTGAAATTTTGAATATAAAAGCTTTCTGCTCTCAGACTTCTGTTCCCTACTTCCTCTTTTCCCTGTCATGTATACTCACATGATACATAATGCAAAGTCCTTATGTGCATGGAATTAACATAATGTTTTCTGTTGCCTTTACTTCTCCTTAAAAGGAAAAAAATGGACTTTTTTATATGCCTCTTTTCTTTCAAATGCATTTTTGTTTTTATCATGTTCACAAATCAGTGACAGATATAGAAACGGAGTCCAGATCTCTTGATTTACAAATTGATGCTTTATTCAAAAGATAGCTATTAAAAGTAATTTCCACTTGTCAAGTTTTTTTTTCCTATAAACAGTTAAAGTAGAGAAAATGTAGTTTAATGTTTTTTAACTCTGATCCAACAGCCAACTTTGAGGCAAGTGTTTTTAATATCTACATTATTAGATACAAAAATGTGACTAAGAGGCCCAAATGCACATGCATCACTCAGCATTTTGGAAGGTTCTAGCATGAGTAAATCTTCCATGCTTAAGGTGCCCTAGGTCTGAATCAGTAATATCAACATAGAGGGAATCTTAGTCCTGACATTTTCTTATTATTATAGAATGAACTTATATCTATGGAACTGAGCAATTTCAGAATATGTAATAAGGGAAAGAATATCTATCATCAGGTATTTCTCCTTTGAAATTCTCTGGCTTGTAAAAGATTAGGACTGTCCATGTGGTCCTTGAGGCTTCTCCTGGAGAGATGATGACAACTCCTGAGGCCCAGGGGAAATTCTCTGTAGCATACTACTATTTCAGATTTAGTATGTGTCTTGGGGTGATGTTATGATAATCCTGTATTCCCTATCGTTTGCTTTTTCTGCCCAGAAATGTGATCCTGTTGATTTAAGTTAGTGTAGCAGCCAGGAGGAGCTCCGCCAGCACGTGGATTGTTCTGACAACTCTCCCCAACTCTCCCCCAGGCTTCTAAGCCTGGAAGCCGGGGGGGGGGACATTCCTTTCATTTGGCTGCTGTTGCTGCTGCTGCTAGTTTTTTTCCCTTGGACTGCGAGAGCAACATCCTGGTCGGCTTCTGCTTTTTTCTTCTCTTCTTGGACTGTTTGGCTTGCTTGCTCGTCTGACATCAGACAACCCCTGGGGAGCGGCCGGAGCGACTTCCCCCCCCAGCCCCTCGGACCATCGAGGGGGAAGCTAAGCCCAAGAAAGAAGGGACTCTAAATCCACCAGCTGCCTTTGCAGGTTAAATACCTAATAGCTCCTTTTTTCCCTTTTCCCGTGCCCTATAGAGCACTTTGTCTGTTTTGTCAAATAAACAGTTTTGGTTTTTTTTCTTTCACTTTCATCCAAGAACTTCTGTTGTGGTGGGGGGAGGAAGTGTCAGAAGCCCTTTTCTTTGGGGGAGGCGTTTGTTAAGGGCGCTTTCCTCCTAAAATTGTCTCTAACCCAAGACAGTATGGATCAGTTTCAGTTATGGACTTCTGATTGGGTTTTTTTGCCTATTGACCTTCTGGGATAAGAAGTTTAGTTATGAAACAGGTAGTATGGTTAAACTAGTAAAAAGTCTTGCAAGTACTATCACTGTTAGAATCCTGTTTCAGACCTTGTCTTTATTCCTTTTCTTCAACTTCTGAAAAAATAAATTAAAAAAAAATCCTAGTTTAAGCACAAGAGAGTGAAGAGGGAAATTTCCCCATGCCACACTTGGAGAGCTTTTGTTGGTATTTCTTCAGAAGATCACTCTTAATTTTCTATGACTTTCACATGGAAATATATGGTCTCAGCTGAAGGGACTTGAGACAACAGAATACTTGCTATTTTCAGATGGTGAAAAGGGACAGAAACCCATCCATTCTTGTTACTGCACTGAAGGGAGATGGTTACAGAATTGGAAATGTAAGGTAAATCTGAATACCATATTTTAAAACAGATGACGTATGTCAGGAACACATCATCTGAGCAAGAAGAGATAGTTGTAGCGCTGAGAGAAGCAATAAGGATGATAAGTCATCTGAACCATCCCAACATTATTCAAATGTTGAGTGCTACATGTGAGAGGAGTAATTATAACCTCTTTATTGAATGGATGGCAGGTAAACAACTCTATGCCAAAGAAAATGAAAGTATCGGTTGAGTCTTGAACTATGTAGTTTCATACTGAAAAATATTCCGTGCATCACTTCACTTTGCAAACTTATATTTTTATTGCTGTTGATAAGCAGTATAAAGGTTTACTTCCAGAACAGTTTAAGTGGTATTCTTACTGGCATTCTTTTTTGAATTGAAATTTTCCATTCCTACTCTCCCATACAATTAAATTAATTGGATTCTACTATTACCTCAATTTCTGAATTTAAAAGAGTTAGGTATTGGGTTTACATGGCAAGGTTTTGGTACTATGGGGGGGTTGCAGATGTGGCTTCTATGAGAAGTTGCTAGAAGCTTCCCCTATGTCTGGCATAGCCAATGATAATCTGATAGGTTCCAAGATGGACCTGTTACTGACCAGGGCCGAGCCAATCAGCGATGGTAGTAATGCCTCTGTGATGACATATTTCAGAAAGGGTAAAAACTGCTGCACGATGGCACCTGGTCCAGGTGTGGCTGGATCAAATCCTAGCTCCAAACTCAGTCAAAGCTTTATGTCTAAAGGATTATAAGTGCAATACCAATCCTTTATATCGCTTAGCTAACATGTCATAGTTTAGCATGTTATTAATCACTTACTGAGGATCTGTTGTGGCAAGGAATCTCTCAACCTTGAGGAATAACCTTGAGAGGCGTCCCTGCTCAAGGAGAGAACCTGACGTGCAGCTTGCTGCCATGCAGGAGAGTTCAGTGGGTCCTGGGCTGTCTGCTATTTATAAAGTAAGATGATTGACTTTGATGCCTTATCAGCTGGTAAAAATATGAAGCAGACACAGCAATAAAGGGAAAAAGGGATATTACCTCGGTTTTAATAGGATCCTAGGTGCACACTCGTCAAAGGTGGAAAAACACCGAGAAGCACACCTGTACAACACGTATAGCATTTTAATGGACCTCACAAATGAGCATATCTACCTTAAATCCCCCAATAAGAAACTTAATAGATGAAGTAATTGTCCCCCTATTCTAATTACCCCCCCCCAAATGAGACTACAGTCTAGTTTACAAAAATATGTTCCAGAGAGGAGGCTTCGTTCAAGGTTGGAGCCTCTAGTTCTGAGATAGTATGAATGTTTGGTCTTCCTGCCCTGCAAAACCCCCAAACTAAGCTAAATATCAGAGTACAAAAATTATAAACATGTGGGGCTAAGGTACAAGGAGTGTTTGTGAAGGGTACAAGGAGAGGGAAAGGGTATAAAAATGTATAAAAAGGGTATAAAAAGAAAGGACAAAAATCATCAGGCATCAACTTATAGTCATGTTTGCATACTGACTACAGATGTTAGTTTCTTCCAAACTTAACTTGAGTCAAGCCTTAACCAACAATATGGTTAGGTGGGCTCATTGCTCAAGTTAGCCCTTAGCTATTGTGTTGTTATTTGTCTACCATGAATCCACTTTTGAGTGGAATGTAGCCATCACAACTAGACCATTGCAGCCATCGCTGGTGGTCATCACTTGAGCAGAGTTATGGGAAATAAAGGGGGGGCGGGAGAAGCACACTGTCACACCTGTGAATCCATGCAGGGAGAGGAGCCCTCCCTGGAGCATGTTGCTGGCAGGACTTGTGACCCCATGGGTGACCCACACTGGAGCAGTTCATGAAGAACTGCAGCCTGTGGGAAAGACTCATATTTGAGAAGTTAATGGAGGATTGTCTCCCATGGGAGGGACCCCATGCTGGAGCAGGGAAAGGGTTTGAGGAGGAAGGAGCAGAAGAGATAGCATGTGATGAACTGACTGCAACCTCCATTCCCTGTGCTGCTCAGGGGGAGGAAGTAGAGAATGTGGGAGTAAAGTTGAGCCCAGGACAAAGGGAAGGGTGGGGGGAAGGTGGTTTAAGATTTGTTTTTGTTTCTCATTATTCTACTTTGATTTAATTGGCAATAAATTCAATTAATTTCCCCAAGTCTGTTTTGCCCATGATAGTAATTGGTGAGGTGTGGGGGTGCGGCGGCCCGATGCTGCAGATCCCGAGTCCCCGAGGCCGGCGGTCGGCGTAATCCACGGGGACGCTGCCGAGGATGCCATCGCCTGGGACTCGGAGGAGGCCGGGCCGTAAACCGCTCTCTCCCTCCCCTGGAAAGTTTTTCCTAAGTTTATTGGTTTAAAGTTCGCTTCCCCGCCCGTAGCACCGCCCCCGCTGCTTGCCCTCACTAGAATGTTCTGTTGCCGGGCTTTCCCCATGAGTTGCTTGTAATCCCCTCCCTACTTATATTTCATTTGCTCCCCCGCTTGTCCCTCATGTTGTCCCGGAGCCCCGTTGGCTCCGCCCCTGCTGTTCCTCCCCGGGAAACCCCGTATTTCCCCCGAAAAACCCCTTCCCTTTGTTCTCTCGGTGTGGTGTGGCCGCGACCCCAGCCCCGCCGGGTTCTGCGCCCGGCAGCTGCGTGGACCGCCCCACCCGAGAGCCCTCAGTGTGCCTCCCCCGCGCCGCTTCTCCTGAATAAACTGCACACTGCTGACTCTCAACTCGTAGCACTCTCTTTATCACGGGAAGCGACCAGCGACTCCACGGCGTTCCTGCCCGGCAGGCACCCGCCTCCGCCGCGTGGTCCCTGCCGCTCCAAGGAGCGACCCTGGGAACACCAAGGCTGACCGCAGCCGCCTCTGGACAGAGCTGAACAGCCGGGAGGGCTGAGAGCTTGGGCCAGGTGAGGCCCCCGAGGTCTCCCGAAGCCCCGGAAGCTCGTTGGGGCCAGGCGGCCGGACCCCGCCGGACCTTTACAACTTCAAGTGGCGCCGTCAACGTGACCCTCCGAACCTGCCTTCGCTCCTTGGAAGGGAAGAGTGGAGATCTGTTGTTCCGCCACCCGGCGAGTTGCAGCACCCTCCCTGGACTACATCGAGAGGTGCTCCTCGCCGGCACCGCCAGCCCCGTGAGCCCCGTGAACCGACCGCGCCGCTTGGTGTTCGGGTGAGTTGGTAGGGAAAGGGGTTCCCTAGCTTGCCCTCTTTTCATTTAATTTTTCGTTCGGATCGGTCGGGTGAGAGTTTGGTTCGGCTAACCTTTATCTCGGGTGGAAAAGATGGGAGTTAACCTAACCAAAAAGCAACGAGAATTTTATGTTTCCGTTAAAACTTCCCTCCGAGTAGCGAAATTTTCTTTTCCCTCCCCGCTCCTAAAACGCTTTGTTAAATTTATTTTTGCCGAATTTCCCGATGTTTCTCCCCAAGATGCTAACTCCATCGATTTTTGGCGTGGGGTCCGCTCGCGCATGAACCAGCTTTTGTCCCGTGGGGACAAGCGAGTGGACCAGTTTTTCGGGATTTTAACACAGATTTTCCACGCTTTCCGTCCCTCCCTTCGGAGCGCGGGAGTCCCTGCTAACCCTTCCCCGTCTGCCCGTTCCTCAACTAACCCCAGCCCCTGTCCTTCTCGAGGCGACCGCGGCGGCTCAGAACGTCCGCGGACGCGGAGTTCTCATCTAGTCTCCGGCGCCCCCGTGGTCACTTCGTCCCCTGCCTGGGAGGGAGAACGCGCGACCCTCTCGGGCACCCCCGGTTCTGTCTCTCCTAACCCCTCTTCCCGGGTTGATTCGTCCCTGGTAGTCCCCCGCAATCCCCGCCGTGTATCCTTTTGTCTCCCCGGAGAGCCACAAAGGAGCGGCGGCTGGCACCAGGATGGCGCCTGCCGCGTGGCTTTCCCATCCCCCATTCCTTCTCCCTATAATCCTCCCGTTCCCGCTGCTTCTTCGGCTTTCCCGCCGAGCCCCTTCCCTGATCCCTCCCCCTGGGCAGCCTATCCATCACCGTGCGGGCACACCCCCTCCCTCGGACCCTCCGCCCCTGCGCCCAACCCCTTTATCCCTACCCCGCCTACCTCCCCTTTCCCACCGAAACCCCACCTCTTCCTCGACTCCTCCCCGGGACCTTCGTCAGTCGCCCCTCCCGATGTTCCGCCCCTTCCTAACCCCTCCCCGGAGGCGGGTCTTCCCAGTTCTCACGGCTACCCTTCCGGCGTCCGCCGGAAGGACGCCATCTTGGATCCCCTTTCCCACGATGACCGGAAGGAGGCCATCTTTGTTGGTCCTCCAACGGTCCCTGACCGGAAGGAGGCCATCTTGGATGGGTCCTCCGGCTTGGCTGGGAAAGGTTGTCACCTAGATCCGGACCCGGGGAGCCTCCAGGCCCCCTTCGCCGCACCAGTCCGCGTTTCGGGGCAACGCGATCACCCACGGTGGGAGCCCTTTGATAGGGCCGCGCTCAAAGACCTGGCCAAAACGCAAAAGGAGTTTGGCCGGGACTCGAACTATTTCAAAGCAGTCCTTCACGCCACTCTCACCGGCGTCCCTCTAGTTCCCTCCGACATTAAATTAGTGATGTCTTGTCTACTGTCCCCCGTTGAATACCAAGAGTGGGAGGACGAGTGGAAAAGGCAGATCAGGGGGCTAGAGCGACTGCTTCCTGGGCACGGCACTCCAAACGGCCCCACCTTCGAGTTGTTGTTGGGTGAGGGGGATTACTCTAAACCCCAGACGCAAGCCCGAGAGATACCCATAGACATTCTGGTGTCTCTCGCTGGTGCAGCGGAGAGGGTACTGCTTGGTATCCCTCCGGTGGATGCCCCTACCATCCCCTACTTGGAGATATTCCAAGGGCCTGACGAGGCCTTCCCCAGTTTTGTTGATAAATTAAAACAGGCCATCGATCGTCAGGTCCCCGACCACACCATCAGGGAGCAGCTGCTTGTGGACGGGGCAATCACCAGATCCAACACCATCTGCAAAGAAATCATATTGTCCCTGCCACATGACCCACGGCCGACCATCGCCCAGATGGTCAGTGCCTGTCGGCGCCTGGCTGCTGTCAAGGCGCTGAATGCTAACACCTCTCAGGCACTGGCCATCCGAAACACCTATGCCACCTGTAACCGGTGTAGCAAAAGAGGACACTTCGCCGCAGACTGCCCCACGCCGGTCGAAGAAATCTCCAAGTTTTCCCGTTCTCCTGCCCCTGCCTGCGCCCAGCATCCTTCCCCCATGTCCCTAACTGACCCTTCCTCGTTTCCACCTCCCTTCCCTGCTGGCCAGGGAAACTGAGAGCGCAGCGTGAGATGCCGGCCTCACGCTGCCAACAGCCACCGGCCGGCCTCGACCCCACGGATTTCCAGCAGGCGTGGGTCGATGATGACTGTACGATACCCGGATGTGACTCCTTTCTTGTTAAGCTCAAATGTGACTTTCCTGACGCTCTTGTCCTTGCCATTTCAGATGCGGACGCCGGACCCAAAGGGATTGCCATCATCCCTTCCTTGATCAGAGTGGATGCAGAGGGGTTCTTTCCACTCCAGGTTGAAGTTGCTGACCCCCCTCTTATCCTCTCTAGGAATCAGGTCGTGGCCAGGATCAAGGTCATCCCGTTCCACGCTATCCTCACGGAACGACCGCTGGTTGCCTGGTCCGAGGCGGTTGGTAAGGACAGGCCAATGCTTACTTGTGGCCTTTCCCAGAAGGGAAGCAACATCTCCCTTACTGGCATGATTGACACTGGTGCGGATGTCACGGTCATCTCCTCGGCGAGTTGGCCGTCGGCATGGGCCAAGGAGCCTGTGGCTCAGTCACTGAAAGGTGTGGGAGGATATACTCCTGCGGAGCGGAGTTCCATCCCCGTTCTAATTGAAGGCCCCGAGGGTCGCATCGCCACCGTGCGGCCATTCATCATTAACTCGGGATTCAACCTGTGGGGGAGAGACACTATGTCCCAATGGGGTGCCCGAGTCGAATTAGCTCCGGCTCGGGATTTTTGATTGGGGTCACTGGTGAGCGCCCGACCCAGCCATTGAATTGGCTCACTGGTAAACCTGTCTGGGTCGACCAGTGGCCGTTGCCCATCCAAAAATTAAGAGCGCTCGAGGAGCTCGTGGAAGAGCAACTGGAAAAGCGGCACATCGTGCCCTCAACCAGCCCATGGAACTCGCCCGTCTTCGTTATCAAGAAGGCGGGAGGGACCAAATGGAGGCTCCTCCATGACCTCCGAAAAATAAACGAAGTCATTGAGGACATGGGGCCTCTCCAACCCGGGTTGCCATCGCCTTCAATGCTCCCACGGGACTGGAAGATTGCAGTGGTGGACATAAAGGACTGCTTCTTCCAGATCCCCCTGCACCCAGACGATGCGCCCAGGTTTGCCTTTTCAGTTCCCTCCACCAACAGGGAACGCCCAATGCGCCGCTATCACTGGCGAGTGCTCCCGCAAGGGATGAAAAACTCCCCCACCATTTGCCAGTGGTATGTGGACAGCATTCTCGCACCAGTGCGAGAGGTCACGAGTGAGTCAATCATTGTCCATTATATGGATGATGTATTGGTCTGTTCGCCAACCGAAGCCATCTTGCGGACAGCACTCTCTAGAGTCGTGGGGGCCCTAGAGAGCGAAGGGTTTGAGATCCAACCCTCCAAGGTCCAGGTGACGGCGCCGTGGAGATACCTGGGAGCAAAAATTGAGGAGCAAACAATAACACCTTTGCCGGTCAAAATTATTGACAATCCATCTAACCTGCAGGAAATGCACCAGCTCTGTGGTGCCATCAACTGGATTCGGCCCCTGATCGGCATCTCCTCGGAAGACCTGGTCCCGCTGTTTTCCCTCCTGTGTGGAGATCGCGACCTGACCTCCCCAAGGACACTGACCCCGGAAGCGCGGGAATCCATCAGAAAGGTACAGAACGCCCTGAAAACATGTCGCGTTCACCGATGCGACCCCAAATTGCCCTTTAATTTGGCCATCCTAGGTAAAATGCCCCACCTGCACGGGCTCATCTTTCAATGGGACCTGAAAGACATGGAGAACCGACTGCTCATTATTGAGTGGGTCTTCCTGCCTATCTCGTCCTCCAAAGTTTTAGTTTCGCCACTGGACAAGGCGGCGCAGCTTGTTAGACGAGCGAGGTCCCGCCTGTCCACCCTAGCAGGACGTGAGTTCGCATACATCCACGTTCCATTTGATACAAAATCATTCGAATTCGCCTTGATAAAGAGTGAGGAGATGCAGCTAGCACTTGAATCGTTTCCCGGCCAGGTTGTTACCTGGTTTCCAGAACATAAGATATTCGCAATATCTGAACTAAAAATTGTTCTTGACCGGGTCCAAAGTCGGAAACCCCTCAGTGCTCCGACACTTTTCACTGACGGCTCGGGCACATCAGGAAAATCGGTGATTGCCTGGTGGAACCCCTCGACAGAGCGGTAGGATTGCGATGTCGAGATCGTTTCTGGGTCCGCCCAGGTGGCCGAGCTCGCAGCCGCCGTCAGAGCATTTGAGCGCTTTCCGGGACCCTTCAATCTGGTTACTGATTCGGCCTATGTAGCGGGGATCGTTTCAAGGGCTGAGGACAGTTGGCTGTCCGGCTCCTCCAACCCAAAAATTAATTGCTTGGTCAAGAGGCTCAAGACAGCCATTTCCCACCGTGACCAACCCTTCTCCGTGATGCATGTGCGTTCACACACTGACCTTCCGGGTCCAATCACGGAAGGGAATAGGGTGGCAGACGCGCTCGCTGCGCCCGTGCATGTTGCCAACGTGCCTGATCGATTCCAGCAGGCATCGCTGAGCCATGCACTCTTTCACCAAAATGTCCCGGCCTTGAGGCGAATGTTTGAGTTAACAGTGGACCAAGCCAAGGCCATTGTGGCGGCCTGTCCCCATTGTCAACCCCTCCAGATTACATCCATGGGGTCTGGAATCAACCCCAGAGGGCTTAATAGTGGGGAGCTTTGGCAGTCAGATGTCACGCACGTGCCTGAATTTGGCCGACTAAAATATGTACACGTGAGCGTAGACACCTTTTCAGGCGCGATCTTTGCCACTGCACATTCGGGGGAAAAGGCGAAGGATGCGATTTCGCACTTCCTGCAGGCCTTCGCCGTCCTGGGTATTCCTAAAGAGGTTAAGACGGACAACGGTCCGTGTTACACCTCTGGACCAGTGAGGAAATTTTTCCTCCAGTGGGGCATTTCCCACACCACCGGGATTCCCCACTCAGCCACGGGTCAAGCCCTGGTAGAAAGGGCCCATCGGTCCCTCAAGAGGGTGCTTCAGCAGCAAAAGGGGGGACCAGAAACAGAGACCCCGGCAAATCGGCTCGCCAGGGCTCTTTTTACTCTAAATTTTCTCAATTGCTCCGATAAGGAGCCAGACCCCCCGGTGGTTCGCCACTTTGCCAACCACAGGCGAGCCAAGCTGAAGGAGCGCCCCCTTGTCCTGATCAAGGAACCGGACTCCCTAAAGATCGTTGGCCCCTTCCCTCTCGTCATCTGGGGGCGTGGCTATTGCTGCGTCTCCACCTCTGAAGGGCCACGATGGGTCCCAGCTAAATTTGTCAAGCCTTTCCTAAAAGCAGGGCCACTCTCCCCGAGACCGGAGCCAAAGGACGTGACATCGGCCCACTGGCGCCGCAAGAAGAAGGCGGAGACTCCACCTTCCTCACCTCGCCGCCTCCGACCCCACACTCGCAAGCAGAGCGTCTGAGTCACCAAGAGTCCATCCCGCAGTTCCCTGAGCCAGCCTCCCACTTCCCTTCCCCCTCTTCCCTATGGCCTTCCCGTCCTCCCTCCTCCACCTGCCCCAATCTTTATCGCTTTGGTTAATGCTGTTTTGTTTGCTCCCCCATTCAAAGGCCAAGATGCGTCCTACCATCCTCGCGTCATTCCTTCTCTTCATGCCGACCATCATCCCAGTCCAATCGTGGGTTGTGAGGCAGCCGAGCTCCAACGTCTGGGTGACATTAGCCCGTGCCATGAACAAGGAGCAAATGTGTATGTCTACAGATGCGGTCCGAGATCCGCTCTCGTCTGCCTTGGTAGGAGCTCCGGTGCAGGTAGATGCGTTCCCGCCATCCCTCATCTCCTTGTGGAGGTCCACTTTCAATTTGAGCCAAAATGTCTATAAATTTTACAAGGACCGCCAAGAATTTTCTCTCCCTCTTCCCATTCAAAGCCCTCTTTTGCTGTGGCAGAAGTGGGTTATGGGTGAAGCGAAGATGGAGAAAGAGCCCCACGAGTTTCAGCTTATTGGTTCTCTAAAAGCTCTCGCCTGTGTCCAATTCGATTACCAAACTCCGCATAAGTTGGATCTAAAGCTGTACCAGGGGCTGAGACAGGGCAATCCTAATTACGTTGCGAAGAATTGGTGCACCCATATTACCCATGTCAAAGCGCCCTCGTCTTCAAATCGGCACTATGCTCACCCGATTCGGCTCCCGGAGGGAATGTTTTTAATCTGCGGAGAACGCGCCTGGGCCAGGGTCCCCTCTCACCTTGTGGGGGGTCCGTGCACTTTTGGCCATCTGACTCTTGCTTCTCCCAACATGACCCACCTCCCGGTGTGGTCAAACAATTCGATCCCAAAAAAGCCTGATGAGGAAGATTGCAGCACTGAAATTTATCATTGGAGTAAAGGAAAAAGGATAGCAGTGTCCGCCTTCCTGCCTTGGGTAGCTGCAGCCAAGGCCCTTGGGGAGGTCGGCAATTTAGAATGTTGGGTATCAAAGCAAGCCCGATTGACGTCAGAGGCCATTGCTGACCTCTTGCAAGATGAGCAAACAACCAGGCATGCGACTTTACAAAATCGAGCGGCCATCGATTTTTTGCTCCTTGCGCATGGACATGGCTGTCAACAGTTTGAGGGGCTCTGCTGCTTCAACCTATCCTCCAGGAGCCGTAGCATCCACCAGAGGCTGCAAGATATGGACGCCTTGATAAGAAACATCACCTTCGAGAGCAGCCTCTGGTTTGAAAGCACCGTGGATGGCGTCCGTCATGCTGTGAACTCCACGCTTTCCACCGTCGGAGGATGGGCCCACAAAGCACTGAAAGGACTGGGACTGCCCGAATGGGGAGCCACGCTTTTAAAAGACTGCATTATTGTTTTATTTGCTATTGCTTTAATTGCTGCTTCATTTGCATTGATTAAGAAATATTTAGTTAAGCATATTCGCTCCTTATTTAGTAAAGAAGGGGGAGGTGTGGGGGTGCGGCGGCCCGATGCTGCAGATCCCGAGTCCCCGAGGCCGGCGGTCGGCGTAATCCACGGGGACGCTGCCGAGGATGCCATCGCCTGGGACTCGGAGGAGGCCGGGCCGTAAACCGCGCTCTCCCTCCCCTGGAAAGTTTTCCTAAGCTTATTGGTTTAAGGTTTGCTTCCCCGCCCCTATCACCGCCCCCGCTGCTTGCCCACACTAGAATGTTCTGCTGCCGGGCTTTCCCCATGAGTTGCTTGTAATCCCCTCCCTATTTATATTTCATTTGCTCCCCCGCTTGTCCCTCATGTTGTCCCGGAGCCCCGTTGGCTCCGCCCCTGCTGTTCCTCCCCGGGAAACCCCGTATTTCCCCCTAAAAACCCCTTCCCTTTGTTCTCTCGGTGTGGTGTGGCCGCGACCCCAGCCCCGCCGGGTTCTGCGCCCGGCAGCTGCGTGGACCGCCCCACCCGAGAGCCCCCAGTGTGCCTCCCCGCGCCGCTTCTCCTGAATAAACTGCACACTGCGGACTCTCAACTCGTAGCACTCTCTTTATCACGGGAAGCGACCAGCGACTCCACGGCGTTCCTGCCCGGGAGGCACCCGCCTCCGCCGCGTGGTCCCTGCCGCTCAAAGGAGCGACCCTGGGAACACCGAGGCTGACCGCAGCCGCCTCTGGACAGAGCTGAACAGCCGGGAGGGCTGAGAGCTTGGGCCAGGTGAGGCCCCCGAGGTCTCCCGAAGCCCCGGAAGCTCGTTGGGGCCAGGCGGCCGGACCCCTCCGGACCCTTACAACTTCAGTGAGGGATCTCTCCCTGTCCTTGTCTCAATCCATGAGCCTTTTGTCATACTTTCTCTCCCCTGTCCAGCTGAGGAAGAGGAAGGATAGAGTGGCTTTGGTGGGCACCTGGCATCCAGCTAGGGTCAACCCATCACAAGTTAGAAACCTTGAGACACAGACACTTCAGTTGAAAAGATAGAAAATTATTGCATTTTCAGTGTTCTTGTGTAATTTTAGTATATTATTAAAAATAATTTTGTTAGAATGTTTGGAATACCTGTCAGCTGGTTTTTGTCTGAAGCATTTTCATAAAATTTGTGTGAGGTGATGTGAAGGCATTTGAGAAGTAAATTTCCAATAATAGGGAGTAAGCAGGATGGTTTGGGAAAAACATGCTCAAATCTTAACCATATGAAGTGTTAATTTTAGTAATAAATAGTGAAATATCTTCATTATTGTACAGAGCAAGTACAAGAAAGTTTATATCCTTTTTTAAGAAGAAGCTTTATCAATTTTATGAATGGGATTTATGTTGTTGCAGTTCAGATAACAAGACTAGATTTGGCATTTTATACATCCTCACTTCTTATAAAAGAAAAAATTGCACCTTAACTTAGGTTCTTTGGAAGAAACCACTTAGCAAAATCCAAGTGCCAACAAGCAAAGCCCAAGTATGTGTTATTGCAAGCAGTAATGCAGAAAATATTTTCTCAAAGCTGTGGGTGTTTAACTCTTAAGTATTATTTTCTGAAATAGTATTATTTAGATAATGGAATGTCAGGAATTCTCTTTACCTCATTCAAGCCCAAATTATATTAGAAGATTTTGAGATGCACAATGGAAATCCAAAATCTTGAGGATCTAGATATCACTTTTGGAAAACAGAGGAAGATATTGCTTTTTCTTGCTTGCACACTTTCCTTCTATGTATTGGTACTTAGATGATAACAAAAGTAAATTGAGATCCTCAGAGGGAAGACTTACTGGAGGCTGCACATATCTGTTGCCTCAACGAAAGCTAGTGTTCTGCTACTTGAAAACCTTAGTGCAAAATGTAGATATAAACATATGTAGTTCTTGATCAGCAACATTACTTTATACACTAAGGAATTTGTACATTCTTTTAAGGACAGATGAAAATATTAGGAAGCATAAAGACTTATGTCTTTGTAATGTGTACAGTTCCAGGCAAAAAGTAATTAAGTAACCAAGTATCTTACTTTTTGACTGGAACTTTTAAGGGGGAGAAGACATGACAACACAGAATTTAGTTATAAATTAGAAATATCAATAACAAGTTTCAGTTTTAGAAGGTAGTGCCATATTCTACTAATACAAAATAGAAGTGTTGATAAATTGTAAATTTTTTTTTATATTCTAGGGGGGTCAGTTGCTCATTTGTTAAGTAAATATGGAGCCTTCAAAGAATCTGTTATTAATTACACAGATTAACTGTTACATAGCCTTTCTTACCTCCATGAGAACCAGATAATCCATAGAGATGTTAAAGGTGAGAATTATTTAGAATGTCTTTTAAAAAGGAATATTCAGAAAGCACCACTTATTTTGGCTTGAGACCTATTCCTTCTCTTGGATACCATCTCAGAGAGTGTTATTTCAATTTGGTTTGTCTGATCATACTTAAGAACTTTAAATTACTGAAATTAGTCAGAACATCCATAGTATGCTTGGGGATACCTGCTACCTGTGCCAATGCTTTATAAAAAATCATCTTATGAATTTTTTCAAATAAAGTAATAAATTACCATATAGCTTTAAAGATTGTTACATTAATGTAAATACCCTGAAATGATGGTAAAATCTGTGAATAAGTCAAAATAAAGATATCAGGTTTCTAATGTAAATAAATATTATGATGGGTTTTCTTTCTTCATCTCAATTGAACATAAACACAGTTGTAGTGTTTGAAAAACAAGATATGGGCTTTACTGGAAAATACAAGTCTCACTAAACTTCTCCCTGTAATGTCACTATAGCTGTCCATAAACTGGAGAGATATACAGATAAGTAGCAACATATTGATGGTAAATATTCACCTTTAAATATTTCTCCTTAAAAGAGGAAAACTTTCAATTGATCTGTAATTCTCTTTAAGACAACTCAAAGTTGCCTAAGGATGAAATAAGTTTAAATTTCAAAGAGAGCTGCAAGCAATGAAAACCTCCAGGATTTTAGGTCATCATTTTCTTTTGTTATTCCATTTCCAGGTATTGTTCCAGAATCCTGTGTTTGCCCTACTTTGAAAGTTTGATCACTTCTCTAAATCTCATGGACAGCTTTGTCTTGGGGTGATTTTATGATGACACTATTCCTGATCATCTGCTTTATGCCCAGAAATGGGTCCTTTAGCTTTAAGCAAGGTCTGGGGGAGGGGAAGGAGCCAGGGGAACTCTGGTGTGGGCTTTGTTCAAGCTCTCACTCCTGTGTACTCAGTTTGTGGTGCGGACAGGTTACGTTGTTGCTTTCAGCTAGTTTGGTTTTTGTTAGCTTAGGCAAGAAGTTTTTTCCCTGGACTGCAGTAGCAATTCTTTGGTGGCTTCTGTTGCTTCTTCTGGAACTATTTGACTTGGTTTTTAGCCCGAGATCAGACAATTCCCAGGGAGATGGTTGGCAACCTGCAGGGAGCCACCGGACCTTGGGAGAAGCCCAGCCAGTAAAAGAAAGGACTCTAAAATCCACCAGCTTTGTCTGCAGTGAGCAGGAGACCAACATCAGAGTTTCACCAGGTTCCCATCTGTTTTTCTTTTCCCCGAGCTGCTATGTAGAGTCTTCTTCCCTCCCCTGAGATAAAGCCATCCTTCATTTTGTTTTTCCTAGCATGTGGCCGGTGGAGTTTTTTTCCCTTCCCCTGACATTTTGGGTTTGTTTGTTCTGCTGTGGGTGGGTGGGTGAGGTGGGTAGGTGGGTGTGGGGGGTAAAGTTCTGACAGTTCAATATCTAAAAGTTATTATTCATTTTCGGGCACCTTATTTGTCAAATAAACAGGGTTTTTTCACTTTCATCCACTAAAATTTATTTTGTATTGCTGGGAAGGGATTGCTGAAACCCTTTTCTTTAGAGGAAACATTCATTCCAGAGTGTTTCCATCCAAAACTTACCTCTAAACCGAGACAAAGTTTGGCCTCCAATTTAGGGGCAAGAGAAAGTGAAAAAAAAATTATTACATTCTGGTTTGAAACACTTTGTACTGGGGTACAGCAGTCAATGGTCACCATGCTTCTTGATTTAATAATGTCTCTCTGGCACTGTATAGGTTTGAAAACAAACCAGTGGGAGATCACAAGTCCAGATTAAAAGTAAAAATAAGTGAAATAATACAAGGAAAAGCACTGACAAAGTCAGATACAACCTGACACCCTGTTAGGGTGGTGGTAGCAGTCCAACTGAAGTAGTTCAAGCGGTGATCCTGTGAAGGTCTGGTCTCCAGCTGAAGGTCCAGTGGTAGCTCTTGTCCTCTGGGAACCCAGTAGATAGGGCTAGCTCAGGCAGTTCTAAGGCCAGGTTATATTCAGGTGGGAACACCTGGCTCTTCCCTCTTGGGCAGAGCATCCCACAATGGGATGAGATAAGTCCATGAGTCACACGGTGGGTCCCTGATGGCCCATTGTCTGTCATGCGGGGTGGGTCATTTGCAGCTGATAACAGCTAACGGCCCACAGCTGGTGGTAATAGAATACTTAAATATATCTATATTGCAACCTAGGACATTATCCACCCCTTATTCTATTACCATCTACAGAGTTCTCACTTAAGATAAGGTCTCCTTGTGGTACACAATGGGTTTCCCCATCTGCTTGCATCACCCACCAAGTATAACTAGGTTTTTGGGCAAAAACAACCCCATGGATGGGTTTGCTTTTGCTTGAAGTGGGACTAATCCAAACAGTCTTTCCTAAAAAACGTTTTATGTGTACTACAGGGACCTTACCTCTGTCTACTGTGTGCAAAGGTTTGGACTGGGCAGGACTGGCTCGATTGATAGAACTTCTTGTGTTAACTATTTAGGTGCCTTTTGCTAAGTTCAGTTTTCAATTTTTTAAGGTTCCCCCACCAAGTGCCTTCAAAGTTGTCTTAAGTAGTCCGTTGCACCGTTCAACTTTCCCGGCGGCTGGTGCATGATAGGGGATATGGTATATCTATTCAATTTCATGTTCTCTAGCTCAGGTGCTTATGAGGTGCTTATTCTCTCAGGGGTACCATGTCTCTACAGAACTTGCTTTTCCAGGCTTAAGATGGTGTTTCGGGCAGTAACATGAGGCACAGGGTAGGTCTCTAACCATCTCGTCGTTGCTTCCACCATGGTCAGTACATAGCGCTTTCTTTGGTGGGTTTGGGGAAGGGTGATGTAGTCAACTTGCCATACTTCCCCATACTTATATTTTGACTATCGTTCACTATACCACAGAGGCTTCACCTGCTTGGCCTGTTTGATTGCAGCACAAGTCTCACAGCTGTGGATGACTTGTGAGATGTTGTCTATGGTCAAGTCTACTCTTCGGTCACGAGCTCATCTGTACGTTGCATCTCTCTCTTGATGACCAGAGGCTCAACGAGCTAGAAATAATTCTTCTTTGTGCTGCCAGTCTAGATTCACCTGTGACACTTTCACCTTGGCAGCCCGTTCCACTTGCTCGTTGTTACAATGCTCTTCATTAGCCCGACTCTTAGGTACATGTGCATCTACGTGTCGAACTTTCACAGTCAGCTTTTCTGTTTGGGCGGCGATGTCTTGCCAAATCTCAGAGGCTCAGATGGGTTTTCTTCTGCGTTGCCAGTTGGCCTTTCTCTAGCGATCTAACCATCCCCACAGCGCATTGGCTACCATCTAAGAGTCGGTGTAGAGATAAAGCCTTGGCCATTTCTCTCGTTCGGCAATATCTAAAACCAGTTGGACGGCTTTAAGCTCTGCGACCTGACTTGATCTATTTTGTCTCTCGGGAGCTTGTGTAACTTGTCGTGTGGGGCTCTATACAGCAGCTTTCCATTTCCGATCTGCGCTTACAATTCGGCAAGAAATATCGGTGAAGAGGGCATAGCGTCTTTCACTCTCCGGCAGCTCATTATACGGGGGTGCTTCCTCGGCACGTGTTACTTGCTCCTCTGCTTCTTCTGAAGATAATTTAAAAGTCTCACCTTCAGGCCAGTTTGTTATAATTTCTAGAATCTTAGGGCGATTCAGGTTTTCAATACGGGCACGCTGTGTGATGAGGGTAATCTATTTGGTCCACGTGGCATCAGTGGCATGGTGGGTAGAGGGAACCTTTTCCTTGAACATCCGCCCCAGCACTGGTAGTCAGGGTGCAAGGAGAAGTTGTGCTTCTGTGCTGACCACCTCTGAGGCAGCTTGGACTCTTTCGTAAGCTGCTAAGATTTTTTTTCTCGGTGGGAGTGTAGTTGACTTCAGACCCTCTGTAACTTCGACTCCAGAATCCCAGTGGTTGTCCTCGAGTCTCACCAGGCACCTTCTGCCAAAGGCTCCAGGACAGACCATGGCTCCCGGCTGCAGAGTAAAGCACATTCTTTACCTCTGGTCCTGTCCTGACTGGGCCAAGGGCTACCGCATGAGCGATCTCCTCTTTGATCTGGGTGAAGGCTTGCTGCTGTTCAGGGCTCCAGTGGAAATCGTTCTTCTTGTGGGTTATGAGGTAGAGAGGACTCACGATCTGGCTGTACTCAGGGATGTGCATTCTCCAAAAGCCTATGGCGCCTAGGAAAGCTTGCGTCTCCTTCTTGTTGGTTGGTGGAGACATTGCGGTGATCTTATTGATGACCTCAGAAGGAATCTGACGCCGTCCGTCTTGCCACTTTACTCCCAGGAACTGGATCTCTCGGGCAGGTCCCTTGACTTTACTCTTCTTGATGGCAAAACCAGCTTCCAGGAGAATTCTGATGATTTTCTCTCCTTTCCCAAATACTTCCGTTGCTGTGTCCCCCCACACAGTGATGTCATCAATATACTGCAAATGTTCTGGAGCCTCACCCTTTTCCAGTGCAGCCTGGATCAGTCCATGGCAGATGGTGGGACTGTGCTTCCACCCCTGGGGCAGTCGGTTCCACGTGTACGGCACACCCCTCCAGGTGAAAGCGAACTGAGGCTTGCACTCTGCTGCCAGAGGAATGGAGAAAAAGGCATTGGCAATGTCGATGGTCGCATACCACTTTGCTGCCTTGGATTCCAGCTCATACTGAAGTTCCAACATGTCCGGTACAGCAGCACTCAGTGGTGGTGTGACTTCATTCAGGCCACGGTAATCCACCGTCAGTCTCCATTCTTCACTGGACTTACGCATCGGCCATATAGGGCTGTCAAAGGGTGAGTGAGCCTTGCTGACCACCCCTTGGCTCTCCAGTTCCCGAATCATCTTATGGATGGGGGCCACAGAGTCTCTGTCAGTGCGGTATTGCCGGCGGTGCACTGTTGCTGTAGCAATTGGTACCCGCTGTTCTTCAATTCTCAGTAGTCCTACAGCAGATGGGTTATCTGAGAGACCGGGCAGGGTATTCAGTTGTTTTATGTCTTCTGTCTCTACGGCTGCTATCCCAAAAGCCCAGCGATGTCCCTTCGGGTCCTTGAAATATCCACTCCTGAGATAATCTATGCCGAGGATGCATGGGGCGTCTGGACCAGTCACAATGGGGTGTTTCTGCCACTCATTCCCAGTTAAACTCACTTCAGCTTCCAGTACAGTCAGCTGCTGGGATCCTCCTGTCACCCCAGAAATAGAAATGGATTCGGTCCCCACATACCTGGATGGCATCAGGGTGCACTGAGCGCCGGTGTCAACCAAAGCCGTGTATCTTTGTGGGTCAGACGTGCCAGGCCATCGGATCCACACAGTCCAATAGATCTGGTTATCCCTTTCCTCTACCTGGCTAGAGGCAGGGCTCCTCTAATCCTGTTTTTGGTGCGCGATGTTCTTCTGTAAATGTGTTCCTGAGGTTCCTTCAAGAGGATCAGTCATATTATCCTTTCCATTCTGTCGGGGGTTCTGTCCACAAGAGACTGGGGCAGTGTTGTACCTAGATGAGCTTCTTGACGTGGATGTTTCTGTTTTCAATTCACGTACCCGGGCTGCTAAGGTGGAGGTGGGTTTCCTATCCCACTTCCTCATGTCTTCCCCATGCTCTTGAAGGAAAAACCAGAGGTCACGTCGTGGAGTTTGTTTTCTTTCCCTGACTGGAGTACGTCTGCTCCTGATGGCAGAGACTCGGGTTGGTTTCGGTGTGGCATGGAAAAATCTTTCTGTGAGCTCTTTCCTTAGTTTCTGATGGCTCTCTTCAATCAATCTCCGGACTTGCTCGGCCAGGTTTGTTTCTACCGATGAGACCTGGGTGCGTAGTGGGGCGGTGACAGTGTCCTCATAAATTCTCAGTTTGTTTGCTAACACGCCCACCTTGTCTTCGCCTTCCCTCCACTGCAATGTTGCCAGGTAACGAGAGTATATCTCTGGTCCGAGCCGCGCGAATCTTAGCCACATTTGTGAAGTGCACCGGACATTATCTGGGCTCTTGGGGAATCTCTCGTTGTCTGAGAAAATGATCTCTAGCACGGCCAATTCCCTCAGGCATCGGATACCTTGTTCTATTGTGTTCCATTTCCTTTGGTGCATCTGGAGGTCTTCTTTGCACAGGTATCTGTCCCGTACACTCAGCAGCAATCGCCGCCAGAGGCTGAGAGTTTCCTGGGTTTTCCCAATCCCCTGGTCAATGACCACATCCTGAGACAGGGATCCCAGTTGTCTGGCCTCACTTCCATCCAGAATAGTGTCATTAGCTGCGGCGTCCCAGATACGGAGCAGCCAGGTCAAGATGGACTCATTTGCCTGCCGGGTGAATTCCTTCCGTAGGTCACGCAGCTCCCCCAGGGATAGAGAGCGAGTGATGATCTCCGGCTCTGTCTCTTCTGCTTGGTGAGATGGTCCTGCCGCATCCTCATCAGTCGCTGTGCGGACTGATTTGCTCTTGGATTTCTTTTTCTGGACGGGGGCAACCGCTACTGGCTTTGGCTGTTCTGATTCGACAATGGTCTGTGTTGAGGCATTGACTGCTCCTTTGGTTCCTTTCCTCTTGGTGGCAGTTTGCATGAACGTGGTGCCTGCTTACTTGTTTCTTTTCTCCTCCTCTTCAAGAAGACGCTGTACAACACCAAGTATTGTTCTGTTTCTCAGCATGAGGTACACTGTGCTGGTCACAGAGAAAAACAAAAACAGAACTGACAGGAAGATTATGTCATCCTTAGCATCCAGAGAGAACTCAATATTTTCAAAGATGGCTGTGCCTGGCCTGAAATGCTGGAAGAAACCGCTCTCTCCTCCTAGTCCCAGAGGGTGGGTGCGATTGCTGAGGAGGTCCCAGACGTAGCAGCTCAGGTTAGGCCAGGCAGACAAAGTCGAGTATATATAACGAATGGTGTTCATCGCCTCACAGGTAACCATGCAATAGGCATAATAAACCAATAGAGCAATTCTCATGCCATTCCCTGGTCGCAACAGGAGCAATACGACGGGCAGATAGTATCCCATTTGAGGAAAAATATAGAGAGCGAGATACAGTACCCATATAGATAAGCTGAGCATCATGGTGATGGGATTTCTGAGTTTCCCCAGGTCGAGCCCCACATTGGGTGCCAAAATGTGCGTTGGTTTGAAAACAAACCAGTGGGAGATCACAAGTCAAGATTGAAATTAAAAATAAGTGAAATAATACAAGGAAAAGCACTGACAAAGTCAGATACAACCTAACACCCTGTTAGGGTGGTGGTAGCAGTCCAACTGAAGTAGTTCAGTTCAAGCGGTGATCCTGTGAAGGTCTAGTCTCCAGCTGAAAGATCCAGTGGTAGCTCTCGTCCTCCGAGAACCCAGTAGACAGGGCTAGCTCAGGCAGTTCCAAGGCCAGGTTATATCCAGGTGGGAACATCTGGTTCCTCCCTCCTCGGCAGAGCATCCCACAATGGGATGAGATAAGTCCATGAGTCACACGGTGGGTCCCTGATGGCCCATTGCCTGTCATGCAGGGTGGGTCATTAGCAGCTGGTAACAGCTAACGGCCCACAGCTGGTGGTAATAGAATACTTAACTACATCTATATTGCAACCTAGGACAGCTCTCCAGTTCCCGAATCATCTTATGGATGGGGGCCACAGAGTCTCTGCCAGCGCGGTATTGCCGGCGATGCACTGTTGCTGTAGCAATTGGTACCCGCTGTTCTTCAATTCTCAGTAGTCCTACAGCAGACGGGTTATCTGAGAGACCAGGCAGGCTATTCAGTTGTCTTATGTCTTCCGTCTTTATGGCTGCTATCCCAAAAGCCCAGCGATGTCCCTTTGGGTCTTTGAAATATCCACTCCTGAGATAATCTATGCTGAGGATGCATGGGGCATCTGGACCAGTCACAATGGGGTGTTTCTGCCACTCGTTCCCAGTTAAACTCACTTCAGCTTCCAGTACAGTCAGCTGCTGGGATCTTCCTGTCACCCCAGAAATAGAAATGGATTCGGTCCCCACATACCTGGATGGCATCAGGGTGCATTGAGTGCGGGTATCAACCAAAGCTGTATATCTTTGTGGGTCAGATGTGCCAGGCCATCGGATCCACACAGTCTAATAGATCTGGTTATCCCTTTCCTCTACCTGGCTAGAGGCAGGGCTCCTCTAATTCTGGTTTTGGTGCATCATGCTCTCTTCTTGTAAATGTGTTCCTGAGGTCCCTTCAAGAGGATCAGTCATATTATCATTTCCATTCTGTCTGGGGTTCTGTCTACAAGAGACTGGGGCAGTGTTGAACTTAGATGAGCTTCCTGAAGTGGATGTTTCTCTTTTCAATTCACGTACCCGGGCTGCTAAGGAGGAGGTGGGTTTCCTATCCCACTTTCTCATGTCTTCCCCATGCTCCTGTAGGAAAAACCAGAGGTCACGTCGTGGAGTTTGTCTTCTTTCCCTGGCAGGGGGACTGTGAGGATGGGCTCCGTGGGGTTTAGTTATGGGGATAAAAATAGGAACAAGAGATCTCTGAAGATGAGTTTTAGAACATGAGGGTTTATTGCGAAATAGCATGGGTGTGAGAGGCCTGCTGAGCTGCAAGACGCAGCTCTAAACAGGCCAGCAGAAAGGGAGAGAGAGAAAAAAGAGAGTAAAAAGAGGGTAAAAGAGAGCGATTTGCTGTTTACAATGCAATAAATCATCTTCCCTGTTGAATATTCTAATTCCCTTTAACCAATCTAAGACAAGCTACAAACTCTACAGCATTTACATACAACCTATAAGAATCATCACATTACCATACGGGGTCATGTTTCAAACCTTTAAAAACTGCTTTTTGGGATCTCCACCAGGCAGGTAGGGTCTGCTCTGACCTTTGGACTTGCCTGGGCAGAGGGCATTGTTCTATCAAGAAGGGGGATTACCTTCCGTGGCCATACCATTGTTTTTTGGTTACTCTACAACTCGAACCTTGTCTTCATTTCAATCTCACTCATATTTTCCATATCCTCAGCATCTTTTGCAAGGTAATCATTTCTATAAGGCTTTTCTATTTCATCTTACCCAACAAGGGACGTCTGCTCTTGATGGCAGTGACTCTGGTTGGTTTCGGTGTGGCATGGAAAATTCCTTCTTTGAGCTCTTTCTTTAGTTTCTGGTGGCTCTCTTCAATCAAGCTCCGGACGTGCTCGGTCAGGTTTGTTTCCACTGATGAGACCTGGGTGCATAGTGGAGCGGTGACAGTGTTCTTGTAAATTTTTAGTTTGTTTGTTAACACGCCCACCTTGTCTTCTCCTTCCCTCCACTACAATGTTACCAGGTAACGAGAGTATATCTCTGGTCCTAGCCACGCGAATCTTAGCCACATTTGTGAAGTGCACTGGACATTATCTGGGCTCTTAGGGAATCTCTCGTTTTCCAAGAAAATGATCTCTATCACGGCCAATTCCCTCAGGCATCAGATACCTTGTTCTATCCTGTTCCATTTTCTTTGATGTATTTGGAGGTCTTCTTTGCAGAGGTATCTGTCCCGTACACTTGCCAGCAATCGCCGCCAGAGGCTGAGAGTTTCCTGGGTTCTCCCAATCCCCTGGTCAATAACTACATCCTGGGACAGGGATCCCAGTTGCCTGGCCTCACTTCCATCTAGAATGGTGTCGTTAGCTGCGGCATCCCAGATGCGGAGCAGCCAGGTCAAGATGGACTCATTCGCCTGCCGGGTGAATTCCTTCCGTAGGTCACGCAGCTCCCCCAGGGATAGAGAGCGAGTGATGATCTCTGGCTCTGTCTCTTCTGCTTTGTGAGATGGTCCTGCCGCATCCTCATCAGTCGCTATGCGGACTGATTTGCTCTTTGATTTCTTTTTCTGGACGGGGGCAACTTCTACTGGCTTTAGCTGTTCTGATCTGGCAATGGTCTGTGTTGAGACATTGACTGCTCATTTGGTTCCTTTCCTCTTGGTGGCAGTTTGCGTGGACGTGGTGCCTACTGACTTGTTTCTTTTCTCCTCCTCTTCAAGAAGACACTGTACAACACCAAGTATTGTTGGAAAACACAGTTTTCCAGCAAAACTTGTGTTAACTAAATAAACCTGAACAAAGCCTCAGCATACTCAGACCTCAGTAAAAATCCTGACAAGCTGCAGTAGCTTGCTTCCCTGAGAACGCTTTGTGAGAAAATATCAAGAAGATGCAGCTGTGTAAGGAATGTACGGGAGTAAACTTGTGATTAACAAAGAATGAGGGGGAAAAACCTGTAGATGTGAGAACAGACTGCAAATACTTGTGTAACTATAATTAGTAACATCTGTAACAGTATATTAGTTTCTCGTTTGGTGAAATAAAACGGAGCTTGCTTTATGACCCACATTGGGCCGTGTCGCTTGCTCTCTCTTGCCGCTCATCAAAGTATTGTTCTGTTTCTCAGCATGATGTACACAGTGCTGGTCACAGAGAAAAAAGAAAACAGAACTGACAGGAAGATTATGCCATCCTTAGCATCTAGAGAGAACTCAATATTGTCAAAGATGGCTGTGCCTGGCCTGAAATGCTGGAAGAAACCGTTCTCTCCTCCTAGCCCCAGAGGGTGGGTGCGATTGCTGAGGAGGTCCCAGACGTAGCAGCTCAGGTTAGGCCAGGCAGACAAAGTCGAGTATATATAATGAATGGCATTTATCGCCTCACAGGTTACCATGCAATAGGCATAATAAACCAATAGAGCAATTCTCATGCCATTCCCTGGTCGCAACAGGAGCAATACGACGGGCAGATAGTTTCCTATTTGAGGAAAAATATAGAGAGCGAGATACAGTACCCATATAGATAAGCTGAGCATCATGGTGATAGGATTTCTGAGTTTCCCCAGGTCGTGCCCCACATTGGGCGCCAAAATGTGCGTTGGTTTGAAAACAAACCAGTGGGAGATCACAAGTCAGGATTAAAAGTAAAAATAAGTGAAATAATACAAGGAAAAGCACTGACAAAGTCAGATACAACCTGACACCCTGTTAGGGTGGTGGTAGCAGTCCAACTGAAGTAGTTCAGTTCAAGCAGTGATCCTGTGAAGGTCTGGTCTCCAGCTGAAGGTCCAGTGGTAGCTCTTGTCCTCTGGGAACCCTGTAGATAGGGCTAGCTCAGGCAGTTCTAAGGCCAGGTTATATTCAGGTGGGAACACCTGGCTCTTCCCTCTTGGGCAGAGCATCCCACAATGGGATAAGTCCATGAGTCATGCGGTGGGTCCCTAATGGCCCATTGTCTGTCATCTGGGGTGGGTCATTAGCAGCTGATAACAGCTAACTGATGGCCCATTGCCTGTCATCTGGGGTGGGTCGTTAGCAGGTGATAACAGCTAACGGCCCACAGCTGGTGGTAATGGAATACTTAAATACATCTATATTGCAACCTAGGACAGGCACCTAGGCATGTTTGCCTATCCACAGATAGGGGCAATTTTGTCCCTGGCATATAACTTTTACAAATCAGGGACACGAATCAGGATTGCCATATTGATGTACTTGGTAGTAATGATTTATAGAAGTTTAACAGAGGTACTGGGACCTATTGAGGATGTGTATTCTCTGTTGTTTCTCTGTCCTAGTCTTGGTAACCTTCTTTGGGGGTTTATGAGTAATTACACCCAGTCTGTTAAGGGAAAAGTAGGGGATGATGTTTCCCAGCCCTTCATCTCCCTCTTCCCCTTCAGATCTGGCACATCACCTTTTGAGAATATTCAGTTTCCCCTGGATGTTAAAAGAGACCACCTTCCTGTTGTTTTATCTATTAGGTTTCCTCTATATGGTCTGCAGTTTGTCTAGAATCAGGACTGAGATTTCCAAAGGGGTTGTCCAGACACCTGCCCCAGTCATGGAAAATTCTGAGTGGTGTGGGGAATGGAAGAACATCAGCCAAACCCTGAAGGAATTATCTGCCCCGATAGCTTGGAACTTCCCCCCTAAACAAATTCAGAATCCAGCTGAGGTGGGGATATATCTGAAAGAGAAGTGCAATGACAACTCTAATGAGGAGAAGAAGAAGCTCATTGCAATATGCTGGGCCCTGGCTAATGCTTATTGCACACTGCTAGATACTGTAGGGCAGCAGATAAAGCCAGAGGGGCAGGAGGATGAATCAGCAGACACCCCAGTCACTCAGGCTGCAGCTAAACCAGACAGGAAGCCTAAGCCAACAGCAATTGCCCCTGTCCAGAGAAGGAAACACAAAACAAAATCCATCCACCCAGTGGATGATGATGGGGAGCCAGGATCTTCACAGCCAGTAGAGGAATCCAAACCAGAAATCATTACTGAGTCTCTGTCCATAGAAAACCTTTGCAGCTTAAAAAAAGATTACACCCGACACTCTGAAGAATCTATATTAAGTTGGTTGGTGCGCATCTGGGACACCGCAGGTGATGGTACAGTTCGGGACAGTATTGAAGTGAGACATTTGGGATCCCTGTCACGTGATGCAGGTATCGACCAAGGGATGGCAAGGGGGCCCAAAGCTCTCAGTCTCTGGACACGGTTCTTAAGGAGTGTGAGGGAAAAATACTTGTGCCCAGAAATGTCACTGTTGGACCGTTAGCGGAGTGAAGAGATGAGTCCTTCAGAGTGCTAGAAATAACTACTTTATTAAATAATTAACAGATTTATATACACATCAGAAGGCCGTTCGGATTGGACCAACAATCATCCGTCCCCAGGGATTGATTGGCCCAGGCGTTTGACCACCTGTATCCAAAAGGCTGTTTCAATAACATGAAACTTTATCCTTATTTATAAAACATAGAAAAAGAAGAGAAAAATTCCCATGGGAAAGGTTTCTGTGCTGCCACAGCTCCCCCTTTTTATTTAAGAACCAGAAGGCGTTGCCTGTGAAACTCTGTGAATTCAGCATGAAGGATCTGTTTGGCCAGTTACCAAACAGAGCCTAGATGGAAAACCGATAAGGGGTCGGCCTGGCAGTGGCCAGCCACCGAACAGAGCCCAAACCAGATGCTGATTTAAGGTGAACAGAGAGACTCTCCAGCAATACACTGGGTAATGCATCTATAAACTTAATTCTATATTACAAGTCTATAATTCAGTTAAAACATGCTTTCAAAGTCCTTGCTTTCTGACTCCAGAAAAACTTAAATTTCAGTCTCTGCTTGTGGAAGGACCGTCTTCCTGATGGTCAGTGTCCTGGCCATCATCAGAAGGATCACTTGGTTGGTGTTCTGCATTCTGGTTGTTATTTTGAGGTTGCTGGTTCTGTCTCTGGAGCCGCAGGTCAGGGCGAACGCATTTTGCAGGCAGCCATCGTACCCCAGTATCTGTGGAAACTGCAAGCATACCCACGACCCCAAGCAATAAGCTCATGAGGGCCTTCCCAGATGTTAGTAAGTAGGTTCCGTACCCATACCTTCGCCCGGGGCAAGCACAACTCGCCTGACGACTGCAATGAGAGAAAATGGATCAAAATCACAGGATTATTCGAATTTGGTGGCACTGTAAGGTGATTAATTGTGTACAAAGCTTTTTCCAATTGGCTCTGTGGTGTTTCCCCATGCATTCCCTCTTTTTGTCTTTCGAAGACATGCTTCAGAGTACCATGAGCGCGTTCAACAATGGCTTGGGCAGTAGGAGAATGCGGAATACTGAATTTATGGTCTACACCCCAGAGGTACAAAAACTGCCACGTCCTCTGCGAGGCGTAGACAGGACCATTATCGGTATTCACAGTGGCTGGCACACCCAGGACCGAGAAGGCTAATTTCCAAAGGGCAATGGCATCGCGACACTTTTCTCCAGTATGAGCAGTTGCCCACGCGGCTGTGGAGAAAGAGTCAATAGACACGTGCACATATTTGAATTGGCTAAATTCAGGGATGTGTGTCATGTCCGTCTGCCAGAGCTGCAAGGCCTTTAGGCCTCTGCGGTTTACCCCTGGTGGCAGAGGTGCAGCGAGTCCGTGGCAGTCAGCACAAGCACTGACAATGTCGCGAGCCTCAGTTGGCATCAATTGAAACTGCTTCTGCAGGGTATGTGCACTCTGATGAAAGAAACCGTGTGATGCCTTGGCTTGTGCAATTTTGTCAGGCTGAGGTGCCACCCATGCAGGGTTGGCTAATATGTCAGCCCTGGCATTGCCTTCTGTTATAAAACCTGGTAATTTGGTGTGGCCTCGAATGTGCAAAATATAATATGGATGCACTCGAACTTGAATCGCCTTCCACAAGGTTCGCAATAGCGAAACCAGAGCCGCATTATTGACTTCTTTTAAAAGTGAACAATCCAAATGTTTGGTTATGTCTGCTACATAAGCAGAGTCAGTAACAAAATTCAAAGGCACCTGAGAGAACCGCTGAAAAGCCATGGCAACTGCATTCAATTTAACCAACTGAGCAGAGCCTGTCTCATGGCTTTTCAGCACTTGCCACTCAGATCCTTCCTTCCGGTTGACAATGGCCTTTCCTGTTTTCCCAGAACCGTCCGTGAAGATGGTGGGTCCATGAACCGGCACCCAACTGTTCTTTGGCCTTAACATAAAACTGATTAAATTTGCCAGCTGCAGCAATTTGTGGCTGGGCAGATGGTAAGCAATCTGCCCTGAGAAACTTTGCAGTGTACTTTGCAAAGGAGCGCTATTAGCAAGGCTCCATTCAAAGCTGTCCCATGATACCGGAACAACAATCGTTGCAGGATCTGCTGCCATCAGTTGTAAACACTGATAAACGACATTTGATTATCAGGCAAGCGATCAATTCAAACAATGTGGGTGCTGTCCTTTTTTGGCTGATGGGGCAAAGAGACCCATTCCAGGATATGCAAAGGGTCAGCCCATTGTTTGTTCCACTGGCCAATGATACCTGTAGGATGGAGGTCTGGAGCAGTAATGAAAACAGTGATATCAGTAGAGGGATCTACTCGATAAACCTGACAGGCAGAAACAGCTTGCTGCACCTCATTCAGCACCTGTCGCGCCTCAGGAGTCAATTTCAGAGGTGAGTTTAGATCAGAGTCCCCCTTTAAAATTTTAAAAAGCGGGGAAAGTTGTGCATTGGTTAGCCCCAGATACGGACGTAATCAGTTGATGATACCTAGCAATTTTTGGACATCATTCAGAGTCTTAATAGAGTCTAAACACTGTACCTCTTGATGCTGTATGGTTTGATCCAAAATTTTGACTCCCAAATATTTCCAAGGAGGTTGTTGTTGAACTTTCTCCAGAGCCACTTGAAACCCATAAGAATGCAAGGCATCGAGCAGTCGAGGCTGTAACCTCTGCAACTCATCCTGGGTGGATGTTGCCACCAGGATATCATCCATATAATGGTATCAGAGTGCCTCAGGAAACTGCTCACGGATTCCGGACAAGGCCTGAGCGACATACCATTGACAGATAGTCAGGCTATTTTTCATGCCCCGAGGTAACACTTTCCGTTGAAATCTCTTTACAGGCTCCACATTATTAATTGCAGGCATAGTAAAGGCAAATTTTGGCCTGTCATTGGGGTGCAAAGGGATTGTAAAAAAACAATCCTTCAAATCAACGATCAAGATTTCCCACCCTGTGGGAATCATTGTAGGTGAGGGCATGCCAGGCTGTATGCTCCCCATACTTTCCATCACTGCATTAACTTTTCGGAGATCTTGCAACAGTCTCCATTTCCCCGATTTTTTCTTAATTATGAAAACGGGTGTTCCAGGGACTGGTAGAATGCTCAATGTGTCCCTTTTGCAGTTGCTCCTGAACCAGCTGACAAAGGGCAACTAATTTGTCTTTTGGCAGGGGCCACTGTGGTTCCCATATAGGTGTTTTGGTCAGCCATCGCAAAGATAACGTGGAATACAGTGCACCCTTGCACACATTGACCCCTATTAAAAATTTGTCATGATTCGCACCCCCTAGGCTGCCAACATGTCCTGTCCCCAGAGGTTAATTGGAGCTGAAATGACAAAGGGCCAGATTAAGGCTGTGTGTCCCTCTGGGTCCTTCACCAACACAGGTTGCTTACTCAGTCAGCTCTGTGTGGTTCCTCCCAGCCCTACGATAGATGATCCTGCAGGAGATAAAGGCCATGAAGGAGGCCATGAAGTGGAGGAAAGGATCGTTGCATCAGCACCTGTATCAATCAAACCTCGGATCCGAATTCGGTGTGGATGCGCTTTCGGCATGATGAGGGTACGTCATCTGTGGTCTCTCATTCGAGATGGCAGCAGCCCAGTAGACCTGCGGAAGTCCCAGCAGTTCAGTGCTGTTACCTCCACCAACTTGCTGGTCTACCCTGGGAACAGAAGACTCAAAAGGCAACAATTGAGCAATGTGAGTCTTTTCAGGGATGGTGACAGGGGGTTCTGATGTGGAAACCGTAGCATGAATCTGGCCTGTAAAATCAGCATTTATAACTTCTGGAAGAACAAGGATTCCTTGGCTAGTGGCATCAGGTCCTCCCATAAGCAGTGCTCTGAATCCCTGATCTAGGGGTCCATGCACATCCAAGGGAATCCTATGTGCATCGCCAGATTCTAAGACGACTGTTGATGAGGTATAGGTGTTGACTCGGGCTGAGCCTTGGGTGCCATCTCCACATTGACTGGATAGGCCTGTGTCGCCGCCCTGTTCTGCGGGAACTGTCTTGATGGGGGGGCAAAACCCTCTTTTTGCTCCCCTCTTCACGTTTCCTGACAGGGGTTGACCATCTACATGGTATTTGGACCTGCAATATTTTGGACAGTGACCTGGCCTACCACACCTCCCGCACTGAGGAATCCTGGTCCCCGAATTTTCCTTCTGCTTTGGTTTGACTTGTTTCCGTTTGTTCCCAGCTTTGGGCTGTTTTTGTTCCTGATCAGGGGGTTCCCGACCAGCCGACAGAAATGCAGCCAAGGCGGATTTCCTTTGACTGTCTGCCTGCACCTTAGCGCAAGCTTGTACCACATCTGTGACTGAAGGATCTCCTTGTAGGACATTTATGATCCTTCTACACTTGTCGTTGGCATTGTCTCTTGCCAACTGCTTGCACAATATCTGTCTCAATGTATTATCTTCCACCTGCTTATCCAAAGTTGCTGCTAGCTTCTCTACAAAGGTCAGGAAAAGCTCAGATTGTCCCTGATGTATTTTTGAATATAGTGTTTGTGGGGCAATCATCTCCATAGTTTTTACAATGGCTCCCTGTCCTAGGTTGCAATATAGATGTAGTTAAGTATTCTATTACCACCAGCTGTGGGCCGTTAGCTGCTATCACCTGCTAAAGACCCACTCCAGATGACAGGCAATGGGCCATCCGTTAGCTATTATCAGCTGCTAATGACCCACCCTGCATGACAGGCAATGTGCCATCAGGGACCCACCGTGTGACTCATGGACTTATCTCATCCCATTGTGGGATGCTCTGCCCAGGAGGGAGGAGCCAGGTGTTCCCACCTGGATATAACCTGGCCCTGGAACTGCCTGAGCTAGCCCTGTCTACTGGGTTCCCAGAGGACAAGAGCTACTACTGGATCTTCAGCTGGAGACTAGACCTTCACAGGATTACCGCTTCAACTGGACTACTTCAGTTGGACTGCTACTACCACCCTAACAGGGTGTTAGGTTGTATCTGACTTTGTCAGTGCTTTCCCTTGTATTATTTCACTTATTTTTAATTTCAATCTTGACTTGTGATCTCCCACTGGTTTGTTTTCAAACCAACACACTACCATACTGAACTTTTGGGCTTGCTCCAGAATCCGAGGATCCCAAGTAGCTTGGACATTGGGGGTAGTGAAATATCCTCTACCCATAAGGACATCCGCCCCAATCATGCGCCTAGGGTCCTCAGAAGGCAAGGACATATTGTCCTTTATCTGTTTTTCAACCATCATTCTCCAATTGTTTTCAAAAACTCCATATTGCATGGGGTGAAACAACACTTGAACCAAATATGTAATATCAAATGGAGCAAGCAGATCACTATTTATCACTCTAATAATTTGTATAACATGTGAAGAAGAGAGCCCATAAGTTGCTACTTTCGAGTGAAGGTCGTTTACGACCTTCTATGCAATGACGTCATGCTTGCTTTTCTCATCCAAGTCTGGGTCTGGCACAAACACCAGAAAAGCCTGAGCATCTCCTTGCAGGAAGCTAGCATCACCTTGACCTGCCGTGGCAGCTCCATGGCTCCCCCGTCGTCTTGTCATCCCCAATCTCTCTATAAGGTCCCAATGTCCCACATCCAGCGCGCCCTGCTTTACTGATTCCCAGTAATGCAGGGAGTCCCAAGGGCATAATGCCTCCGCGCTGTTCCGGCATATCCAAGGGTTGCTCAGAAGCAAGTTCTTCTTTCGCCGCCCCGCCAGCGCGAGCTTTTGCCCAGGAGGAAGGAACCCCTCCACGTCACTGTCTGAATCGTCAGAGTAGGGCTTGCTATCTGCGAGCCCCATCACAAAGGACGGGGTCTGGCCGGATGCAGTCTCTGTGCCGAGAAACGGCACAGTGATGGGATTCGGGGAGGGGCAAGAGGATGGCAGCGATACAAGCGCGGCATCAGGCGTGCTTGCCAAGTTCGCTGGCATGGCATCAGTTAAAATCGCTTGCTGCGTCGGCACGAACGCGGCTGGATCCGCGCGCTGTGCCAAGTTCGTGTCTGCCGCTGAAACTGTCAGAGGGACCGTTACCTGTCTGTGTCCCGGATCCTTCCACACCCCCGCCGCCATGTCGGGTGCCACCACGGCATTGAGCCCGTACACCTTCCGGGGTCTTGTGGCAAGGACTTCTGCCCCAGTCCAGCCTGCGTGCTGGATGTGCCGTGAGCAGATCTCCACCATATCTCAGCGGAATCCGGCCACTTCGCCCAGTAAATCCATTAAAAGCCGAGACGAAGGGGGCACACCTGGCAGAGACCCAAAATCCCGTGTACTTGAGTCACAGGGCGTCTTCCCCAGAAGCGCTTCAGTGGACATGTCGATCAAATCTCCCTGACTGGAAGCACCGCCTGCCAGAGGCTTCTCTTCTGATTCCCGCATGGCCCACACGGAAGCTGGGACCCCCAAGTCCACAGCTGTTCTGGACGGATCCAGGGTCTGTTGCTGTCCCGCCTGCATCACGGCAGGGCAAGCTGTTTCTGCACTTTCAGTCCCTGCCCCCGGGGCAGCCCGTGCTGCGGCTGAGAGCTCCGGCAGCAGCCCGGATGGGGGTAGAAGGGCAGCGCCATTTCACGGAGGCAGAGGGGGGGTAACGCTCACTGCCCCTGGCGTCTCAGGGCCAGCCCCGTTCTTCCTCTTTCTTCAGCATCTCTGCTAACTGGTCATTTGGATGGGGGTAAGTGCGTAAGAAAAAATCATTTGGAGAATTATACTTGCTCTTTTTGGACCCATCCGCTGCTGACTGTGGGGCTGTGGGGTCAGTCTGGGTTGGGGGATTCTCCGTGCGGTGCTCGCCGACCGAAAGCAAGGAGTCCAGGCAGAGAGCCGTGTCCAGCTCTGCAGTGTAAAATTCCTGTCCCCTTAACGCATCCCAGACTGCTCGCCATGTCCGATGCAAACGAATGGTTTTCTTGTCTCCAAATATCATCTCTTTCCACAAAGCCTTCCCAACCTTGAGCCACAAAGGACAGTCCACGTCTGTGTCCCAGACTTCTGGAATCCCATTTTCGGCAGCCCAGGTCATCAAAACCCTGGTCAGGTGCTGCTTCTGTGTGACCGCTGGATCACACCAGGGATCCTCCAAGAAAGCTTGCAAAAGTTTGTCTTTCGGCATTGGGGGGGTCCATGTCCATCCCAAAACCAAGCCGCGCCACGCCGCGTGCGGTGGGAGGGGAACGGTGCCAGCGTACCTTTGCGTTGCATGCAGTACACATTGGTGGTCACCAGATGTCGCTGTTGGACCATTAGCAGAGTGAAGCGATGAGTCCTCCAGAGTGCTAGAAATAACTACTTTATTAAATAATTAACAGATTTATATACACATCAGAAGGCCGTTCAGATTGGACCAACAATCATCCGTCCTCAGGGATTGATTGGCCCAGGCGTTTGACTGCCTGCATCCAAAAGGCCGTTTCAATAACATGAAACTTTATCCTTTTTTATAAAACAGAGAAGGAGAAGAGAAAAATTCCCATGGGAAAGGTTTCTGTGCTGCCATACAGAAGATCTCCAGGTGCAGCAAAACTCGTGGAAGACCATAGAACAAGGGATTCAATGCTTGAGAGAAATGGCGGTGGTAGAGATAGTTTTCTCAGATGACCAAACAATTAGGAGTCCAGACATGGTAAAATGTACACCAGTGATGTGGCTAAATCTAGTATGACTTGGGCCACAAGAATACGTCTCTGCTTTAGCAATGATGAAGTGGAATGAGGGTGATGCCTTAGCTGGGCTTACCTGAAACAGAGGCCAGACAAGGTTAGGAGAATACAAAGCAGACAAATTTATTAAAGGCCTTTAGGTACATTAAGGGCAAACAAAGCCCACTTGTGAGGCTACACCCAAAATGGACATGGAGTCACAAGGTCTTCACATTTTATAAATTCTGTATTACTAGCATATTGGGCCTTAATTCTTCAATTACACCTTCAGGGGATAATGTCAACCACCCCAAGCCTGCTCCCCCAACTCACTGTTGTTTACATATTTTGGGTCTCTGAGGCAGCCAAAGTTTCCTTGGATTTCCACTCAGAGGAATTTTTTTGGCTAAAGGTGCTGGGAACAGAGGTTTTTAGCAATTTATATGAAGCCTAGAACTACACCAAAGCTACAGATACATGAAGAATCGAAGCTAAAAATTCTTAAGGCATCATTCCCCCCTTTAGAGGCCTGACAAGGCCTTTACCTTGTCAGGTCTCTATTCTAAATACTTAGTATGCATTTAACAGCAATATATATCTAACAATAGTAAATATCTAACAGCAATAACGTTTCACACAGCCAGTTATCATGCAAAAAATTATGATTACAACTACTATGAACAGTTCTTTAATCCCAGCCCAGTTTGGTAAACATGATGTGAGGGTGTGGAAGAAAGCTCAGTGTACTATATCTTTGAGTGCTATCTGATGTAAAATTTGAGTTTTGGATATACTTTGGACCAGAATCATATGCAAATTTTGGTTCCATCCCTGAGTCATGGTTACCAGCTGTGTAGATAACAAGTAAAGAAAAAGAACCCTTTAAACCACATCATCCCCATTTGTATCAGTCTCTGTTTTTCAGTTGTTGCAGGAGCAGAAGCTTTCTTAACTCGGGAGTAGTGAGTCCAGGGTCTTTTTCCAGCAACTTTGACTGCAGTAAGGGTAGTCAGCAGGACTTGGAATGGTCCTTTCCACTTGGCCTGTAAAGGATCACTATCCCACCACTTAACATAGACCCAATCTCCAGGTTGGAAGGGATGTGCAGGTGTGTCCAGTCCTATGGGCCTGGATAACACGATGTAATTCTGCAGTTTCTGCAAAGTGGAACTTAAAGCCATTAGATATCTTTGCAAACCAAGCTTCCCCCTCATATGAATTTCTTCCGGGACATGCGGAATTTTATATGGCCTGCTATGCAATATTTTGTAGGGACTGATGTTATCCCTCTGATACCTGAAACAGGCTACCTCAAACAGAGGCCAAGACAATTAGGTGTATAAAAAGCAGACAAATTTATTCAAGGCCTTCAAGGTACATTTGGGCAAGCAAAGTCCCCCTTGGGGACTACACCCAAAATGGACGCCAGGTCATGAGCTCTTTACCTTTTATAAGTTTTGTCTTAGCATATTGGTCCCTAATTCTCCAATCACACCTTCAGGCGATGATATTGACTGCCCCAGGCCCTGCTCCCCCCTTTCCACTGTTGTTTACATATTTTCGGGCCCTAGGGTCATGAATATGTCCTTGAATCTCTATCCAAAGAGCTTTGTTTTGTTTAAATGTGTTGGAAACAGAGGTTTTCAGCATTCTGTAAGAGCACAGAACTACACCAAGTTACAGACTCATGAAGACAAAAAAACCCCCAAAGTTATTAAGGCATCACCTCCACCTCGGTTTTATGCTGATCCTCAGTAAAGCTATAGGCAAGGCCTGAACCCTTGTCATGGATGTCTCTTGACAAATTCTGATAATCTGGGTCTTAAGAGTTCTGTTCATACACTCAACTTTGTCACTTGCTTGGGGCCTCTATGGTGTATGCAGGTCCCAATTAATTCCCAGAATCCTGCTAATTTCCCCGACCATTGCTGCAATAAAATGTGGTCCCCTATCTGATGACATTCCCAAAGGAACCCCAAACCTTGGAATTATATGATTGAGCAAAACTTTCACCACCTCCTTTGTTGTATTGGAGCGACAGGGGTAAGCTTTAAGCCATCCGCTGAAAGTGTCAACCAATACCAATATGTATCTGTATCCCTCTTTGCGTGGTAACTCAGCAAAATCTACTTGCCAGTAATGTCCAGGTAGATCCCCTGTTTTTGTTACTCCTAACACAACTCTTTTCCTTGTATCAGGGTTGTTCTTACAGCAGATTTCACATTTGCTTACTACCGATTGTACAATGTCAGTCATTCCCTTTCCTATTACTACCCTTTTTAGATGTTTCAAAAGATTTTCAACCCCAAAATGTGTGCTTTCATGTTCTCTCTGAGCTATCTCCTGGAGAATCAGGGGTGGGACTACAACCTGGTTCACTGGTGTAGCAGCCCATCCATTTTCTGTGATCTCAGCTTTAAGGAACATAATTAACTTGTGGTCTGCCTGATCATACTTTGGGGTGAACCCTGTCGGATCAATCTCTTTTTGTGGTATCACTGAGCGAATACCTTTTTCTGCAATCTCTCTTGCTGCTTCATCAGCAAAGCGATTTCCCAATTCTGGAGTGGTTTTCCCTGTTTGGTGACCCCTACAATGCATGATAGCTACCTCTGTAGGTTCCCTGATGCTCTCCAAGAGGGTGAGGATCTGCTCAGCATGTTTGATTTCATTACCTTGAGCATTCAACAGTCTTCTCTCCTTCCAGATGGCTCCATGGGCATGGACAACACCAAATGCATATTTAGAATCAGTTCGTATATTTACCTTCTTTCTTCGCTCAGGTCTAGGGCCCTCGTAAGTTCAATCAGTTCAGCTTTCTGTGATGACACGTCTGAAGGCAAAGCTTTTGCCTCAATTACTTTATCTATGGTGGTTACTGCATAGCCTGTCATCCTCTTACCCTTTTTCATGAAGCTGCTGCCATCCATGAATAGTTCCCAATCTGGATTTTCTAGCGGGATGTCTCTCAGGTCTGGTCTGCTGGAATAGGTCTCCTCTACTGTCTGTAAACAGTCATGCTCAGGCATGTCATCAAATAATGTGGATGACAAAAACATTGCAGGGTTTACAACAGATGTTGTTTTTAGGGTAAAATCATCCTTTTCCAACAGCACAGACTGGTAGTTAAGCATTCTGCTAGGCGATAGCCAGTGTCCCCCCTTTGGTTCCAGTACGGATATCACTGTGTGGGGTACGTCCATGACAATGTGCCACCCAAGAGTGAATTTATGGGCCTCCTGTATTAGGATGACAGTTTCCGCCATGGCTTTCAAACACCCAGGCCACCCTTGGCTAACATTGTCTAGCTGTTTTGAAAAATAGGCCACAGCTCTTCATTGGTCTCCAAGGTGCTGTGCCAGTACCCCTAGAGCAAAATTCAGTCGCTCATATCTAAAAAGTTCAAAGGGCTTAGTTAAGTCTGGCAGCCCCAAAGCTAGGGCTGACATTAAGGAATGTTTCAACTGTTTGAATGCAGCCCTTGTACTCTCTGTCCATGTAATGGTTCGCTTTTTGGCTGCTTTAAGGGCTCCATACAGAGGTTTTACCAATAACCTATAGTTCGCGACCCAGAGACAGCACTAGCCTACCATTCCAAGAAAGGCTTCCATCTCTCTCACAATGTCAGGCTGTGGAATTCGGCAGATAGCTTCTTTCCGTTCTTTGCTGAGTTGTCGATGGCCACGGAAAATTTCCAGCCCCAAGTAAACCACCGTTTCCTTGGCAACCTATGCCTTTTCTTTCAAGACTCGATACCCGCCCAATCCCAGATAGTTTAAAAGACTTACAGTGTGCTGGATGCAGGCCTCTCGTGTTTTGGCTGCAATTAATATGTCATCAACATATTGGAGAACTTCTCCTGGTTCTTGTTTTCTCCAGTCCTCTAGTTCCTTTACCAGCTGATGTCCAAATATAGTTAGGCTGTTCTTGAATCCCTGGGGTAAAATTGTCTAGGTGAGCTGGGTCTTCTTCCCTGTCTCAGGATGTTTCCACTCAAAGGAAAAGAGATCCTGGCCATTCTTGTGCACAGGAATGCAGAAAAAGGCATCCCTGAGATTAAAAGAGTGAACCACCCTAATTTATTTGTCCGTGCGGTCAAAAGAGTGTAGGGATTTGGTACAACTGGATGTATGTCCTCTGTGATCTTGTTCATTTTCCTTAAATCGTGTACTAATTGATAACTCTTACCATCAGCCTTCTTTACTGGCAGGATGGGTGTGTTGTACTTAGATTCACATTTCACTAGCAACCCAAATTTAAGGAACTTTTCAATTATAGGTGCTAGTCCCCTACGACTTCCTAATTTCAAAGGGTATTGTTTTTGCTTCACCTGTATGGCTCCTGGTTTGAGTGCAATACTCACTGGTTCAGCTCTTTCGGATCTTCCTGGAACATCACTGGCCCACACTATTGGATTGACAGCATTTTCAATTTCAATGGGGATTTCACCATATTTCTCCTGTATAAAAAGCGCAACAACTTTGACAAATTTAAACTCAGGAATTATTACTTGTACACCCCATCCTTTTCTAAATTTAATTTCAGCTTCCAATTTCTCCAGTAAATCCCTCCCAAGAAATGGTTTCAGAGAATTAGGCATATAAATGAATGGATGAGTTACCCAGTGCTTCCCCAGTTTGAATTTTAAAGGTTTGAAGAAAGGCCATGTTTCAGTTACCCCTGTAGCTCAAATAACTTTTACAGTATCTTGACTCATTTTCCCTTCTAAAGTATTTAACAGAATACGCTGCCCTGGAATCTACCAAAAATTCAACATTGTCTTTCCCCAGCTTAACTATAACCAAAGGCTCTGCTGGGGGACAAGCCTACGGTCCCCTTAATTCTAATTCTGATCCTGATCCCAGTTCCATAGCCAGGTGAGGAACTGAGGATTTCTTTTTCAACATGGGACAGTCCTTTTTTTAATGTCCCTTTTTCTTACAAAAGGCACATGGATCTTTGTCCAGAGGGGAAGAGGTACTCTGGGGTGACTTCTCCTGACTACCTCTCTTACTGGAATGTTTATCACTAGGATCTCTGTCTCAATATGCTCTCCAGGCTACATTTAACAACCTACTCATGTCTTGAATCCCGTCTAGCTTTTGCATTTTCCTTATATCACTTGCAGCTTGGCCCATAAATAGGAGAGTTAAATGAGCTTTTCCCTCAGTTGACTCAGGATCTAGGTTCGTGTATTTGATTGCAGCTTCTCTTAGCCTATTTAGAAATTCAGTGGGAGATTCATCTAGATCTTGGTTTATCTCATATAATTTAGACCAATTTAAACCTTAGGAACACCATGCCTTAACCCATGTACTATGAGATTCTGGTATTGTTTCAGCCTAGCCATTTGGTCCGGGATATTCGGATTCCAGACTGGATCATCCACTGTGAAGATTTTAGCAGTGGTGCCCTGAAGCAAACCACTTGCTATTTGTGCCTCTACAGAAGTTTTAATAGCCTTATTAACCATCTTTCTTTCAATGGGATCAAGCAGCGTATCCATCATAGCATTCAAATCACTCCAGTCAGGGTTCTGTGTTACAATTGCTCTCTGCACTAAGTTAGCGACTTTTTCTGCATTCTCTTTATATTTCCCAACAGTGGTTTTCTACTGTTCTAACTCCACAAAAGAGTATGGGACCTTGGTTACTGACAGCCTGTCTCAGAGGGGCATGTAAAACTGGTTCTTCCTTCTTTTTAGCTCTCATTCTCTTTGCTATGTGAGTACATTCTCTCATGGCCTTTTTTGCCGTTTCCCCCTGTTGGGGTTTGACCCTGACTAAATGCCAGGCACCCCTGCTCTCTCTCTTGCCACAAATGTGCAGGAGAGGGGAAAGAAAAAAAACGTTAAAAATACACCAAATTCATGAGTTAAATGAGATAGGATACTGATGGCAGGACGCACAGAACAGAAAAAGGGCAAGCAGGCTCCAAAACTTAAAGTTGCAAAGTGATTTAATTATCTAACAGTGTTGGAGGATAAATGAGAGGTAAAAATAAGCTTTGCATAAACCATTTGTTCACTCACCCCCCTCCCTCTTAAGAAGCCATTTTTTATTCACCTCCCTTCCTCCTTCTAACCAACAGCTCGGGTAGGGGGGCAGGGTGTGAGGTATTTCCTCAGTCCACAGAGCAGGTCCATAAATCTATTCATCACCACAATTCTTCTACTACAAATATTCTTTATCTCTACTTATCTCTCTCTCTCTCTAGACAGTTTCTTTGCTCTCACCCCTTCCCTCTTAAGAAGCCGTTCTTTGCTCACCCCCCCCACCCTCTTTTCAAACCAACAACACAGGCAGGGGGCAGGGTAAGGGGTTTTTCTTCTGGTCAGTCCATCAGGGAGAGGAGTCCTCTACTTAGCCATGGGGTCCCTTCCACAAGAGACAGTCCTTTGCAAATTTCTTTGGCATGGGTCCAATCTCACAAGCAATATCCCACCCAAATTCTGCTGCAACATGAGTCTCTTTGTCCATAGGGTGCAGACTCTCCCAAGCCGAGGCCAGGTTGCTTCCATCCCAGGAGCAAGGCCTTTCTCTCCCTTGCAAGGCTTTTGTAGCTTTAACTCTTTCGATGAGACTCTAACTGGATCACAGCTTTCGCCAGGCATCCACCTGCTCCTCTGGATTGGGCTGTGGGTGAATTTCTGCATCCTTGTGGACTCCATGGGCTGCAGGGGGACCTCCTGCTCCCCCCGTGGTCTTTACCACGGCTAGCAGAGGGTTTTCAGCTCCGGCGCCCGGAGCACCTCCTCCCCCACCTTCTTCACTGACCTTGGTGTCTTCATGTTGTTTTCTCTTCACATATTTTTACTTCTACCTCCTCCTCCTCCAACTACAAAGAAGTGCGTGCCTATCTTGTTTTGAATTTTTCTTAAATATGTTTTCACAGAGGCGTAACCAGTGCGGCAGCGCAGTCTTGCAATTCACGAGCGACCACCCCACGCTGCATAAAGTGGGAGGTCGCTCAGGGCCAAAACATGCCAGGCGGGCACGTGGCTGCGGCAAGCGGTGGAGCTGCTGGGGACGCGAGCAGCTGTGGAGGCCTGGCGATAAAAGAAGTGCAGGATCACGGTCTGACATTTCCAGGGAATTTATTAAGGTCCACAGGTGAGGGTCTGGGGATGGTGAAGAGGGACGGAGATCAAGGGAGGATGAAGGGGCTGGAAATCCAAGATGTCGAACCCCGAGTGAGGGTCTTGCAGAGGGTTAAGAGGAGAGGGAAGAGGGGCGTAGTTAGCTCTGAAAAGCCAGCCAGGGAAAGCCAGAGGGGAGGAGACAAGGAGGGGAAAAGAGTACACCAATAAGCTTACAGCATGGGATGGTACAGGCTCCTGCTAGGGAGAAATTTCTGGAACATAAACCATACACAGAAATCCTATTAGCACACTGCAACAACCAGCACCTCTAATTGGCTTAAACTTGGCCAGCAGCATGTCCATCACCTTCAGAGCCATCAGAGATTCGCTCTGCTGGATTTGATGAAAAAACTTCCAGAACTTTTGCTCAGGACACACAGGAGCCATCTTTGTGCCACTCCCCACCCCTCAGACACTTCTCCAGGCCTACTACAACAGCTTCTGAGGGGTCTAAATTTCTCTTAGATGTTAAAAATACTTTACTGATGTTTTGGGCCAATCAAAACTACCACAAGCATGCAGGGGTTAGCACCTCCATGTGCATGTCTGACTGTGGTTCATTTTACACAGGCTTTTATACATTACAATTCTGGCATCTGCGCTTGTTTGTTTACTTATCTAAAAGCTGCAGTTTTAAGGGTTGGGGTCTTACATAACATGTGGTTTCTTTATCTTAGGGTTACAAACACAGTACATAGTTCCTATCTAACATATTCATTATAGTCACCTGTTAATATGCTTTTCTATAGCTGTATTTTATTGATTGTGTTCTTCTATTTTCTGTCTATTAAAACAAAACCTATGACTTTGCATTTTTCTAGCCTTTTGAAACAGCTAATATGCCTCTCCCTTCTTATCACTTTAGCACACCAGGGCTAGTTCCCTGCTTGCAGAAGCAGTTACAGTTAAGCGCAGCAGCTAATATGCCTCTCATCACCTTAGTCCACCAGGGCTAGACCTCTGCTTGCAAAAGTGGTTTCAGTTAGATGCAGCAGTCACACTTAAGTTTTCTGTTAATTCATACTTATGCTAAGGTGCTTATGTCAAGTAAGGTCTGTGTTTCAACTTCTAGTAGCAGTCCTTGATGCGTCTTCACTGTGGTACCAGATCAGAGCAGGCAGTGATTTCCAGTCTACTGAAGAGGATGTTCCTCCCCCATCACTCTGAGGATCCCTTCTCTTCTGAGCTGGGCCTTTTCCCCAGCTCTCTCTGGTAGGAGGTTATTGGGCACCTCTTGATCTCTAAAGAGGAGACTGGTTGTTACAGTGCCTGTAGTGTTGCTTAGCTCAGCAGGTCAGAGTTTACAGGTAGGTAGGGAATACTAGTCTCAGCACACCAGAAAAAAGCAGGTGCTGTTTATGTTTCTCCAGGTTGAGATGCTGTCATGAAAGGGCAAAAATTACTTCAGCTGTGTCATCATATGCTTGTTAATGATTAATAAATGATTGGATTTGAAAGTATATTACTATCTGAAAACCGTGGAAATTACATTTACAACTCATTGAGAATGAAAAAAACTAGCAGGAGGAGCAGGTGCAGTCAGGTGGTACTTTTGAGCAAGAAGCAGCACAAAATGGCAATTGAGCAGGAGAGAAGAAAGGTTTCTTTCAACTTCTAGGCCAGGTCTGAAAAGTCCTTCTCACAGATTCAGGCCTATAGTCTGCACATGTGTCTTGGTAATGTTTTTTATCCCATCCCATCTTTGTTTTCTTTTTCCCTTTTGTTTTGCATCTGGGATGGTCACTGCTGTCCCGTCCCCTGTCCCCCATTCCCCTCCCCCCCCGTCTGTCCCGTCGCCCTGCCCCCCTGGTGATATCACGATAAGTGAGAGCCAACCCGGGATTTTCTGCGAGAGTTGAGGAGGGCAAGAGGCGTATGTTTCCCCTTACAGTGGAGGATTTGACCCCGGGAGCCAGGCGCTGTGATCACTCTGAGGAGACATACAGTTGCCACTTGGTTTTTGCCCATTTTTTTACTCCTTTTCCCTTCAGCACTGTGACTGGAGCTTACTGGTTTGCTTCCCTGCTTCTCCGCTGCTTAGGAGCCCAGAGCCACTGCGCGCTGCGCCGGGACCCAGGAACACCCTGCTCCCTGCCAGGGGGCCGCCCCCTCTCCACAGTCCGGACCCAGGGACCAGCCATCGCCGGTGAGCCACCGAGGGAGCAATCCCCTGCCCAGCCCCAGCTGTTCTCTGCTGCTGCTTTAGGGCTTTGTTGCTATACTGTAACCTGACAACTGGACTCCCTGCAGTTTTGGGCACAGCCTGATAGTTTCTGCTACCTTTTGTTTGTCACTACTGGGGTGAGCCAGCCCCTGCCGTCCCCAGCCGCTGCTCCAAGGTTCCTGCTACAGCCCATTTCTCCATCTGGAGGGGCACTGGGATCAGCTGCTCCTGTGAGGTTGTACAGGAGACCCATTCTCTCTCTCTCTGATGGCTGCGCTTGCCATTGCTGCGTGGAGAGAGACGGCCGAAACTTGCGCCACAGCGCCCCCTGCAGCCGCGGGGGAATCATCGCACCTGCCGGCTGTGACCGTAACTGCCAAAAGGGGAGGGTGCCTGGCAGCCCAGAGAAGGCTGTTACTAGGTTTCTGGTTTGTTTGTTGTTGCTACCGTTGTTCTTGCTTGTTTGCCTTGTTATAAATGCTAGTAAAGATCTGTTATTTCTTTTCCCATATCTTTGCCTGAAAGCCCCTTGATTTCAAAGTTATAATAATTAGGAGTGAAGGGGGGTCATATTCTTTATTCCAAGAGAGGTTCCCGCCTTCCTTGGCAGACACCTGTCTTTCAAACCACAACAGAAGCTTAGCAGGCTGGGTTGAATCCATGTGCCTCCTTAACAGGAGGAGAGAGCCTTTGACACTACAGTATTGATTTGGAAACTGTGAGGGCATGCTCCTGCTGTTTAGATAGAGAAACCAAATTTTAGAATAAATGAGATTGCATCAAGAGACACCCAGCTGTTCTCACCATGCTCTTCTGAAGAAAATTGGTCTGAAAGGCTCTGGCATTTGACCTCTTACCTCAAAAGTTAAAGCTGGTGGTAAGAGTTGATTGTAATTCTCCAGGAGATAATCCCTATTGATTTGGGATGGCAGAAAAACAGGTGCTTGAAAGATCAAGAGATGAACTAAAACACTTTGCAGAGGTTTACACTGTATATACATATACTCAGTACACTAAAATAATTTTTATTACTCCAGTATTGCATGGCTAACAATTAGTTACATGAAAACAATATAAGACTAGATGGGGTTGGTGTTGCGATCTGCTCTAATCACAGAGGAACAAAGTGAGCTCTCTTTGGATTATGAATCCTGAGGTTTGAAATATTCCCCAAAATGTGATTAAAACAAAATGAGGTAAATGTTGATACCAAAAAATTGATATATTTTTAACAGTAAAAGAGGCAAAGAGAAAGAAAGGTGAAAAAAAGAAAGAAAATGGGGAGGGAGCAGGGAGAGTGACAAAGACAGATTAAGTAAAAACATATCGCCCTTCTGTGGGTCCCAACAATGTCTCATTGCTCCCCTCCATCTGGTCTTGTTGGTGGTGAAGGTCCCCCACTGAAAAGTATAGAATCGAATGGATTAATATATGTTTAGGCCAGGTGGGAACGCCCAGATGCCTCCCCTGAGGAGGGCCAGATCGACACTGTCCCTTGCAAGATTCTGGATCTGTTGCATCATTTTGCATCATGTACAGTGCTCTGGTGCAGGGTCTGGGGATCTGTTCGGGGGCCTTTGATGGACCATGACGCCCCTTCAGCTGCCCCTCATGTGAATGTCCCATAGATGCTGCTTTCGTGGGGTGGGGGGCCCCCCCACAGCTGAGCTAGTCTGCACAGTGGAGGATGGGCATTCACTGCCTCTGACCAGAGGCTTTTTTGCCATACACCCAAAACCTTTCCTCCCCCCCCCCAGGTTGGGGGTGTGTGTGCAAACTTGGCAACAGATAAGCCTGGGTCTATGGCATTTACCCCAAGCTGCTGCTGTGGATGCTCTTCCAATCTTATCCATTACTTCCCAGATGCTTTGAACAATAGTGTCACTTTTCTTATCTCTATCCCTTAGGTGGTTTAACTCAACAGTTCAGGGTTTCAGTCAGGTGGCCCATTTAGGGTGGGCTTTGGTGGTGCAGCTTTGTCATACAGTTTTGCTGTTGTCTTGGTTTGAAAGAAAGGTGTCTGCTTAGAGAGGTGGAAAACCTCTCTTAGAATAAAGAATGTGACCCCCCCCTTGCCTCCGAATTATTTTAACTTTGGAATCAATGGCTTTCAGGCAAAGAGATGGGAAAAGGAATCACAGTTCTTTACTAGTATCTATAACGAAGCAAACAAGCAACAACAAGAATAGCAACAACAAACAAAAACCAGAAACCTGATGACAGATGTCCCTGGGCTGCCAAGCACTTTCCCATTTGGTGTAGTCACAGTCACAACCAGCAGGGGCGCTGTTGAGCTCCCAGCCGGGCAGGGCAGGTGCGATGAATCCCGCGCAGCTGCAGGTGGTGCTGTGGCACAAGGTCAGGTCGGTCTCACGGGGTTGGTAATGGCGGCCAGGCTGGGCAGCAAGCAGTGCGCAGCAGAGAGCTCGGAACGACGAGCTGGAGCAGCAGGAATGGCTCACTTGGGTTAGCCAGCAAAGGTGGCAGGAACTCCGCAGTTATGGCAGACGCCCCAGTGCACTCTGGCAAGCGGGTGCGGGGGCAGCAACTGCCGGACTCCTCCGAAGCTGCTGCAAAAGGCGCAGCCGGACAGGCGCGCGCTACCGGCGGGGAAAACAGGTTGGGATCCCGCGCCTTTTTTCCAAGCAAGAGCTCACCCAGCCAGAAACAGAAGTCAGTGCACAGTTGGAGTCCCATGGTCACAGCCAGAAGCAAAGCAGCAGCTTTCCTTCATCTACTCCAGTGTCCCCCAAGCAAGTGAGCTCCCCCCCATGGCCGGAGTGCCTCCTCCCCATACCACACCCAAGCCACAGCCTTTGTCTCTTACAAAAGAATTAATGGCCCTGAGCACCTGATCGTTGGTTCCCTAGTAACAGGGATGGAGAAAATTCCACTCCCCCAACCTCCAACGGCTATAATAGGCAAAAGTCCTTCATAAAAATGTTTAAGCCATAAACCATAACATTTCAGTCTCCAACAATTGGTCGTTATGATTTTTTTTTTGCTATAAACATTGTTCTTTATGCTAAAAACCTGGAAAAAGCGAACTGTAGGTATTTTGGATTGGTATTCTGTTTTGCACCTGGTATCAACCATCACTGAAGACACTGATGTTGCATCTCTTCATCTTAGCTCATGGAAAAAGGGAAGCAAAGCTCATTTAAATTACTTGGCAAATTACTGCTTTTGCTGTTTGGTTTTATACCAGCTTGCACTCCTATCTATTTAAAAATAAATAAATCCTTTCTTTCCCTGAAGCATTATTCTGCCATCCATTGCAAAAACAAAGCATGCTGGGCTTAGGAAATCACAGCACTAAATAATTCTGGCCTTTGACAGAAGTGGTAAGATCTTAGAAATAATACAGAGCTTTTTGAGGTCCAATATTAATGTTCATTTTCTTGAAGGAAAGGAAAAAACAAAAGACAAAAAACATTTCAAATAGTTTTATTTAACCTGACATGGATTGAAGAATTTGGGTAGGTGTGGCTAGCACAGGCTTTTCCCACGAGAATTCTTCTTGTGTTTTATAAATAAAGTTTGGATGTTATTGGAACAGTGTCCCAGAACTTGGACGGTGCAGGCCTGGCCAATCAGGCCTAGGGGAAGGCTTCTGACCGACCAATCTGGGTGACTTTTGAAAACTCTATATATATGATGAAATCAAAACAATAAAGGTCATTCCTTCTTGCCACTGAGAACTGGTGCTTTCTTTACTCTGCTAGCTGCTCAACAGCGACAGGTAGGTTTTCTTACACAGAAGAGTGGGAATGTATTCCCTAAAGCTGTCATGGTTTGACCCTGGCCAAATGCCAGGCACCTACGACATCTGCTCTCTCCGCCTCTCCCCTGACACAGTTGGGCAGAGGAGAGGGAAAAAGAAAAAAGTTAATACACACACAAAGGACTCATGAGTTGAGATAAGGAACTGGGAGGAGATGTACTGAGGGTAAAACTGGTTGAACTTAAAGTTGCAAAGTGATTTATTGCTAACAGAGTCAGAGGAGGGTAAACGAGAAGTATAATAAAGCTTTCAAAGACACTGTTTCTCTGCTCACCCCCATCCCTCCTCCCCACCAGCAGCACAGGGGGACGGGGTAGGGGGGTTTGGTCAGTCCATCACCAAGATCTTCTTCCGCTGCTCAGGGAGAGAAGTCCTTTCCTCTACGTTGCTGTGGAGTCCCTCCCAAAGAAGGCAGTCCTCTGCGAACTCCTCCAGCATGGGTCCAAATGTCACGAGCAGCAGCCCGCCCAAATCTACTGCAATGTGAGCCTCCTCCCACGGGCAGACAGTCTTCCCAAAACTGCTGTGGCGTGGGCCCCTTGTCCATGGGGTGCAGACCTCTGAGGCCAGGCTGTTCCATCTCAGGAGCAAGGCCTTTCTCTCCACTGGGACTCCCACTGGATAACAGCTTCCTCCAGGCATCAACCTGCTCCAGCATGGGCACCTCCCCACGAGCTGTGAGTGGATCTCTGCATCCCCTGTAGACCCCATGGGCTGCAGGGGTGACAACCCACCTCACCATGGTCATCACCATGGCCAGCACAGGATTGTCAGCTCCAGCGCCTGGAGCACCAGATGTCACTGTTGAGACAGGCACAGCATTCACATACAGGCACACGCATCGGCTCCAAGCAAAAGAAAGAACATCTTTATTACTACAAGGTCTCTTTTATACTATTTTTCAGCATTCACATTACATGTTCATTGGTTTTTAACTCACTACATTATAATACCATTAGCTACCTATAACTAGTACACATTCTTGCAAAAATAGCCTCCCTTTTGCAGGTGTACATTCCTTCTTCTGTTGTTCTTGCTTCTTGATTCCGTTGGCGCTAAGATTCTCACAGGAACAAGCTGATTGTGCTAAGGTCAGTATCTGTAAGTGAATGTCCTAGGTTGCAATATAGATGTATTTTAAGTATTCTATTACCACCAGCTGTGGGCCATTAGCTGTTATCACCTACTAATGACCCACCCCAGATGACAGGCAATGGGCCATCAGGGACCCACCGCATGACTCATGGACTTATCCCATTGTGGGATGCTCTGCCCAGGAGGGAGGAGCCAGGTGTTCCCACGTGGATATAACCTGGCCTTGGAATTGCCTGAGCTAGCCCTGTCTACTGGGTTCCCAGAGGACAAGAGCTACTACTGGACCTTCAGCTGGAGACCAGACCTTCACAGGATCACCGCTTGAACTGAACTACTTCAGTTGGACTGCTACCACCACCCTAACAGGGTGTCAGGTTGTATCTGACTTTGTTAGTGCTTTTCCTTGTATTATTTCACTTATTTTTACTTTCAATCCTGACTTGTGATTTCCGTATTGGTTTGTTTTCAAACCAATACAGTGAAACAAGCAAGCTGTCAGTTCCCACAGTTTCCCCTTTTTGTTTTCAACCGGAAATGCAGCATTTGTGGTCCTCTGCAGGGCCCTTTTGCAGGAAGGATAACAAACAGCAGAAGGGGTAAAATAACAAGGATGACAATCACAATCAGACATCCCACTTTCATGAGGTTTTTGACCTGTTTAACAAGTTGCTAATCACCAAACAAAGCATTAAACCAATCAAACTTATTCTCTTCTCTTAATTTGGAAACAATTGTATTTCTTTGATATTAGCAAACACTGATCTGGAATGGTCAGAAAGATTCATGCAGCACATGCCATTAAAGTCTTCACAACCATGGTCATATGCTGGCAGCATATGTAAACTCTCTGCAGCAGTGTAAACTCGGCAGCCCGCTGCTGGGGAGGGCTGCCCAGGAGCTTAAACACGCAGAGAGGGCTCTCCGTGGCCACGGGCTGTGAGGCTATCTCAGACGCGGTCCTCGTAGATGTGTCACAGGTTTAGAAAGGCAGCTGTTTCATTCCAGATTTCCATGGTGATTTTATTTAGGATAATGGGGGAAGGGATTGGGGAACTGTGGAGGGGGGAGGGGAGATGGGGAAGGATATGGGTTGCATCAAGGCCAGAATGAAAGAGAGCTCGTTCCGTGTCCTGCCGGGGCTTTTATCCCTGGGGCTGGGAGGTGGTCCTGACTCACATCATCCAGTCAGGAGGGGTCAAAGGGGCGGGGTCAGGGGAGGGAAAACGCATTACAACAAACGGCTGCCCGATTTTGCAAGGTGACGCTTCTAATAAAATTAACATTAGTTAACAATCCTAACAAAGCAAGTGAAATTGCATTAGTCTATTTAGCAAGCCAACAACCTAACTTATTTAACAATTCTAATGTTTTTCCAACCACTGCTCCTGGGGTTAAAACTAAAACTGAAACTAAAACACCCTTTTCTAAATTCAAGAACTCAAGCGCGTCATTGCATTCTCTTGCAAAAGAATGCAAGGACCGTTTGTCACTCCACACCGCTATCATCTTCTGAAGTTTGCTTGTTGGTCTCCTGACGCACGCACCTTGCAGATATCCACCGCACACCAGTATCTGTGGAAACACAACCATACCCGCGCCCCCAAGGGACAAGGTCCCACGGGCCTTCCCACTTGTTAGTGATTAGATCTCGCACCCATACTTTCACTCCAGATAGGTGTGTTTTGCCTGTAGACTGCAATGAGAAAAAATTATTCAAAAGAACAGGATTATTGGAATTTAATGACACTGTAAGATGATTGATTGTGTATAAAGTTTTTGCCAGCCGGCTTTGTGGGGTTTCTCCACTCATTCCCCCTTTTTGTTTTTCTAAAATACATTTCAAAGAACCATGAGCACATTCAATAATAGCTTGACCTGTGGGAGAATGGGGAATACCAAATTTGTGCATCACACCCCACAGTTGTAAAAACTGACGCATCTTCTGAGAGACGTAGGCGGAGCTGTTGTCAGTTTTCACAGAGGAAGGTACGCCTAAAACAGTAAAGGCCAGTTGCCAATGGGCAATAGCATCATGACTCTTTTCTCCTGTATGTGTGGATGCCCACATGGCAGAGGAGAAGGTATCAATAGAAACATGCACGTATTTGAGATGGCCCAACTCAGCAACATGGATGACATCCATCTGTCAAATTTTCAAGGCTTGTAGGCCTCTGGGGTTGATGCCTGCCAGTAGAGGTGTGGCAAACCCCTGACAATCAGAGCAAGAATTAACAATATCACAAGCCTCAGTGGGAATTAGCAGAAATTGCTTTTGTAAAGAACACAAACTCTGGAGGAAAAAGTCCTGTGAGGCTTTAGCTTGTGCTGATTTATCAGGTTGAGGTGCCATCCATGCAGGGTTGGCTAACTTATGAGCTCTGGCATTACCTTCCACTATAAATCCTGGCAAATTGGTGTGGCTTCTTATGTGTAAGATGTAATAGGGATGGGTGCGGTTCTGAAGTGCGCACCATAGGGTCTTCAACAGTGAAAACAGGGCAGCATTATTAACTTCCTTCAAAAGTGAGCAATTCAGGTTTTGAGTAATGTCTGCAACAAGCAGAGTCAGTGACAAGATTCAATGGTATAGAAGAAAAGCACTGGAATGTAATGGCCACAGCTTAGTTCAACAAGCTGGGTAGAGCCTGACTGGTGACCTTCCAGCACCTGCCACCTAGACTCATCCCTCCAGGTGACAATGGCTTTTCCCATCTTCCCTGTTCCATCAGTAAAGACAATGAGTCCTTTCAATGGCACATAGCTGCTCTTCGGCCATAAAGTGGTTGATTTTGCCATTTGCAACAATTTGTGGCTGGGCAGATGGTAAGCAATCTGCCCTAAAAAATTTTGCAATGCACTCTGTAAAGGAGCATTGTTTGCCAAAGACCATTCAAAATACTCTTGTTGAACAGGAAGCATGATCTTTACAGGATCTTTGGCCATCAATTGTAGGCATCTTTGCTGACATTTGATAATCAGTTGGGTAATTAGTTCAAACAGCATAGGTGCTGTTTTTGTAGGTCGATGAGGTAAAAAGACCCATTCTAAAACGTGCAAGGGATCAGACAACTGGTCATTCCATTGTCCAATGATGTCTGTAGGATTGAAATCTGGGGTGACAAGAAACACTATATCAATGGTTAGGTCTACCTGGTAGACTTGACGGTTTGAGATAGCTTGCTGCACTTCTTCCAGTGCTCGTTCTGCTTCAGGTGTTAATTTTCTTGGTGAGTTTAAGTCTGGATCCCCTTTAAGGATATTAAACAATGGGGATAATTGTGCTGTGGTCAACCCTAGATAGGGTCATAGCCAATTTATATTACCCAAAAGTATTTGTGCATCATTCAAGGTACGAATTGATTTTTTTGATTGAACATTTTGTGGCTGTATCATTCGTTCAAGTATTTTCACTCCCAAATATCTCCAAGGGGGTTGCTGTTGTACTTTTTCTGGAGCTATCTGCAAACCATAATTTTGTAGCGCTTGAATCAAATGTGGTTAGATTTGTAACAAATCCTATTTTGAGGGAGTTGCTACCAGTATATCATCCATATAATGAAAGCAATAGACTCCAGGGAATTGTTCCCTGACTGTTGACAAGGCTTGTGCAACATACCATTGACAAATGGTTGGGCTATTTTTCATACCCTGTAGCAGCACTTTCCATTGATATAGTTTCAGGGGTTCAGCATGATTAACAGATGGTACCGTAAATGCAAATTTTGGAATATCTTTTGGATGCAGCGGAATGGTAAATAAACAATCTTTCAAATCAACAATCAATATGTCCCATCCAACAGGTATCATTGTGGGGGATGGTATTCCAGGCTGCAAAGTACTCATGCTCTCTATCACCACATGAATTCAGCACCAATCATGGAGCAGCCTCCATTTCCCTGATTTCTTTCTGATCACAAACACAGGTGTATTCCAGGGACTTGTAGATGGTTCAATGTGTCCCAGTTGCAATTGCTCTTGATCCAATTTGTGAAGGGCGACTAATTTTTCATCTGTCAGGGGCCACTGGTTTTCCCATATAGGTTGTTCTGTGAGCCACTGTAAAGGCAGCGTAGGGTACTTTGTGCCCCTCTGCACAGTGGCCCCCATTAAAAGTCCATCCCCACTTTCACCCCCCAAGCTGCCAGGACATCTCATCCCCACAGATTGAGAGATGCCATAGCGACGTAGGGATGGATGGTGGTCATTTGTCCCTCTGGGTTTTTGATTAATACAGGTTTGGTACTCAAGGAGCTTTGTGTGGTGCCCCCAAGGCCAGCAATGGCAGATCCCACTGGCATTGTGGGCCACGAGGGTGGCCACAGAGTAGTCAATATGATGGTAACATTGGCCCCCATATCTATGAGTCCTGTGATTTTTATACATGATGGAGTCACACCTTGCATAGTCAAAGTACAAACCATTTGTGGTCTCTGGTCCAATATGTCTTGAGTCCAATACACCTGAGGTGGTCCTGTCGATCCGAAGCCTTGATCCCCTCATAGTCTGGAATCTGCTTTTGGGACACAAGACTTAAAAGGAAGAAGGTTAGCAATACGAGTCTGAGAAGGTATAGTAACAGGATGGGTGGTTGTGGACACCATAGCATGTATTTGTCCCATGTAATCAGCGTCCACAACCCCTGGGTGTACAAAAATACCTTGCAGTGTTGCACTTGATCTCCCTATCAGTAAAGCACTTAGTCCTCGTCCTATGGGTCCTTGTGCCTGTAGGGGGACTTTATGTACCTTCAATGAGTTTAAACTTACAGTGCTAGTGGTGGAAACATCCATGCCAGCTGATCCTCTTGTTCTCCCAAGGAGTTGGTCACATAAACTTGTACTGGGCATGTCCCCTGGGGAAGTACTTGTGTCTGTGCGCGCTTCCCTTTTGCGCTCTTCTTCCAGTTTCCCTGCTGCTTGAGAGGATGCCCATTCACATGGAGTTTAGATTTACAATGCTTTGCATAATGTCCTGGCTTTCCGCATCTCTTACAATGTGGCACACCATCTGAGTGATTTCTGTAGGGACAAGCAGCTTTCACGTGACCTTGTCATCCACAGCCATGACACTGACGTGTTATTGTGACTGCAGCTGCAAGGTCATCTGCTAAACATGGCCATTTTGTAGGAGGTGGTTCTCACTTTGGCACAAGCATTTATCATCTCATCAAAAGTAAGGTTTTCTTTTGATAAGAGATCTATGACTTTTCTACAGTCATCATTTGCATTGTCTCTTGCCAATTGCAATATCAATTGACTCTTTGTATGGAAATTGTAATCTGTTTCTCCATTGCATCTTGCAGGCATTCAACAAACTGCATATATGGCTCTTGGGGCCTTTGCTTTATAGTTGCATATCGCTGTGTAGGTGTTGGCATGTGTGCAACTTTCAAAAGAGCCTGCATACTTGTATCTCGAGACTGGACTAAAACAAGAGGATGCAGACGAGCCTGCAGCTATGGATTATCAACAGGAAGTAGTCTCATCAGCTGAGCCACGCTTGCTCCAAAGCAAGGGTCATCTTGTGACAGCTCAAGGTTAGCCAGAGACCTCTGTTCAGCAAGGTCCCACCAAGCAGACTCAAACATCATATATTGAACTGGAGAGCAGAGCAATTTTGCTATCTGCTTCATATCAAAGGGAGTCAGTTCCTCTGCAGCTAAAAAGGCAAGCATCTTTGCAACGGCTGGTGATCCCAGGCCGTGTTTTGCAGACAGCTGACGTCTGAGAGCACTTGCCAGTTAAAGGAAGCATACTGATCGGGCGCTTGACCACTGCCTCTAATCACAGGAAATGCACTGATCGTCCCCTCAGAACTCACTTGAGTATTCATAATGGGAGATTACGTGGGCCCAGAAATACGTTCTGCCATTTCAAAATCTCCATTAGCAACTGTCAGTGTTTTCATGTTTTTCCAAAAACTAATTGGGTCATAAGCAGACAGTTACCAAGATGGGTTGTATGGTAAACATGTGTTTCGGAGGATCAGCAGGTGGGCGGCAGGCGGGGTCTCCCATGCTTGGCTCTAGCAAGTCTATGAGGGGTGGTTGGGAATCTCCAAGCCGTGTTGATGGTATTGGCACGGTGGGTGGCAGCTGAGAAGCCGCAGGGCTGGTATACGCCTGTGGGGGCAGCGCGCTTGGTGGGCTGGTGTGTGCCAGTGCTCAGTGGGGTGGGAGTGGGGGGGGGCCGCTCGGCACCCGCGCAGATGGAAGTAACAGCGGTGGCGCCTGCGTTGATGGTACAGGCAAGTCCATTACTTTGGGAGCAGGGGGGGCCATAGGCATGGGCTCATCTTCGTCATCACTCCACCCATCCGCAGGTGAGAAAGGGGTGGTCAATAGGTAACTCAAGTTAACTACTGGGAGAAAAATATGTGAATTCTAAAACCTAGAAAAAAAGGATTCCCTTGGGACCCTAACTCTGCTTGGCTGCCAGATCCAGAGGTAAGCATACCTCCCAGTCGCCACCCTGAATTTTCAGGGGGAGCTCAGCTGTCCTTTGGCTCACGGCAGGGGTAGACCAAGGACCATCTGCACCAAATTAAGGTATTTGCTAATTTTTAAAAAAAACCCAAAAATGCCTACAGGTCTGGGATACAAGTCCCAGAGGGTTGGTTGAGACTAGGTGTCCCAAAATTAGTCCCGGGCAAGGGGTTGGACCCCCAGGGTTGGACCCCGCTGTACTGCATCATCGTACTGCTACCTTTGTTCTGTCTGTCGTTATTTTGTTACTGTGTGAGTGTGAACAAATGAGACATGTTTAGGACATGAAGTGACAGTGGAGCTCTAGCTGCGGTTCCGTTATCTGGTGACAGAAACGGCCAGAGAAAAGCAAAGTGACTGGCGAAGAGTGACTGAGTATAAATCATATATAAACCATTGGTTTGGAGTATCCGGAGGGGGGCAGATTGTAATATTGGAGGGGAAAGGTTTTAGTTACTGAATCGAGAACACCCATACCCCAAACACCTTTCTAATGTAGCTCCATTTGATTTTTCCTTTGAAATCCTTTGTTTAGTGTATAGAAATTGGACTTTGCGTGCTTGTAACTGAAGGTATAGAGAGTAGCGCAACTTTGTGGCTGGTTCTCCAGATCTGGGGGGGGGTTTTGAGAGGAAAAGTCAGAGGAGACCTGTAGGAAGGTTTGCGTGGAAGAAAGAAGAGAGGGAGAACAGACAAAGGAGGCAATGGGATCATCAGAAAGCAAGGAAATACCCTGGAAAAGTGCATTGGGATGTGTGTTAGCACATTGAAAATAACTAGGAGGAATCCCCAGAGGGACTATGAAAAAGAGCACCCTAATTAAATACTGTAACCAGTGGTGGCCACTGTACAAATTAGATGATGGTGAAAAGTAGCCAGAAAATGGGACTTTAAACTATAACACCCTACTACAATTAATGTTATTTTTAAGGAGGAAAAACAAATGGGATGAGACCTCTTATGTGGATTACTTTTTCACTTTAAGACGTAAACCAGAATGACAGAAACAGTGTGGCATTAATTTGGCACCACAAGACTCAATGGTCCTTCTTTTAGAAAAGGAGGCGAAAGGGAAAATCCGCATGATAAGGTGCTGCTCTTCATGCAGTATAGGGCAAAGGTGTTTAAAGCTCAAAGCTGAGGGAGACCAGGATCCCTTAGAAACCCAGGAGTTGATGAATTACAGTGGTGACATGCAGCAGTGCAGAACCTGAAATGCAGCTCTCCCCTGCTGCGGGGGGAGGGCTGCCCCAGTACCGGAACACGCAGGATGGTCATTCCATGGCCACGAGCTGTGGGGCTGGTCAGACGCGGTCCTTGTAGAAGCGTCGCAGGTTTAGAAAGGCAGCTGTTTGGTTCCTGGTCTCCATGGTGTTTTTATTGTGGAAAACAGGGGAGGAGTGGGGAGACTGAGGAGGGGGAAGGGAAGAAAAGGGAGGGTACAGGTTCCATACGAGCCCAGAACCAAAGAGGCCCGTTCCGGATCTTGCTAGGGCTTTTATCTCTAGGGATGGGAGGTGGTCCTGACTCACATCCAGTCAGAAGGGGTCAGGGGGGCGGAGTCAGGGACAGGAAGGACACACGTTACAACAGTGACACCCTAACATCAGGGACAGCATCCCGCAGGTCCTCAACATCCCTGGAGGATAATGAGGACGAAGAAACAAGTGAAGCTAGCTCAGGAATATCATCCAGAACTAGGAGCAAGACCCCAGAAGAAAAGAATCTTAGAGCACTGCTCAGACAAGTGGTAGGGCCAGATGGAGGAATAACAAAAGTTAAAACACCATTTACAGCTTTGGATTTGGATACCTGGAGGGAGGCAGCCAGACTGTATAGAGAAGACCCTGAAAAGGTAGCAAAGAGGTTTGAATTAATTGTTAGAAATCAAGATATTGATTGGGAGGACATACATTTAATGCTATCAGAATTAACTGAAACAGAAAAGGCAGCAGAATTATCCGCAGCAAGAACACGTGCAGGGACAGATAGCTACTGGAATATTACATGGGAATGTAGATAACATTTTTCCTATTTCAAATCCACAGTGGTAAGCTAACGATATGCAAATGTATCCATTTCTGGTTAGATACAGGAAATTGGTACACTGGGGACTGCTAAATGCTATTTCTAAAACAATTAATTGGTCCTTATTATTCAATATTCACCAGGAAATCACTGAGTCCCCAGGCTCATTTATAGAAAGGCTAAGAGATAATATGGGGAAACACACTACACTGTGTCGCTGTTGAGCAGCTAGCAGAGTAATGAATGCATCAGTTCTCAGTGGCAAGAAGGAATGACCTTTATTGTTTTGATTTCATCACATATATAGAGTTCTCAAAAGTCACCCAGATTGGTCAGTCAGAAGCCTTCCCCCAGGCCTGATTGGCCAGGCCTGCACTGCCCAAGTTCTGGGACACTGTTCCAACAACATCCAAACTTTATCTTTATTTATAAAACACAAGAAAATTTCTCATGGGAAAAACCTGTGCTAGCCACAACACTGGACCCAGCCTCTGAAGCCGGGTGACAGCAGTTAATATCTTTGTTGATGGGTCAATCAGCACCAGATATATGCAGAAAGTTGCCAAAGATTAAGGGACCAGGTAGCCGGGACTTAAAAAGACTTTTAGCAGAAGTATGGGATGTATATAAAAACAGAGCACAGCCCTTTGTGGTCGCAGTGGCCCAGGCTGAGGAACCGAGCGCCCCCAGGGGCAGGAGAAGGCCTCTGCCTAGAGGACAAAGATAGAAACACCCAGGCCATAACCAGTGCCTGTCCTGTGGGGGGTTCGGGCATTGGAAGTGGAATTGTCCTAACCGTGCCGTGATTCTGAAGAATTCAATCATCAGCACCGCCAGAACCAGTGACTGTAGCACAGCTGCATACAGAATGACGGGGACTGGCAGGTCCCTCCCTAGCAGACCCACTGGTTAAAGTTAAGCAAGGGGAACAGGAGGTGGAGTTTTTGATGGATACTGGAGCCACATTCTCAGTCCTGAATCAGACTTTGAGTCCTATAAGCAGTGATTATGTCCAAGTTATTGGGGCCACGGGGAAAACCGAAAATGCCTACTTTTTGAGACCCTTAAAATTTACATTAGGCAAAAAGATGGGAATACACCAATTTTTATATCTTCCAAATTCTCCAAAACCCCTATTAGGCAGAGATCTACTAACCTGGTTAGAAGCAAAAATAGAATTCACAGAACAAGGAATGAGACTACAGGTCCCTGAGGAAAAATTAATTATGGCTTTAAGTTTAGCAAATATCCCTGAAAAAGGAGAAATACCCATAGATAGTGAAATAACAGATTAAGTGATCCCCTTAGTAAGGGATGTCAAGACTCCAGGAAGATCAAAACAGGCTTCCCCAGTGGTTATTCAACTGCTGGAAGGATTGCAGCCAGTATCAGTAAAACAATATCCACTAAGGCATGAAGCACGGGTAGGAATAGAACCAATAATTGCTAATTTTATTGATCAAGGGTTATTGAGAGAGTGTAGGTCTGCCTACAATACCCCAGTTCTACCAGTACAAAAGCCAACGGAAGTCACCGATTAGTTCAGGACATGAGAGCAATAAATGCAATAACAAAAACAGACATCCTGTAGTGTCTAACCCTTTGTGGTGGTTTTGATTGGCCCAAAACATCAGCAAGGTATCTTTAACATCTAAAAGAAATTTAAACCCCTCAGAAGCTGTTGTAGTAAGCCTGAGGAAGTGTCTGAGGGGTGGGGAGTGGCACAAAGATGGCTCCTGTGTGTCCTGAGTGCAAGTTCTGGAAGTTTTTACATCAAGTCCAGCAGAGCCAATCTCTGATGGCTCTGAAAGTGATGGACATGCTGCCGGCTAAGTGTCGGCCAATTAGAAGTGCTGGTTATGCCTCTGTGAAAACATATTTAAGAAAAAAATCAAAACAAGGTAGGCACATGTTGGAAAACACAGTTTTCCAGCAAAACTTGTGTTAGTTGAGCAGGCCTGAACAAAGCCTCAGCATAGGCAGGCCTCAGTAAAAATCTTAGTAAAGTGTCATGAGAAACTAAAACCTGGGAACACAGCTGTGTTTCTAGGCTGTGAGAAAAATATTATGAGAAAAGATAGGGAGTCAGAAGTGTTATGAGAAAAGAATAAGGGAGTCATCAGGAAAAACCCTGATTATGTGAGAACAGACTGCAGATACGTGTGTAACTATAATTAGAAACATCTGTAACAGTATATAAGTTTCTCGTTTGGTGAAATAAAATAGAGCTTGCTTTATATCTCACATTGAGACTGCTGCTTGCTTCCTCTCGCCGATCCTCAGGCACGCACTTCTTTGTAGTTAGAAGAGGAGGAGAAGGTGGAAGTAAAAATATGTGAAGGGAGAACAACATGGAGACACCAAGGTCAGTGAAGAAGGTAGGGAAGGAGGTGCTCCAGGCGCCAGAGCTGAAAACCCTCTGCTAGCCGTGGTGAAGACCACGGGGGGAGCAGGTGGTCCCCCTGCAGCCCATGGAGTCCACTGGGGTGCAGAAATCCACCCACAGCCCATGCCAGAGGGCCAGGTGGATGCCTGGAAGAAGCTGTGATCCAGTTAGAGTTTCATCTAAAGAGTTAAAGCTACAAAAGCCTTGCAAAGGAGAGAAAGGCCTCACTCCTGGGATGGCAGCAGTCTGGCCTCGGCTAGGGAGAGTCTGCACAGCACCTTGTGGATGAAGCGGACTCATGTTGCAGCAGAATTTGGGTGGGATGTTGCTCGTGAGATTGGACCCACGCCAAAGAAGTTCCCAGAGGACTGTCTCTTGTGGGAGGGACCCCGTGGCTAAGTAGAGGACTGCTCTCCCTGATGGACTGACCAGAGAAAAAAACCCTTACCCTGCCCCCTGCCCCCTGCCCGTGCTGTTGGTTGGAAAGAGGGAAGGAGGGGGTGAGCAGAGAGACTGCTTCTTAAGAGGGAGGGGGTGAGAGCAGAGAAACTGTCTAGAGAGAGAGAGAGATAAGTAGAAATAAAGAGTATTTGTAGTAGAAGAATTGTGGTGATGAATAGATTTATGGACCTGCTGTATGGACTAAGAAAATACCCTACACCCTGCCCCCCTACCCAAGCTGTTGGTTAAAAAGAGGAAAGGGGGTGAATAAAAATGGGTTTGTAAGAGGGAGGGGGGTGAGTAAACAAAATAGTGTATGAAAAGTTTATTTTTACCTCTCATTTATCCTCTGACTTGGTTAGGTAATTAAATCACTTTGCAGCTTTAAGTTTAGAGCCTGTCTGCCCTTTCTTCTGTGCGTCCTCCTACCAATGTCCTATCTCACTTAACTCATGAGATTAGTGCGTGTTTTTACAGGTTTTTTTCTTTCCCCTCTCCTGCATGTCTGCAGCAGGAGAGAGCTGGAGTGCCAGCGTTTAGTCAGGGTCAAACCCTGACACTATTATAACTTGCTTACAAAATTACAATGTGACTGGGTGTGGTTTTCAGTTTTAGATTTAAAGGATGCTTTCTTTTGTCTGCCATTAGCTGAAAGCAGTCAGGAAATTTTTGCCTTTGAATGGGAAAACCCCAAAACAGGGAGAAAAAGCCAACTTACATGGACTGTATTGCCACAAGGATTCAAAAATAGCCCCACGATATTTGGAGAACTATTAGCAAAAGAACTGGAACACTGGACACCACCCCTTGGGGAAGGTACACTTCTGCAGTATGTTGACGACCTACTAATAGCAACAAGGACCTGTGAAGACTGCAAGAATTGGACTGTAAGCCTTTTAAATTTTCTGGGACTAAGTGGATATAGGGTCTGTCCTGAAAAGGCTCAGTTAGTCCTCCAGAAAGTTACATATCTGGGATATGAATTGGCGGGAGGAGAGAGAGCCTTTGAGACTCTGAGCTTTTTGCCCCCCCCCCTTCCACCAGCACAGGCGCCTGTCTGTGGCTTCCAGGGCTGAAGGCTGAACTCTTAATTCAAATTCAAATTGTAGGTAACAGCTCTGGCCTGATGGCTTATCAGCTAAGCATGCATTTGAAACCAGCACAGAAACCGCTGAATCATCCCATGAAAGACTGTCACCTTGGAGGGGGCTTTGGGGGTCTCCAAAGACCACCAAGACATACGGAGCATGCGTGGTGCACATGCTAATGATATTAATGACTTCCGAGAAATGATTTGTATAACCACTCCTATCCTAAAGAATGTAATTAATATTCATGATTTTACCTATAACTCTGTGTCTTTGGGGTACTGAGGTGTGTGTGTTTGGTGGAAATAATTCCCCACACATCCGGTGCACCGAATGAAGCAAATACCCACTTCTCTGACTTGGTCTCTGAAGTGTCTCTGAGCTCGATTGGGGCGAATCAAACTGGCACCCCAGATGGGACCCTGACTCTGCTCGGCTGCCGGATCCAGGGGTAAGCAGACCTCCCAGTCGCGACCCTGAATTTTCAGGGGGAGCTCAGCTGTCCTTTGGCTCACGGCGGGAGTAGACTAAGGACCATCTGCACCAAATTAAGGTATTTGCTACTTTTAAAATAAATGCCTGCAGGTCCGGGGTGATAGTCCCCGAGGGTGGGTTGAGACTGGGTCTCCCGAAATTAGTCCCGGGCAAGGGGTTGGACCCCCGGGGTTGGACCCCACTGTCAAGAAAAGGTACTTTTAAAAGGTTGGACCCCGGGGTTGGACCCCGCTATAGTTAAAGGTGCCTTTAAGGGGTTGGACTCCACTGTATTACAACATACTGTGATTTTTGTTCTGTCTGTTGTTATTCTGTTACTGTATTACTGTGTCATTATTTTGTTAATGTGTGAGTGTGAACGAATGAGACGTGTCTCCGACATTAAGCGAGAATAGAGCTTTATCTACGTTTCCGTTCTCTGGCGACAGAAACGGCCAGAGAAAAGCGAAGAGACTGGCAAAGAGTGAACGAGTGTGGGTCACATATAAACCGTTGGTTTGGAGTGTCTGGAAGGGAGCAGATTATATTGTTGAATGGAGGGATTTTGGCTGCTGAGTTGAGAACGCTCGGACCCCAACACCTTTCTAGTATTGCTCTATTTGATTTTGCGATTAAAATTCTGTGTTTTGTGTGTGGAAACCGTTATGAAACTTAAACTCAGTGCGCGTGTATTAATTGTGAGAGGAAGTGATGTTGTCTATTTGCTCGGGTGCTTCTAAAATTTTTTAATGTGTGTGCATGTACTGTGTGTGCAAAATTTTACCTGTGTTAATTGGTATTTTTGCCGGCATATAAATTTATGCGGGGACGCCCGCAAGATAAAAATAACTAATTGAATCTAATAAGTACCTCTTTAGAGCTCCTGTGTGTAGCTGCTGAAATATGGTTGTATAGAATGTTGTAGTAGATGGAGCTTGCAATTAAATAAGAGTAAGGGGAAAAGAAAAAGAAGGAAGAGAGGTATTTCGAGACCCTCCCCCATCTTGCATAAAATTTTGACAGCTAACCCAGGGCTAGCTGCAGTTCCCTGTACCCTCCCCTTTCGGCGTGGCAGTGGCGAGCTCGGAGGTGCGGGGCTGGATGCACAGGCTGGGGGCCTGTGGGGAGGTGCAGAGCCGAGCTGGAGCTGTGGGACAGCTGCGGGCTCAGCACCAGACAGTCCCTGACCCTGCCAGCCCCTGGGGCAGGGCGGCTGTGGGACACACCGATCACCTGTGGTGCTGCTGGCCTTGCCTGCTGACAGCCTCGGAGGGGGAAGGGCTGCGTTTGGATACAGCAGAGGGAATGTTTAGAAATGTGAATTGTCTGTTAAGAGTTCTGTCTAGGTCACCAGAATGACTTTGTGGGACAATGAGCACCCCCAGGGAGTAGTGCGGGTGGGGGCTGGAGAAGGGCTGAATAAGCCCTGAAGAAACTGGTTAGAAAGATACTGCAAATGTATGTAAGAAAAGATAAAAGAAGGCAGGAGCAAAAGTAATGCCAAAGAGACACTGTAAGCAAAAATGTCTGTAGAAAAGATATACCAAATTTTGTAATTAACTATTTCAAGGTTAAAATCTCCTGCCTGGGTTACTCTGAGTTGCTGCTTTGGTTTTTTTTGAACAAAAGTTTGCTCGACCCTTCAAGCAGCCAGCCAAATTGCCTTAGAGAAAATGCAAATTAACTGCTGCAGAGGAAAAAATTTTAGAACTGCTGAGGAGAAGGTAGAGACAAGGTGTGTCTCTGAGCCACTGTCTGGGGCTGTTCAAGCAGCCAAGAACGTGACAATGTGTACTTAATTCATGTCCCCAAGAGGGTTCAGTCCTTTCTGTATGGTTGGTTGTCATGGCAAGTAACTTTTGCAAAAAGGTGTTCTTCCCCATGCTTTGAGAATTTGACAGCCACTTTTGGAGAACACGGTGGCATGATGCTAATTTTATAAGTTACCAAATCCAGTGGCTGGCGGCTATTGATTGTCTCAGAATGTAGCCAGAGGCTGGGCGTGCTGTCTGCAAGTTGTGCAGCCAAAGCTCCGATGGTAAATGAAGCCCGAAGGCTGACAATAGGAATATACCTCATAAATTTCACACCAAGCTAAAGATTTATTAACTCAAAGAACATCTGAGTAGATGACCAGCGCAGTTATTGTACTGTGAATCTTGTCTAGTAAAAGAAGAGTATTTAAGAAAAAAAGAAAAAACCCAAAAACAAAGGGGTTTGACTCAGCCTCCTTGAGGAAGTTGAAAAAAAAAAAAAAATTTTATTTAGTAGTGAGTCTTCAAAAGTACTAGAAGAGTAACAATTTGAAAAATACACTATCGTTAACGAAAGGAAGTTAAAATAAGTGAAACATTGCCTCTTACATAGTCAGCTCAAGCAGCAGAGCTGTAAGTGCTTATAAAATCCTGCGAAGTATATAAAGACAAAATAGTGAATATTTTTACTAATTCTAAATATGCATATAGAGTAATACATGCATTTAAGAAATTACAAGAAAAAAAAGGGAAGTTTATTAAATTTTAATTTCTCACTTATTAAAAGAATTCCCAATGGGGAGTTAAACGAGGCAAGAATTCATCATTCTCCCACTCTAACATGTGTTACCACTGTGCAAGTTTGTTTTAACATCTTTCAGTGTGTCCTCATCAGACAAAAAGCTGTGTAAGACGAGGAACCACTCAAGCCACAGAAGCAAAAGAACTGCTAACTTCCCTCACGGCTGTGAGTTCTACAGCCAGAGACTCCTCTCCAGTGTGAAACCAAAATGAAACACATTAAATAGTTTTGTTTTTTGTATTACCAGAACAGTGTTATCCACAGTCAGCTATCCTAGCAAAACCTTGTAATAATTGTAATGGCAAGTATGGCTTCAAATGCAAAGGGGTAAGTAAGCCAGAAAAAAAAAAAAAAGGGAAAGCTATGTGAGCTTGAATCTAAATTTGTGAAATTGATATATAACAATAACAAAATAATTTCATTTTTAAAATGAAAAGGTTTCAAAAGGATGGCTGGCTATTTTACTAAGTATTTATAACTGTTGCTGTTTAATGCATATTTGTTTGTCCAGTGTTTAAGAATGCTAAGCCCCACAAAAGAAAATACTGCCATAGACTAATCTGCCAGGCTTTGGGCTCTGCAATTTAAAAGTTAATTTAAAATAGCAGTTAAAAGTGCCATTCTTCAGTAGCACATTTGAAGTCCTAGAAAAAGCTCACAAAATCGTATAAAAGATCCTGAACATCTGTTGATTTTGTGAGTGGCTAATATTTGTGAGCATATTTTTTTGTAAATTGAAAGATAATATAGATTTACGGAGAGTAAAACAAAAGACTGAAAAGGTGAGAAAAGATAGCCTAATGGATCACAAGCAGAAAACTAACAGCATGAGAATCTTAGTCAGTTATCCTTTATGCTTTCCTCTTTCCTTTCTGCTCTGTTTGCTAGAAATTCTGCCAAGGTGAGGAAGAAAAGTACCCCATTTTACAAGCAAGAAAAGCTATCAGTGGTCCTGATCACTGTCTGGAGCCATGATGTGAGCTGCCAAAACTGAAAAATTTAATGTCTCTGCAACACTTCAAAATGCCTGTGTGTATGGTGTGTGTGTGGGAAAGGGACAGGTCAGGCCTTGCCCTGGTGAGACAGTGAACTGCTCCTTACCTCACCCCCAGAGCATCCCAGCCCTGCAGTGAGGTCCAGTCATGGACACAGCAGAGGCAGTGCTGCACAGAGCTCCAAGCCCAGCCCTATAGTAGGGCCAGTCATGGACACAGCAGAGGCAGTGCTGCACAGAGCTCCAAGCCCAGCCCTATAGTGAGGCGAGTCATAGACACAGCAGAGGGCAGTGCTCCAATCTCCCCATCCCTGACTCCAAAGAAACCTGCTAGGAGATGGAAGGCCCAAGAAAGCCAAAAGAATTAACATTCCTCTTAGAATGTCTATAGATTCTGTCTTTCTTCTTTTTCTTCAAAATAACTGCTCAACCAATATCTCTCCCCTCAACTAACAAAGCTTACTCCGAATATATAAACCCACCAATTTTCAGTTTTGCCAAGTAGTTTATACCCTAGCCTGAAATAAGTAAACTAAAAAAAGAACCTTTCTACCATTGTAGAGGCCATAATAAGTGCCACTGCAGATGCCATAAAAGCACAGCAAATCAAGATAAAGAGCATCTTACAATTAACTATAAATTTGCTGTATGCCAAAAGAGAAAGAGTATGTACAGTTATAAATACAAGCTGTTGCAATTATGTTAATCCTAACTTAAACAAATGTATGTAATAGTTTTTTGTGTTACTGCATTATTTACTGTCTGCAATAGTAGTTATTGTTATATAATATTATGTACTTAGAACTGTGATGTTTATATCCAATAGCAAAAGTATAAACTTAGATATGAAATAGAGAAAGGTATTTACTTTCATAGCATACAAGATTTGTAAAGAATTACAAATTACAAAAGAAAAGGGGGGAATTGAGACTCTGAGCTTTTGCCCCCCTTCCACCAGCACAGGCGCCTGTCTGTGGCCGCCAGGGCTGAAGGCTGAACTCTTAATTCAAATTCAAATTGTAGGTAACAGCTCTGGCCTGATGGCTTATCAGCTAAGCATGCATTTGAAACCAGCACAGAAACCGCTGAATCATCCCATGAAGGACTGTCACCTTGGAGGAGGCTTTGGGGGTCTCCAAAGACCACCAAGACATACAGAGCATGCGTTGTGCACATGCTAATGATATTAATGACTTCCGAGAAATGATTTGTATAACCACTCCTATCCTAAAGAATGTAATTAATATTCATGATTTTACCTATAACTCTGTGTCTTTGGGGTACTGAGGTGTGTGTGTTTGGTGGAAATAATTCCCCACACATCCGGTGCACCGAATAAAGCAAATACCCACTTCTCTGACTTGGTCTCTGAAGTGTCTCTGAGCTCGATTGGGGCGAATCACCTTGGGAAACAACAAGAAGGAGGCAATCTGTCAAATGCCCCGGCCAACTACAATCAAAGAACTGAAAACTTTTCTGGGCATGACAGGATGGTGTAGGTTGTGGATCCCTCATTATGGGTTGATTGTGAAACCCTTGTACCTGCTCCTAAAGGAAATGGAGGGAACCTACCTATGCTGGACACCAGAGACTAATAATGCATTTGTAACTCTGAAACGTGAGTTAATGCAAGCCCGGGCATTGGGTATACCAGATATCACTAAACCTTTTCAGTTGCTCTCACATGAGAGGCAATGACTGGCGTTGGGACTTTTGGCACAGAAGCTGGGACCCTACAAAAGGCCAGTGGCTTATTTCTCCAAGCAATTGGATGTGGTCAGCTGAGGATGGCCCGCCTGCCTGCGTGCAGTGGCAGCTGTGATCCTGAACATAGGAGAAGCCCGCAAGTTCACAATGGGCCAGAAGATAACTGTTTTTGTCTCTCATACAGTGTCAGCAGTGCTCACGCAGAAAGGAAATCACTGGTTAACCCCATCTCGCTTTCTCAAATATCAAGCTGTCCTAGCAGAATCAGAGGATGTGAGTATCCAGGTAACCAACATCTTAAATCCAGCAGCTCGCCTCCAGGGCAGAGTTACTGAAAAGCCCGTACAACATGACTGCATTGAGACCATGGAGGCAGTTTACTCCAGCCGCCCAGACTTGAAGGACTCTCAGCTGGAAAACGTGGAAATCTGGTTCACTGATGGAAGCAGTTATGTCAAAAATGGTAAACGCCTTGCTGGGTATGCAGTTACAACCACGGATGCTGTCATTGAGGCAGAACTGTTACCTGTGGGGACATCTGCTCAAAAGGCTGAGATAATAGTCCTAACTCGAGCCTTGACTTTAGCCAAAGGAAAGTCTTTCAATGTTTGGACTGATTCAAGGTATGGTTTTGGGGTGTGTCGGGGGTTGGGGGGCATTGGAATTTTTTCTCCATCCCTGTTACTAAGCAACAAATATCTGGGTGATTAGAACCATCAAATCTTTTGTAAGAGACAAAAGGCTGTGCTAGGTGGGGCAAGGGGAAGAGGCAGCCGGCTGTTGGGACTGGCACTGGTTCGTAGGACACCGGGAGGAAAGAGACTGCTCTTTGCTTCTGGCTGCGACCGTGAGAGATCCCACTGTGCTCTGTCTTCTCCTTCTGGCTGGGTGAGCTTTTGGCTGGGGAAAAGTGTGAGATCCAACCCTTTCCCCGCCGGGAACACGCACCTTTCCTGGCTGCGCTTTGCTGCAGCTGCGGGGGAGTCCGGCTGTCCCTGCCGCCTGCCCCGCTTTCACTGCACAAGACCATGGCGTCTGCCGTGACTGCATAGTCCCTGTCACCTCGCTGGCTAGCCTGGGAGAGAGCCAGCCCCTGCCTCTACCACCCTCCTTGCCGCCCCAAAGCTGCCTGCCTGCTTCTCAGCCCATCCGCCATTACCAGCTGCGTGAGGCTGACATGACCCTGCGCCACAGCGCCACCTGCAGCCCCTTGGGAGTCATCGCACCTGCCCTGCCCGGCCGGGAGCTCAACAGCGCCCCTGCTGCTTGTGACTGTGATTACACCACATGGGAAAGTGCTCGGCAGCTCAAAAAGTCGTCTGTTACTGGTTTCTGGTTTTGTCGGGTGTTGTTATTCTTGTTATTGCTTGTTTACTCTGCCATAGATACTAGTAAAGAACTGTTATTCCTTTTCCCATACCTTTGCCTGAAAGCCCTTGATTTCAAAATTAAAATAATTTGGGGGGAGGGGAGATCACATTCTCTGTCCTAAGGGAGGGTTCCACCTCTCTTAGCAGGCACCTGTCTTTTCAAACTAAGACAGGGTGGTACACACTCACAGGGCTATTTGGAAAGAGAGTGGTTTATTTACCTAACAGAAGAAAGAAGTCAAGCATGCTACTGAAATCTTACAGTTGCTGGAAGCAGTGCTGAAACCTTCAAAAGTGGCTATAATGCATTATAAAGGGCACTCCCAGGGGAACACCATCCCTGAACTGGGAAATGCTATGGCAGACAAAACAGCAAAGGCAGTGGCTGGTGTGGTTCAAATTCAAGCCCTAGCTTTAATCCCTTCTAGCATCCTTATGGGTGAGAAACCCCCACCATATGACACTGATGATTTGAATTGGATACAAGAAGAGAAGGGACAAATAGGAACAGATGGGTGGGCTAGAATAAAGGATCTCCTAGTCATACCCAAAAAACTGTTAAAATTATTTATCCAAAGCAAACATTCCAAGACACATTAGGGAGTTGATGCTTTGCATAGCCATTTAAAGGGCAAAGTGATAGCATCAAAATTAAAGGAGACAATCGAGGACATAACTTCCACTTGTGAAATCGGTCTTAAAAACAACCCTAATACCACTGTTAGGCAAAACACTGGAACAATCTTTAAAGGAGCCTTACCAGGGGATGTGTGGCAAATTGACTTTTCTGAATTACCTGGGAAGGGGGGATACAAGTATCTTTTAGTCCACACAGACACTTTCTCAGGTTGGCTGGAAGCTTTCCCTTGTAGAACAAATAAAGCTAGAGAAGTTGTTAAAGCCCTAGTACAAGAAATAATTCCATGATTTGGGGTACCCAGGGAAATTAATTCTGATAGGGGATCACACTTTGTAGCCCAGGTGGTTCAGGGAGTAAGTAATCTACTAGGCATATGCTGGCGACTACATACACCATACAGGCCACAGGCAAATGGACATGTAGAAAAAAAGTATCACTTAATAAAGCAACAATTAGCCAAAATTTGTCAAGAAACCAGCTTATATTGGTATCAGGCTCTGCCCATGGCTTTGCTAAGAATTAGGGTAAAACCATGGCTCAAGGAAAAACTGAGTCCCTTTGAAATTTTGTATAGAAGGCCCTATGGAACAAATGTGATTCAGAATGACAGTGTGGCTCTGGTAGGGAAAAGCTATTTAATAGATTATGTAAAGAATTTAGGCCAAAAATTACAATCAATGCACACTACCGTTGTTAATTGTCAACCCCCACCACCTGATAAACCCTTTCATAATGTGATTCCCAGGGAATGGGTTTATGTTAAGTCTCTTTCAGGGGATCCACTTCAGGAAAAATGGGAAGGACCTTATCAAACATTGCTGGTGACTCATACAGCAATTAAAGTACAAGGAAAATCGACTTGGATCCATTATATCAGGACCAAACCTGCACCAAAACCAGAGTGGAAGGCAAGAAGAACAGGACCTCTGCACCTTCAAATACGGAAAATCAATACAACATGATTTGGACCATACTAATAACACTGGTAATTGGGGCAAGTGCATGGGACCAAAATACATACCTTCGATTGCTCAAAGGTGTTGTTGAGAATTTTAATCTAACTGATTGCTGGATATGCTCTCAGCTGCCTGAAAATTCTGCTAGAGGCTTTCCTTGGGTTGGGGCAACATTCCCTAATACAATAGAAATCCATATTGCCCTTAGTACCACAAATCTTTCACACTATGTCAACATATCCCCAGATCAACTTCAATGGAAATTAGAGTTTGAAGACCCAGTAAGTGAGTCCTCACCAGCACCCTGCATACAGCGGTGCTGGGAAGAATCTATACCTAAAAACTCAGGAGTAAATAAAACAGATTCCAAATGTGGAAACCTAACATTTATAAGGAATTATCCTTACTGCTCACAATTCTGGACCTATGGAGGGGCTAATATGTGAAACAAGAATCAAACTAGGTGAGGACTGAAGCCCAAGGGTTGTCCAGTGCCCCCAGGGTGGGGTTGGTATTAGAAATGTGGACACAGTGCCTATAAAGTTTTACCCTTGAGATGGCAAGGTCGCTGTGCAATAGGACCAGCATTTCCCCACATTAATGTTGTTCCTCAACTACAAGGCTTACTCTGAACTTTTATAAGAAGGACCAAAAGGACATCAAACCCCTTAATAGACAGGCCCACCGGATTTCACAGCTTTGCCAGGTGGTTTATACCCTGGCTTGGAATAAGTGAACTAGAGAAATCAATAGTGAATCTTTCTGCCACTATAGAGACCATAATGAATGCCACTGCAGATGCCATAAGAGCACAGCAAATCAAGATTAAGAGCATCTCACAATTAGCCATACAAAATAGACTTGCATTAGATTTGTTGTATGCCAAAGAAGGAGGAGTATGTACAGTTATAAATACAAGCTGTTGCAGTTATTTTGATTTAAATAAACTAATAGAAACAGATTTGCAGACAATTTTGGACAAAACGCAAACATTGCATGAGATCACCTTAGATGACACTTCTTGGGGGTTTAAAAAGGTATGGGACAAACTTACAGCATGGCTACCCAACTTAAACATTTGGCTGGCTTAAGCCAACCCTGGCTTAAACAATTGTTTGTAATAGTTATTTGTATTATTGCATTGTTATTTACTGTATTAGTAGTTATTGTTGTATGATATTATGTACTTGGAACCACCATGCTTATGCTCAATGGCAAAAGTACAAACTTAGAAATAAGATAGAGAAAGGTATTTACTTTCATGACATACAAGATTTGTAAAGAATTACAAATGACCAAAGAAAAAAAAAGGGGGGATTCAGAAAGGGGTAATCAATAGATAACTCAAGTTAACTATTGAGACAGAATATGTGAATTCTAAAATCTAGAAAACAGGATTCCCTTAATCTTGACAAGATAAGAGGGACAAGAATCTGTTTGAAGCCAGCACAGAAACCACTGAATCATCCCACAAAGGACTGCACATGCTCCAGAGAGAAAGGTAAAAAGTGCATTGTGATGAAGACTACTAAATCTTCATCAGAAAAAGACCCCCAAAGACCACCAGGACACACAGCATATGAGTGGCACACATGCTAATGATATTCATGGCTTCTGAGAAATAATTTGTATAACCACTCCTATCCCAGGGAATGTGATGAATATTCATGAATTTTACCCATAATATTGTGTTGTTGGAAGTGCCAGGTGTGTGTGTTTGGAGGAGGGAATCCCCTACACCTGGCGTGCCGAATAAAGCAAATACCCACTTCTCTGACTTTGACTCTGAAGTATCTCTGGTCCCACTTGGGGCTAATCAACCCTCAAAAAATTTGCAGATGACTCCAAGCTCAGTGGTGCAGGTGAAACACCAGAAGGATGGGGCCATACAGAGGGGCCTGGACAAGCTTGAGAAATTCATCCATGGGAATCACATGATGTTAAACAAGACTGAGTACAAAGTGCTGCACCTGGGTTGGGGCAACTCCCAGTATCAATCCAGGCTGGGGGATGAACAGAACAAGAGCAGCCCTACCAAGAAGGATGTCAGGGTGCTGGTGGATGAGAGGCAGGACATGCAGAAAGACCTCAAAAATTAGAGGACTGGGCAATCACCAACTGCATCAAGTTTAACAGGGGCAAGTGCCAGATTCTGCACCTGGGATGGGGCAACCCTGGATGTACGGACAGACTGAGGAATGAGATGCTGGAAAGCAGTGATGCGGAAAGGGACCTGGGGGTCTTGGTCAATGGCAAGTTGAATATGAGTCAGCAGTGCCCTGGCAGCCAGGAGGACCAACCGTGTCTTGGAGGGCATCAGGCACAGCATTGCCAGCCAGTCGAGGGAGGTGATTGTCCCATTCTGCTCTGCACTGGTGCAGCCTCACCTTGAGTCCTGGGGGCAATTTTGGGTACCACAATATAAGATATTAAACTGTTAGAGTGTCCAAAGGAGGGCAACAAAATGGTGAAGGGCCTGGATGGGAAGCTGTATGAAGAGCAGCTGAGGTCACTTGGCTTGTTCAGCCTGGGGGGAGACTGAGGGGAGACCTCATCGCAGTCTACAATTTCCTTGTGGGGGAAGTGGAGGAGCAGGCACTGACCTCCTCTCTGTGGTGACCTGGCCTGAAGTGTCAGGGCAGGTTTAGGTTGGATATTAAGAAAAAGTTCTTCACCCAGAGGGTGGTGGGGCACTGGAACGGGCTCCCCAGGGAAGTGGTCACAGCACCAATCCTGACAGAGTTCAAGAAGCATTTGGACAATACTCTTGGGCACATGGTGTGAGTCTTGGGGATGGTGCTGTGCAAGGCCAGGAGGTGGACTCGATGATCCTTGTGGGTCCTGTCCAACTCAGCATATTGTGTGACAAGTATTCCTATGAGCCAGAAATGTGCACTTGCAGCCCAGAAACCCCATGTCCTGGGCTGCATCCAAAGCAGTGTGGGCAGCAGGGCAAGGGAGGGGATTCTGCCCCTCTGCTCCACTTTGGTGAGACCCCACCTGCAGAGCTGCCTCCAGCTCTGAGTCCCCAGCACAGGAAGAACATCGATCTGTTGGAGCAAGTCCAGAGGAGACCACCAAGATGATTAGAGGGATGAATCATCTCTGCTATGAGGAAAGGCTGAGTTGGGATTGTTCAGCCTGGAAAAGAGAAGGCTTTGGGGTGACCTATTTGTCGCCTTCCAGTACCTGAAGGGAGCCTACAAGAAAGATGAGGAGAGACTATTTACAAGGGCCTGGAGTGACAGGACAAGGGGGAATGGCTTCAAACTAAGAGCAGGTTTAGATTAGATATTAGGAAGAAATACTTCCCTGTGAGGGTGGTGAGGCACTGGAACAGGTTGCCCAGAGTAGCTGTGGCTGCCCCATCCCTGGAAGTGTTCAAGGCCAGGTTGGATAGGGCTCTGAGCAACCTGGTCTAGTGGAATGTGTCCCTGCCCCTGGCAGGGGGGCTGGAACTAGATGATCTTTAAGGTCCCTTCCAACCCAGGCCATTCTATGATTCTATGATAGTGCTGCCTGGGCAGAGAATCTGGTTGTGAAAGTATGGCATGTAGATGTTCATGTACTCTAGTCAGGCCACCAAAGAACATCAGGAGAACTAGCAGGTGGATCAGGCTGCAGAAATTGAAGTAGCTTAGGTCAATTTGGATTGGCAACATAAGGGGAAGAGATGCAACTTATAGTTGGAGGGGTCAACTTCCCCATGGACACTATCTCCCAGGTTATCCACAAATGTGAAATATGCACTGCAATCAAGCAGGGCCAAGTGGTTAAAGCCTCTGTGGTATGGAGGACGATGGCTGAAATCTAAGTATAGGGAGGTCTGGGAGATTGACTATATCACACTCCCCCCAAAGCCATGACAGCAAGCATCGTGTGTTTACGATGGTGGAAGCAGCCACAGGATGGCTGGAAACTATACCCTGTGCCTCATGGCACCACCCAGAATACTGTCCTGGGCCTTGAAAAGCAAGTCTTATTTCAAAATGCCACACCAGAAAGAATTGAGTCAGGACTAATTTCTGAAACAAACTCATAGACATTTGGGCTAAAGAACATGGCACTGAGTGGATGTATCACATTCTGTATCATGCACCAGCCTCTGGAAAAGGTCAAAAAATACAATGGACTGTTAAAGATGACACAGAGCAATGGCTGGTGGGACCTTCCAACATTGGAATACACATTTAGCAAAAGCCAGATGGTTAGTCAACACCAGAGGATCTGCCAATTGGGCCGGCCCTGCCCAACCAAAACCTTTACGTATTGTAGAAGGGGCTAGTTCCTGTAGTGCACATTAAAAACATGCTGGGGAAAATAGTCTGGGTTATTCCTGCATGTACATAGCTGCTGGCTGGGGTTAAACCACACCACCTCCTACACTGTCTCCTTTCCCCTGTATTGTATTTTCAGCAGACATCTGGTAAGTTGAAGTCCCCTGCAAGAACAAAGGCTCCTCCTTTGCGAGACCTCGCCCAGCTGCTTATAGTGGTGGTGTGCACTTCAGGAGGACCCAGAGTATCTTAAAATGTGTTCAGAGGTATTGCTATGTGTTTCTGAAAAGAAAGTAGCCTTTCATGTATCTGCATCACAAATAAAGAAAAGTCTCCAGACATTTATTTCTGGAATTATACACCAGGTATTAAAGTACAACAAATAGAAAATAATGCTAAAAAAAAATAAAAATCAGTGTTTATGTACAAATATTAAAACCAATGCAACAATAGTGACTTCCTCTTGAACATCTGATATTAAAATCATATCCCGATTGTCACGAAATTTGTTGTTATGCACAAGGTACTTTGAATAACTGGAATCTGTTTTATTAGGACTATAACCATACCTTCTGTATTTTACAATTGATAGTATTTTCCTTCTTCCAATGAAAAATAGGAATAAAAAAATAGTAACCTTGTCATTATTTTATAAATTACTGTATTTAGTTTCCCCATCTGTAGGCAATGTGCTTGTAGTGCTGGGCAAATAGTGTCCCTGTTGGTCAGTTTATACATTAGTTTACATTCAAAATTGAAATACTTAACTAAAGACTTTGGTTAAATTAAGTACTATCATTATGTTCTACTTGATCTGAAGTTTTCATACATTTTTGATCCTCAGTTTTAAAAGTTAAAAACAGGAAACAATTACACAATTCATTGACCTAATAGTACACAATTTAGTACTTTGACCATGGCAAGAGGAAAAGTAAAAACCTTTAAAAACCTAACATGAGAAGATGACATATGAGTTACCAAAGTAAAAGTATTGCTATAATCACAGCACCAAATTACACTTCTAAATGAATCAGATATCCCCTTCAGATTCCCTGTACATTAAAATGATACATTTACCAACACTGCAACTGCCCATTGTGGATTTTTGGTTTGTTTGTTTGTATGAAAAAACAAGTATAGCAGAGGACAAAGAATTCATCACAGTTTGTTATAAGAATTGTGCTTCACCATCAAAGAACCAAGGCAATATAATTTCTTCATATGGTTGCAATTCAGTTACTTTCATGCTGACTTTCAAAAGACAATTCTTTTAATAAACAGTAACAAGTTCTCCATTTTAAACATTTAAACTGAGAGAAAAATAATTAAATCCAGCTTCTAAATTAAAAATTCAATAAATAGCTATTTTACATGGATAAAGTCATTGTGGTACAAATTTATGAATGTCACATCAAGCATGCACAAAAATGTTACTATACACACAAGTAGTCAGAAAATATTGAAATAGAGATCTAAAAAGATATGAAGATTTAAATATTTACAAAATCTTCCAAATTATTGCCTCATTTTAACAAGGAATTAAAAGTAAATGATAACAGCTAGCTAGCCAACAAGCTAAATAAGATCAGCATTTAAAAATCTATTAGACTAGCTGAAATTAATTTTTCTCCCATAATTTTCTGAATTTTGGTCAAAAATCTTTATTAAATAACTAAAGTGTCCATTCAACTTGCTGACAACCCAAGCCTTAGACAATTTTCTGTCTACATTAAGAGCCCAGCAATGCATAGATAAACTGAATATATTACTGCATCAGCTAATGAGAATGGGCATGTTCATTTAAACGCAACTGTTATAAGCATTCAGTCATCTTTGTATAATGATTTTTATACAGACCAGCCACTCACTGTAAACTCATAGACTTGAATGTATAACAATGAAGGATTATGACCGGTATTTTACAAAATTACATAAAATATGCTGATGCATAAAGAAAAGAAACAAGGTACACAGTTCAGCACAAAACACAGCAACAAGAAGCTGACAACTTGGCTAAAAATGTCAGAGTACAACACAGAGCCAAGGCTATCCATTATTTACTGTGTACTTACTAGAATTTAATATTTCAGATGTATAAGAACTGATTACAAAATTATCTTTACTTTTGTCCACTGTGCTAAACTAAATTGTTTTAATATGATAAATGTGCTATTGTATAAATGCTTTAAAGTAATCTTCATTGCAGTGCTGTAAAAAAAGCTCCATACACTGCATCCATAACTCAGGATGTCAATGCAGTTCACAGTAAGCATAATACCCTCTTCCCTTTCAAATATTAAAGTCACTACTTTCTAATTATTCAGCATAACCTTGAAGTAACTATTACAAATATTAACAATGCAAGCTTAATCACTTTAATGACAAAAAAAGTTTGTGGCAATTAAATTTGTAATATGAACAGTGCAAAGAAAAAGTATGGAGGGAAAGGGGTAATCCTACTGATGTTCTCCCACAAGAATTAGAGCTAACATTTCCAAGAAAACTTCATGAATGGCTAAATTGCACTCAATGGTCAAAAAAAAAATTATTGAGGTCAAATAGTTGCTTTTATGGGAAATATTTTTACTCATCCTTTTCCATTTGACTAAAAGCAGTGAAGTGCCATTTTTGAGCTAATGACTAGTTAAACAAATAAATGCAATCCACACTGAAGAAAAACTTTCAAATACATACTTCAAGGTTCTACTACTTCTATATAAACTAGATAGTCCCTCAAAACTGTAACACTTTGAACTGCAGTGCTCCAAACAATTTGTCTTCCAATATGCAGACTGTTTGTTTAGTGGTAAATCCTAAGCTGTGCAGACTCTAGCTTTATACATCAGCTGTCTTAGGAAAGTTAAGTAACACAGGTGCATTAATCTTCAAAGTTGTGGACAAAACTCATCTAAATACAATAGCCTAAAATATATCTGTTTAAGCCAGTAAGTTTTAAGTACACAGATACCTCTGGCAGCATAATTACTTCTGTGCAAGGTAGCCATGGCCTATGATTTTGCAACAGCCTCTAAGCAAAGGTCTTCATAATTTATTCATGTTATGTCCCTTGTGCTAGCTTCCACCAAGATGAAATTGCTGTTTTTTTAAACTGAAGTGCTCTAGTTTAGTATCACATGAGAGAAGGTTCCATTTAAAAAAACATCCTTGTATGTTTGTGCAGTTTAAGAAACCTATCCCTGCCTTTATATGAAAAAACAATTAAAATGCTACATTGAGCAGGGATCAGGAACAGTACCTGTAAACATTGTTATTACACTGCATCCATTATGGCAAAAGTAACTTTGACTAAAAAGCCACTCCAATCAGTTCAGAACTTCCGTGCTGGTTTTGAAATGGTGGCCTCTCTCTACAGGCTTTAAAATAAATTTGAAGCAGAGCTTAAAGCTGCACCACAGAGTTCTCTTAGTTCCAAACTCTGCCAAACATTTCCACATTTATGGACTGAAAAAAGAAATTACTCTTGGTAAATCAAGATATAGTTCTATACATAAAAAGACATCACTGATGTCAAATTTCAAACTTCCAGTGAAAGACTAAGCAAACCTGATAGTTCCCATCAAGTTTACTACTACTGCATAAAGTACCCACTCCTTGTTTACTTTTCCACAGTCATTCTGAGTGAAGGGCAGTATGTTGGTGAAGAGTATGGGTATTTATAAAACCATTTGTCTCATTTGCAGATAGACTGCTGAAGTCAGCCACTGAAACAGCCATTTTGGCACTGGTAATATGGTGTGTGTGGTTCTCAAAGTCCACACCAAGGTTATTTACAGAGATATCATTCATGAAAGATTCTGGGACAGCAATCCCCATTTTCAATCTCTTTGCAGGTCTTTCTGTCTCCTCACTGCACATGTTCCCTGGGTTTAACTCTGAGTGATAAAAGCCAGTCTCAAATAAATTAAAACAATCACTTTCACCATTGCTAGGCAAGTTAAGCAATTCTTCTGTTCCAACAGGCACATGATTAACTGGTGCTCGGGGTAAGCTGTCCATAGGAGGGAAGGCATCATCCAGGCAGTTCACATCTGAAGTGTGACAGACTGTAGCTACACTGTTTGTCAGTGCTGGAAAAAAAGATGAACAGAAAATGTAAATGAAATATTTATATATAAACATAGAGTTATAACAAAAAGTTTGTGGGTTTTGTTTTTTTTCCCCTTGATTTACCTGTCAAATCATTGGCAGTGATAGAGTTCAAAATGCTTAGCTGTTGATCAGGAATGTTTTCTGTTCGAGTATTAGATGTAAAGGCTGAAGAATGTACTGCTCCACCAAGAGCTTCGGCTTCATCTACCAAACGATCCATGTAGTCCCTTTAAGAATATGGCATTCATAATGGGTTATTTAACAGGAAAACAAGGCCTAAAAATGATGATGGATTTATTCTCAGTTACCATAGCTACTGCAGCTTTACACTGCAATGATGGGAAGAAAAACTAATCTTTTACATTTACAATTTGTAACAGAAAACATATGCCAAGGACATTTTACTTACGTAACTCCAGGATGATGGTTATACCTCTTCTTTCCAAATCTTGTTTGCTGAGCAAAGTAATCATAACGTTCTGACTTTTTCCACATGTAATAGAAAGCCACGCACTCAGCAACTGTTCTGGTTCTTACCTAAAAGAAGGCAAGAAGAATTAACAAGATAAATGCAAAGCATTATGTTTTGTCATCTCCCCAGTCCCCATATTCCTGCAATATTGTTAGTTTTACTGTTCTAGTATCTGTAACAAACAAATCAGAAGACCTGAAAAAGAGATCTACAGTTTCAAACTTCTTTACTGAGAGGGTGGTCCAGCACTGGAATAGGCTTCCTAGAGAGGTGGTCGATGCCTCAGCCTGTCAGTTTAAGAGGCATTTGGACAATGCACTTAAAAACATGCTGGAACTTTTGGTAAGCCATGAAGTGGTCAGGCAGTTGGACTAGATGATTGTTGTAGGTCCCATACAACTGAAACAGTATATCCTATTCTAAATAATTATTACATCTGTTCTATTGTATGCATTATTGTTGTTTAGGTTTGTTTTTTTTAAACTAGATCAAAACTGTATCTATGTCTGAAGCATTTCAGTTCATAACCTACATAGTAATTTTTTTAACTATGGGACAGACTTTCTTAAGAAGTGAAACACTGAGCAAATGAATGACCCAAGAGAAGTGAAGCAGAAAAGACATTGGGTACTTGGAAAATTCTGGTCCATAGTGACAAATAAACTCATATGCTTTGTTGCACTTTGGAAAAAATATTTTAAAATTATTTCTTTGTATCTCTGGTGAATTACGGTTTACGGGTAAGGTCCATTTAAAATTTGAACCACCCAGATATTTAACATAGGACAGGTTAAGCCATGTGTTGAACAGGATTATCTGACTCTTGTTGAACAGCAACCACAACCCTATTGTCTTGGTTTGAAAGACAGGTGTCTGCTAACGTAGGCGGGAAACTCCCTAAGAATAAAGAATATGATGACCCCCCTTCCCTCTGAATTATTATAGCTTTGAAATCAAGGGACTTTCAGGCAAAGATATGGGAAAAGGAATCACAGTTCTTTACTAGTATTTATTATGAGGCAAACAAGAAACAACAACAATAGCAACAACAAACAAACCAGAAACCCGATGGCAGCCTGCTCTGGGCTGCCAGGCACCCTCCCCTTTGGTGCAGTTACGGTCACAGCCGGCAGGGGCGCTGTTGGGCTCCCAGCTGGGCAGGGCAGGGCAGGCGTGATGATTCTCTCACGGCTGCAGGGGGCGCTGTGGCGTGAGTTCAGGCGAGCCTCCCTCACGCGGTAATGGCAGGTGGGCTGGATGGTGGGACGGGGTGCAGCAGGAACCTCAGAGCAGCAAGCTGTAACGGCAGTGCTGGCTCACCCAGGGTAGCAAGCAAGAGGTGGTAGAAACTCCACAGCTGTGGCAGGCAGGAGCCACAGCGTGTCCCCACAGGTGGGGGGTGTGGGGTTCCAGTGTAACAGAAACAAACCCGAGGCAGCAGCAGAAAAGCAGCAGAGTTAGGGAGCGGCAGGCGGGCTCCTCTGTAGCAGCTGCAGTACGCAGTCGACTCCGGGAGGGGGAAGAGGGTCAGGGTCCCAGGATTTCCCCTGAGGCACCCGAGTGGATGGTAAAGGTCCTTCCCAGTCAAATTGGGTGTTAATAAGGTCCCAGTTCAACAGCTACTCTTACAAAGGCTCACCCAGTAAGGAAGAGGTAATACTGAGTTGGGCTCCCGCAGTCATAGCAAACTCTCTCACAGAAAGCAGCAGCTCAACTGTCCCCTCCGATGCCCAGAGAGCAAGAGAGCTAGGGGCTGTACCCAGCCCCTTTCCCTGGCCCAAGTCTCGTGGGATCTCTGCCCCTCCGAGAGAAAGCCCTCTCCTCCCCCCCACCATGGGTACATCTTTTGTCTCTCTAAGTACTGATCGTTAGTGTCTCTTAGTACCAGATGGGACAAAATTCCCTAAGAGAAAGAAAACAAAAGGAAAAATCCTAACCTCCAACACCTTTAAAGTTTACCTGAAATACAACAAAAGCACCAGTCTCCTAAAGAAAAAACTTGTGGTTTAACCCCCACCAGCAACTAAGCACCGAAGAGCTGCTTGCTCACTTCCCCCCTCCAGTGGGATGGGGGGGTGTGCAAGAATTAGAAGGGCAAAAGTGAGAAAACTCATGGGTTGAGATAAAGACAGTTTACTAACAACAAAAAAAAAAGCGAAAAAAGAGGAAAATAAAACCCAAGAAAAACAAGCAATGCATAAAAATCCAACTGCTCACCATCAACCAATTGATGCCCAGCCAGTCCCCAAGCCACAGCAGCCCCTACCCACCAACCTTCACCCCCCAGTTTTATTACTAAGCAGGATGTTATATGGTCTGGAACAACTGCCTGGTCAGTTGGGGTCAGCTATCCCAGCTGTGTCCCCTCCCAACTCCTTGTGTACCCCCAGCCTCCTCGCTGGCAGGACAGTCTGAGGAGAAAAGGCCTTGACTCTACATAAGCTCTGCTCAGAAATAACTAAAACATTAGTGTCTTATCAACACTGTTTCTAGCACAAGTCCAAAGCATAGCCCATACAAGCTACTATAAAGAAAATTAACTCTAGTCACAACCAGTACAAAACCTCAAGGTGGTATCAAAATATACAGGAGATGTAAAGAAAGTTTGGAAACACCCATACTGGCAACTGTACCAAATGATACATATACTTGATTTAAAAAACAAAAGTCCAATTCTTATTCTTCAGGCACAGAGAAGTTAATCAGAAGCAATTCAGATCAAGATTAGAACTCGTTTGTTGGTCAGAAACCGGAGTACTGATGGATGACTACACTTTCTGAAAACACAGAGCTAAGCCTGTTTCTGTAGTATTATACCTTCTGAGTGACAAAAATAATTAAAGATGTATTTTCCCCTCTCACAGCCATGGTATGAAAATAATACACCTCTAGGAAAGGCAGACATTTAATCTAAATTATAACATAAATGCATATATGGAAGCAATATCAACATAAATTGATTTCAAAGACAATATATTGACTCATGTTGCAACACCTAGCTTTTCCAATGGCATCAGAGGCAAAATTAGCACAGAAACACCAAGCTGGTTTTAATATGTTTGCTCTTATTTCACTCTTCTGCATAGCTTCTGAAAAAGGCATTGCTTTTACAAACATTCAGCATCATATCATCTACCAATTCTTCCATTTAACTGTAAAATACTAACCTTGTTTTTCTGTATGAGATGAAAGTCTTTTCCATAAATCAGAAGTGCATGTTCAAAGCTTCTGCATTCTTCTTCTGTCCATGCTGTCATCTCTTCTAGACAATTGCAAAAGTAGCATGATAAACTTATTTTCACTCACTAATCTTTGATAGAGAATAAAATATTTGTGTTGCTGATGCCTAAATATCCAAACACACTCTAAAAAAAACCCAACCGTTCAGTTATTTAGACCCATGTTCTTTCCTCTAATGTACAGATATCCTACCTGAAATATAGTATTCTTGTTTATAAAGACTCATTAAAGAGTCTGATTACTGAAATATTTTACCCTGGAGGGCAAAGGACATTCAAGACTTGATTTATTATTTCTTAAGAAGTTTGTCATTAAAAAAAAAACCCAAGATTTGTTAACATCATTTTTCTGAATGTTCCTTCTTGCATCAGATACAAAGAACAGTGACTGTTGGAAAAAAAGTAAAGGAACAATCTCTGACTTTAAGACAGAAGTGAATTTTAGTTTTACAAGTTAAACAAAACAAAAACACTAAAAAGGAATAAAAGCTTTAAAACAAAGTAGCTCAAACTATTTAAGTAGATCAGTTTTGTCTCAAGTACTGTTGCTTCCCTATTTTGATTATGGCTTTGTGTCTATATATAATAAAGGAGGGATATTTCAGGCATCTTACATTCATAATGGTGATCTGTTCAGTTGTCATTTAAAGCCAACGTGGGTGGAGAACAAAAACCAACAAACAAACACATTTCAAAACATTTCTGGAAGCAGACACTGGAACAAAGACCTTGCTGCTTTCAGATGAAGGTGATAATCATTCCACTACAAGTCCATTAATTTTGCACTCCTTACTACAGAATTCTCAAGCTTCAAAGAGGAGATCCCCATGTAAAGTCTCACTGTTATGAAATTATCTTGGGAGATGTAGATTTTTAATTCATATTGAGAACAGCAGTGAACTTCAGTGAGTATAGATCATTGCACAATGGTTATGTTAAGAGACAGGCATCAACAGTATTATCATCCTTCACCATTTTTAATGAGGGTATAAACCCCATCTGACTTGGGACCTGGGAGAGGTTGAGCACTAGTCCTTAGAACAGAATTTGGGTCTCTAACACACAATCTCTTATAAAAGAGCTTTCTGAAACACTGCTCTGATATTCCTTATTGTTCCCTTCACTTTTATCTTAGATACTTAAGCTTTCACAGCACCTAACTCATAAACATTCGAATTCCCTTTGGATCCAGTTCTGAGTAGGGAATATCCACCAGAATACAAACTTATACCAGGGCTCATAAACCATTTCTACTTTATGAAACATGTCAAACTACAGGACAAAGAACTATCTTTGCTAAATGATACACTGATTTTTATTTAAGGGAGTAATAAAGTTAGGGACAAACAAGATTGTTTTCCACTGTAAACTCAAGCAAAACTCTCCACACTCTACCATAGACCTATAGAATTATACACTAGAACCAGTTTAGGGTTGACATAGCACAATGTTAGCACAGTGATGAAAAGTGGGGCTCACTCATATAATCAGCTATGTTCTCTGAATTCTCGTAAAAATATCATCAGATTATAATTGATCATGATCTCAAAAAGGTACTGTAATGTGGGAGAGAACTGCCTTAGGGGAGCAAAATTACAACTCCCCCCCCTTCTCCTCAGTCTGTATCATTCTTAAAATGGCAAAAAAATGGAAGAAAGAAGGAAAGAATATATGTAAAATCTGATACTGCAACCTTTACACAAAGTGCAAACTTCTCTAGCAGAAATCTCCATCTGGCCAACAGTCAGATTATACCTAATCTGAGTTATATACCTAATGGGAATTATTGAAAAACACCTGAAGGATAATGCAGTCATCGATCACAGCCATCATAGCCAGCACAGCTTCATGAGGGGAAAGTCCTGCTTATCAAACCATATTTCCTTTTATGACAAGGTTACCCACCTAGTGGATCAAGGGAAGCCAGCTGATGTTATCTTTATGGATTTGGGAAAGCTTTTAATACTGTCTCTCCCAGGATCCTTCTGAACAAAATGTCCAGCCCGTAGCTGGATAAACACATAATGCAATGGGTGAGCAACTGGCTCATGGGTTGGGCCCAAAGGGTTATAGTGAATGGGGTGACATCAGACTGGCCACCTGCCACTAGTGGGGTTCTGCAGGGTTCCATCTTAGGCCCCGTGCTCTTCAACAACTTCATAAACGAACTGGATGCAGGACTGGAAGGGATGCTAAGCAAGTTTGCAGATGATACAAAACTGGGAGGAGCTGTTGACTCCCTTGAGGGCAGAGAGGCCCTGCAGAGAGACCTTGACCAATCAGAGGACTGGGCAATCACCAACCATATGAAGTTTAACAAGGGCAAGTCCTGGAATGTGCACCTGGGATGGGGAAACCCTGGATGTACAGACAGTCTGGGGAACGAGATGCTGGAAAGCAGTGCCACAGAAAGGGACCTGGGGGTCCTGGTCAATGGCAAGTTGAATATGAGTCAGCAGTGCCCTGGCAGCCAGGAGGACCAACTGTGTCCTGGGGTGCATCAGGCACAGAATCGCCACCCAGTCAAAGGAGGTGATTGTCCCACTCTGCTCTGCACTCGTGCGGCCTCACCTTGAGTCCTGGGGTCAGTTACTGATCTCTTCTCTGGTGACCAGTGACAGGACCTGAGGGAAAGGTCTGAAGTTGTGTCAGGGGAGGTTTAGGTTGGATATTAGGAAAAGGTTCTTCACCCAGAGGGTGGTTGGGCACTGGAATGGGCTCCCCAGGGAATGCTCATGGCCCCAAGGCTGCCAGCGTTCAAGAACTGTTTGGATGAACTTTTAGGGTGTCCTGTGCAGGGCCAGGAGTTGGACTTTGATGATCCTTGTGGGTACCTTCCATTTCAGCATATTCTATGAGTAATCTATGCTAAAGACATCATGGAAAGGGATGTGCTTATTAATCTGAATCTTACTCATGGGTTTTCTACCCCCTCCAAAGACATGTTTCTTAAAAAGCAGATACTCTCTCTTACCCTCAGATGCCTTTCCATTTGAGCAGTATCTCTCAATTGCTTCTTTAACATTATGGCTACTTTTGAGAAGTTCATATAGTGCCTATAAAATAGAAGTCATCTTTAGAAAGAGTCACAGTTTCCAAATATCTAAATTTCTGAAACAAGCCTTTCAGTGAACATATCTAATGTAAAAAGAGGATATATCTTTATATAGGATGAAAATATTAAAACAATGATCAAAAGCAAAACCATCCAAATGTTAAGGTAAGGTTTAATTAAGCAAATGTAAAACATTATATGTAATAATTAGAAAAGCTGGATTTGTCAACAGCATGTCAATTGGAAACATCATAGATCACACTGCCAACAATCAAATACTCAATTTTAAGCATGTGTTTAAAATTACAAATAAGATCCTGACCCCAGTAACATCCAATTTAAAAAAATATTGCTGCCTTTATACTACAAGGCAGAGAAAGAGAACACATTAATTACAAAGCAATGCGTCACAAATGGAACGGGATATAAAATATACTTGTTCATTGTCATGTGTATGTAGTCCTTCAGGAATTCTGCCAATCATATTTTCATTTCCTGCTCTTAAGGAGGTTTCAAAAAGGTATTCTTTAACTTTACTTTCTGAGATCACATCAGGTTTCCAAAGTAAATGGTCTTCATTTTCATAGGCTGTTAAAACAGAATTAATTTATGGCAAGTGTGACATTTTTAAGGCTAGAACATAAAAATCTATTTCACAAAGAACAGGAATACAGAAGTAATCAAATCAAGCACTGTCATGCCACTTTCAAATTGTAGCTCATTTTTTCCCCAAAAAGCCTTAGTTTAGAGAGAGACTGCAGTGTGGTATGGTGAAGAGATTCAGGTTCCATGAGGATGAGATAAGGGACTGGCTCTTGAGACAGAATCTCTACAGAGGAGCAGCTTGTTGACAGCTAAATGATTCAAGTCAAATTATGCATATGTATTAATCTTCATATAAAAAAACCTAGCAAAACCACTCAGTTTTATTCTGCTGTTTACAACAAATAAACTATAGTTTACAATAAAAAGTGTACTTTAATATTTCAAATATTGCATATAAAATAAAGAGGTGGCAGCTAACTGGTCATTTTCAACTAAAATTTGCAAAAACTTACTTAACAGAATGGAAATCTAGGTCTCAATGTGGTAATTTCTTTTTCATTTACTAACAACTGAATGCCATTAACAACTTGTATGTTCCATATTTTACAAGCAATCAGTCACATGTTCATAGCTCAGTTACGATATCCTGACGAAAATATTTACTCCTTAACCCACAGTTTGTTGCCTCCTAATATTACTAGATACTTCAGAAATAACACTGTAATCCACCCTCCTATGTCTTCTCAAAAATACCCTCTCAAAGTTGTAGAATCACACTTTTAAGATATAATTATGTGGTTGAGTTACTTCAGTTGACTAGGGATTTTTTGGTTGGTTGATTTGTTTTTTTTAAACTAAGTCATTGAATTTATCTTAGAAATTTAAATAACATTTTCCCATCAGCTGCTATGTATAAGAGAAAAACTAAAACAGAATAACTTACCCTTTTCATTATCACTGTATCTGCCAAGGTAAGGTGGAATTTCAGCCTGATACTGTGAACCAATCATTATTTCCTGAAGATGTAACAAAAATCATAAGAAAATGGTATTAGCTTAATATTCTATGCATGGAAGCATTACAAATTCCATTAACATGGGATTTTGCAGAGAATTTCAGAATTAAGGTATTCTTTTAGATACATACTATAAATTTTAATGCATTTTTTTAATAGTAAAACTTTTCTTAACTTTTTCTTAAGATATAGTTATTACCTTTCTCAAATCTTCAGATGAATTACCATTGTCTGCCTCTATGTCTTCACCATCTGATTCCTTATCTCCATCACACGTAGTGTTTGCTTCAGACACAAATAAGTTGGTTTTAGCTAGGAAGAATTTTCAGTTCAAACAGAACTACAAGGTATTCTTTACTTTTGAAAGGAGCCCTGCTTTTATTCTGGGAGACACTCATCACCAGTCTATTGATCTACATTTCTATTAAACTAGAATGAAGTCAGAAAGCATTGGTGCTTGCATATTGCAGAACTGAAACATTTACCATTATTGCAACTAAGACAATATTTCTAATGGTCAAAAGGAAATTAGATCATTTTTCTTCATTGATTTTCTTCAATAAATGCTTACACGTTATAGAAAAGGTGTGAGAAAAACAGAAAACTTCCAGGGCTATGACTTAGCCATGGGTTAATCACAAAGAAAGTAAAGTTGAAGACAAGTCTTCATTACCTACTGAAGCCTTTCATCTGAAGTTTTAATTGGCATTCAAAACATTCCTTTAACCAAGACTACCTCAGCAAGGACTAAAGATATAGTAGATATACAGAAAACAGAATAAGCAAAAGACAACAAAAGACTGCTTACTCCTCTTTAATATTTTTTTCCTTAGGAAGAAATACAGCAGAGCACTCCAAGTAATTCAAATACAGTACTCCACTGAATAACTCATATTTTAGAATTTGGAATTCTGTGGTTCTGAGTTCTGAAGTAATTCTATTTTTTATTTTATCCCCAGCAGATTGGAATCTATAGTTCTGATAAGATAAAAGCTATTTCATATTCTCGATTTTCAGTAATAACATGCTCATAAATAGGGTTTCAATTTAAGCTTCATCACAACTAAATAGAATCATCAGCATCAAAGACAATATCCAAGAATATAGACTGAGGCTTCTCTTCTGTAGTCATTATTAGAATCACCAGTCTATCTCTTTTTGCTGTTAGAAATAGCAGGCAAGAAGCTAACATGAATGTGTGAAACAGCAATATGCCTGGATAATATTATGCAATTATTTTTTCCAATGAATCCAAATTTAACAAAATGGCCTATGTGTTAGACATGTTTATCTTAAAATTGAATGTTATCTTAGAGAAATGGACAGGGATCAGAAAAAAAAAGTGAAACTGTCAACAGCAGAGAAAACTAATATTTCCCTCCCTGACATGGTGGATATTTGATTTTAAAATATCCAATCAAAAGTTCTAATAGAGAAAGAGCAACATTCTGATAAAAAAACCGTGATAGCTGAAAGCAAAGATGACTGTTTCTTAATCCTGAGTAAGATGAAGGGGCGAATAATTGTTTCCATAAAGTTGCCACACTTTCAGTGTCATATTCATTAACAGTTCACAAGCAATGTTTAAGTGCCAGCAAGATTGGGGTTTGCTTAACTAAAAAAGGGCAATATAATTTTTAAAGGTTTTTGTATCTCTCTCAAAAATGCCTTACATTACACAAATCAGCAGCATGCAAAGGGCTACAATTGCTGATGATTGAGACAGCACGTGCCCTTTATCATCCCCTTTCTCTAGAGGAATGAAATCCCCCAGAAAAAGCTCAAGATACTTGCCAAATTAAAACTGTGATGAAAATCCTCCACATTCTCTATTGCAGTTCATTTGTTCACTGGTGTACTAGAGTTGGAGCAATGAAGAATATCTTGTCAAGTTTGGATAACTGAACCAGTGGTTCTTGGATCTTTCCCATAATAGTTATATGGATAGTGAAATTTTGGTGCTCATAGGTTCATAGGCCCCATCCCATATAAAAACACTGGCTCATGAAGTCCTATGGAAAACCATTGAATGTGTGAAGGGAAATAATCACAAAGAAACCAAGTTTGAGTTCACATCCATAGGCTGAATAGAGGAGTCACTGGCTTAAAAGTAGCAGCAAAAATTTTAGTAGAGAAACACTAATTTAAAAGAATGGGTTACATATTCATGTCATTCACCAATGTACAGAAAATTACAAAGAGTGTTCCTTGACACACATTAACTATTAATTTCTAAAAATACAGTAGCTTTTCATAAAACTAATTGTACTTGTGCTTTGAACACCATACTAAATATAGGTCTTTTAGGTAACCAATAATACCAACCAAAGACAATAGTCATGTACAACATCCTGCAAAGCACTGTTTTTCTATCCCACTCTGCAATTTTGATATTTTAAACTAGAAAGCTATACAGTTTATAATATATGGTAAGACTTTTTGAGTACTATTATAAAATTAGGTTTCCTACATCTTAATGGCCGAGGAAAGAAGTCAGTAGCCTCGTGTGAAGTAACTGATGGTGTCAAGTCATCAGCAGAGGACTGTGTTTCTTCATCATCACCTGACAAGAGGTCTTTAGCTATTTCCTCCTGTATCATTAAAATAAATAAAACTTCAGACAGACTATTAAGTATAGACTGGTGAGCATTTAGATTCAGCAAATTGTAAGTTTCTTAAATTAAAATGAATTCTTTTACCATAAGCAATTTTAGCAGACTGTTCACTCTTAAAAAGCTAATCCACGCCTAATTCTCAAGACAAATATAACCATTCATTTCGGAGTTGAACACGGAGGTTTATTTCCCCCTTGTCTTCTATTAAAATAAGTGCACAAGTAGTAACCTCTGCAAGCATCAAACCTCAGATGTTCATCCAACTGCTTTTAAATGAAAAAAGTGAGTGGAAACATTTAAAATTCTGTCATTCTTTACATCACAGATACCCCTTAAATTCGGGGGGGGAGGTGGGTAATGGTTGAACAAACAAAAACCCAAACCAAAAGCCAGGCACTTTCATAGATTTTTCCTCAGAAGAATTACAGATAATAGACAAAAGATAATAGAGTGGGGGAGAGAGGATGAGCAAGAGCAAGCAAAGGGGAGGACAAAAGAAAGGGAGAGGGAGTGAGAACACACTTCCTCCACTACCAGACATGCTTGAACCCCTCTGTATAGTGATTAGGGAGGCAAAGAACTGTATTAGTCAAGAAGTCAACTACATTTCTGTAGCCTCAACACAATGGTGACTCCCAATAAGAATCAGATGTGCAGAGCCATCATTATATTCTACTTTCTGTGGAGTTTATAATTTCAACATACTTATGGAAAGCAAAAAAGAAAGGACACGTACTTACTACCTACAGATTTTATAATACAAACTACTAGCTGCATGCCTTATAGCCAACAATCAGATACATCTCAGAATTCAAAATTAGCCTGTGAATCATAAAAACTGTAGTTTCGTGTTTCTATATTCAACGGTGCAATACATATAATAATTGCACAGAAAACAATCTCTCTTTCACCCCCCAAAAAAGGGATTTTTACAAATTATATGCATTTGAAAGAAACATTCCAAAGCATCCAGTGGTGCACTTTTCAAGTCATCCACAAAGGTTTGATACATGACATGTATGTTTGAAGCCAAAATTATTATTTCTGGACATTGCATACATTAAAATAAAATACAGAACTTTTTAGAAAAAATCCCATTTCTATAAATTAAAAAAAAGGAAATCTATTTAGAGTTCTCTGGATGTGATTTAAAAGAACCATTACCTTATTTATTTCTCAATTGTAATAATATAATGCCACTAAAGTTGCTACACATTTGAGTGATAATTTTAATTAAATTCAGATCCTAAATATCTTTGAAAAATAATTAAAATTAAAAGTACAGTCACAGAATCATTTAGGTTGGAAAATACCTTTAGGGTCATTTGAGTCCAACCATAAACCTAACACTGCCAAGTCCACCACTAGTACAGTAACACTTAATTGTATGTTGAAATTGACAAAGATATGTATTTTGTAACATCAAGAGATAGTGAAATATAAGTTAAGGTCACACGGATTTCTACTTTTAAACCATAATACAGGGGAAAACAGTTCTGACTTACTTTATCTAGAGTCATATCTGGAAGCTCATCTGCAAGTTCACTTGGAGAGCTATCTACACTGGAACCAGCCATAACTGGAATTGTGGGTTCATAGCCATAGAATGCCAGCAAATCTTCCAACGGCATGTTTCCTTCCTAATACAAGAAGATTTACAAACATTTCAACATATTGCCAAATACTTGTAAACAGTTCAGGCCTAAAAGGATAAGACATCATTTGAAAAACAAAAGTAAAAAACAAACAAGAAAAACTTAATTGAAAGAAGGAATCTTGATTAAAGATCTAAAATATTTTCAGGCATGAGACTGAAATAATTCATAACTGTGTCTCTTGGCATATAATGAAGTCCCATTAAACTATTGAAGAAAACCATTCAGTGGATGAAACTAAAGAGTAATTATTAAAAATTTGCTCCTTATCTGATTCATACTGTAGAACATGATTTGCCTATATTTCTTCAAGACAGAAGATAGACTAGGAACATTAACAATTCCCTTCCAAGAAAGAAATGCAGAAAAACTTGAAAACTTTAGTCCTATATAGTTACAGCTGCAAGTGTGCAAAACACCACAGAAGTAAGCCAATGTAGCAATCTTTTATCCCTCCTTTCCATCTTCCGCACAATATATTTTATAATGACTGTAGAGAAGTTGGTGTAGTTTAACCCCAAGCAGTAACTAAGTACCACACAGCTGCTCGCTCACTCACTCCTCCCCAGTGGGATGGAAGTGAGAACTGAAACAGTAAAAGTGAGAAAGAAACTCATGGGTTGAGATAAAGACAGTTTAATCATTAAAAATAAACATTTTTTATTTAATGCAAAGAAAATAGGAGAAAAAAGAACCACAACAAAACAAAGAAAGAGGTATATAAAACCCAAGAAAGACAAATAATCCAAATGAAAACTATTTCTCTTCACCAAGCGATGCCCAGCCAGTCCCCAAGCAGTGGCTCCCCACCACCATTCAGCCACATGGCTTGCTTGATTATGTCATACATTTAACATTTATGGATAACCTGTGCAGTGGCATCAAGTCAAGTCAACCTCTCAGTAATGAGCCCATTTGTATGCTGCATCCCTTCCTACATATCCTGTTGTGCCATGGGCCCATCGAGATCTAAATAGGTTACCCTTCTGTTCCCAGTCCAGATCCACCTGAGCCACTTCAATCCCAGCAGCCTGATCCACCTGCTTATTGTTTCAATGTTCTTCAGTGGCCTGACTCTTGAGTACATGAGCATCTACATGACGTACCTTCACAACCAGGTTCTCTGCCCAAGCAGCAATATCTTGCCACAGTGCAGCAGCCCAGATGGGTTTATCTCTGCACTGCCAGTTATTCTGCTTCCATCGTTGCAACCACCCCCACAGGGCATTTGCCACCATCCCTGAGTCAGTGTAGAGATAAAGTATTGGCCATTTTTCTTGTTCAGCAATATTTGTAGCCAGCTGGATGGCTTTCACCTCTGCAAACTGACTCGATTCACCTTCTCCTTCAGCAGTTTCCACAACTCGTCGTGTAGGACTCCACATGGCAGCTTTCCAACTTTGATGTTTTCCTACAATATGACAGGATCCATCTGTAAACAGGGCATATTGCTTTTCATTTTCTGGTAGTTTATTATATAGTGGGGACTCTGGAGCCCGTCACCTCCTCTGGCAACACTGAAGTTTCGACCAGTTCACAATCACTTTCAGAATTCCTGGGCGGTCGGGGTTTCCCATTCAAACCCATTGTGTGATCAGTGCAACCCACTTACTCCACGTAGCATCAGTTGCATGATGTGTAGAGGGGACCCTGCCTTTGAACATCCAGCCAAACACAGGAAATTGAGGTACCAAAAAGAGCTGTGCTTCAGTACCAACTACTTCTGAAGCAGCTTGAACTCCTTCATATACTGCTAATTCTTTTTGAGGCTGCCTCTTCTGATTTGCTCTCATGCTCCCTGTTAGGAGAAGCTTCTTCATCTCTTACTAAAGAAGTTGACTTCTGCTTCCATTGTTTCTGCCTCTTTGGAATAGCCAGGGCATTTTTTATTTTTCCCCAAATATTCTATCACTTCATCAGGATTCCACACTTGTTCAGGAGTGAAGTTCCAGATCATCGGAGGCGTAAAACTTTCTAGATACCTGTCCATATTCTCCCCACATGCCTTTCCACCCATAACCACACTGCCACAGGGCCTGGGTCATATTCCTAAATAGCTTGTTAACCTCAGAAAAAGCTGAAGCAATATTCCTAAGAAATACTAACAGAAGTATTTAGACTACCCAAGGATGTTCAAGATACTGAAGAGTTATTGTAACAAGGGAGAAAACATGATGAAAGGTGGTGGTGAAGGTGCCATTCTGTATTACCTCCACAAAAATATCTCTCAGAGGAAGAAGTATAATTGTTAATTGTCTCCATGAGATGGTACCTGAAGTACATTAATGGCTTCAGTACAGAGCCCAAATACCAGATTAAGCTCAAGGCCAGTGTTTTAATTATAAATCTTGCAGGCAAAACATCACTAAGCACTACAGAGCATAGCAAACTGCAAAATCCAACACCAATCTTTAACATGTACAGCAAAAAAAAAAGCATGGCATAGATCAGGCAAGCTAATATCAAGAACAGATAAATCAATATCATGACCAGCAACTGTTACCAGATGTAAATTCTTCCTAATGTGTTATGGTCAAATCTGTTATCTCAAACCCTTTGTGCCCTGTTGTGGCTTAACCCTGGATGGCAACTAAACACCACACAGCTGCTCCCTCCCTCCCCCATGGGATTGGGGGAGGGAGGAGAGAATTGGATGAGTGAAAAAGATACTTGTGGGTTAAAATAAAGACAGTTTAATATTTAAAAAGACATAATAATTTTTAAAAATTGTAAGGAAAATAAAAAGAGGGGGGAAGTAAAGCCCAAGAAACACAAGTTATCCAAATGAAAACAATTGCTCACCACGAACCAACCAATGCCCAGCCAGTCCCCGAGCAGCAGGGCAGTGTGAGAAGCAGAAAAGGCCTTGGCTCTGTGTAAGCTTTGCTCAGCAACAAGTACAACATCAGTGTGTTATCAACACTGTTTATGCACAAATCCAAAGCATAGCCCCATACTAGGTACTAAGAAGAAAATTAACTCGCCCAGACAACACCAAGACAGAAAGTAATAGGAGAAAAACAGCTAATGATACAGAAGCAAAAATAAAGAGAAAGGTTTAGTTTATAACTTGTTTTTTCCAACAGCTTTTGATCAAATTATTTTACTAAATATCATCATACTTGCATCCTAACACAATTAATAAAACAAACCATGGAATTTTTTTTTAGTTACCTGATTCAAATAATCAAATAATTAGAAATATTTTCCAATAATTTCTACCTTTAAAAGTTATATTACCTTAAAAAATTTCTTGTTGAACTTATACACTGATTAAATTACTTGTTTTCTTTAATCAACTAAGGTCTTAGTCCTGCAAAGACTTTTCACAATGGGTAAATGCAAATTCAAGTCCAAGTCTTTCCAGGATTGGGACATAAAGTACTAAAGTGTTTAAGATGAGTGGCTCTCAGTTCTTTTTCCTTCTTTTATAAAAGCAATAAGACCATTCTGTGGAGTACCAACTCCATTTTAAGCACCAGACTTGGCAAGCTGCTTCAGTATTACAATTGCAAGTTCATAATTAGCAAAAATATAATTGTAAAAGGTATCAAGGCAAAACCAAAACAAACATAAAATCCACAAGTTAAGAAAATTTGTTTTTAAATGGACTACAAAAGCACAGCCTCCTATTTACTGCTAAAAATTACACTTTCCTGGAAGTCTGTTGATCAAAATCTGTAGTTATGCTGAGTGGTGTAAGTGGGTCACTGAATGGTAATGCAAGCAGCATCAGTTTGTGGCTATTTAGCATTCAGCAGGCATTTAAAATGGGTGATGCACTGACACAGATGAACAAGAGGTAGAAACAGAAAAAAAAACACATAATTAAAGAGTGTAAAAAGGAATAGGAAAAGCCAAGAAGCACACTGGTCATTTTGTACACCCAGCAAATGCCAAACTGATGAAACTGAGACATAGAACTACAATTTATGTAGCAAATTAACATGAAAAATATGTAAAACAGGACTGTGCTTCCAGATTGGAAAACCAAAATCTGACCAACAGAATGAAACACAGCTAGTTGTCACTTAATGTACAATTTAAACTTACTTCCAACTTGTAAAACTTAAAAGTGACAAGTGATATTAGATGATAAGACTTTAAAATCTACTTCAGTAATTTCTTTTCCAAAGTAAAAAAAGTTATTAAATGAAAAAGAAGAATCTGAACTTAACACTAATAACTTTGAGAAGCTAAGGTCAGCCTTTTTGTGAGGAAGCACTGCTATATCCTAACCAAACCCGATTTTTTTTTCTTTTTAAAAAAAAAACAAAATTCCAAAGGCATTTTGCATAAAACTGCATTATACAATAAAAACTAAAGAACAGGTTGAGTGTTCTTTTCACTAAAAAGCTACAACATATATGGACATTTAGGAGAGAGCAAGTCACTCTACCTTTTCTAAATCTTCAATTTCAGAGCTGAAATTTTTGTTTTCTTCCATCATTTCCTCCTCTTCGTCAAGAGTTCGCTCATCATCATAATCATGTACCAGCATTTCAGCAGAAGGGTCAAAGTCATGATCCTCAGAGGATAAAGAGCCAACTATCAAAAAACCCTAATTTGAGTTATTTTTTTCCTATACCAACATATGAAATTACATCACAGAAAAAAATAAGGTTGCATGAGTCTTTACATACATAGTCAGAACTCTCAATGGAATAAATGGAACGAATTCTTAACTACCTGACAAATACAACTATTTTAGCTGGCCTTCCCTTTTTGTATTGCAAAAGGTACAGTTTTTTCTCTTGCAGTATAGAGTACTAGGGGAAAGTATCTAAACTACTGAAACAAAGTTTCAGAAAGTACAATACCAAATTAATATTTTACTGAATAAAAGATTGTTTTAAAGATCCTGGAAATCATCATTAAAGTATAACATCCAGGTCACAAGATTTCAGATGCTGCAAGACACTGATTTATAGACTCAGATTCTATTTATATTATTTATATGGTAACTAGCATAGCTTTTCACTGATTAACAGCTAACTTAGGTTGCAAACCAGTTTCCTAACAACAGCAAAATAAGCAGCGAGACTCACTTCAGATTAGTCTCAAAGATGAGATCTTTTAATAAAACTAATTTAATTCTTAGCAACTGACCTAAAAAGGAAGAACAAACATAGCAGAGTTTCAAGAAATATAGAGGGAAATATACCAGAAATAACAAAACATTTCTAATGGATCACAGTAATTAACAAGTCATTATGACAACTCTGTGGTCCAAACAGACACTTTTTCGTTACCCAAGAGGATACTCATAAGTCATAAAAAAGTACTGTTGTTATTTTAAGTGCATTTGTTAGAAAAGTTATCATTATATCCAAGTTATCAAGATGCAAATATTCTGCACAGCAATGCCAATGTTGTACAATGAAAATTACTGAAATGCAGGGTTGTTTTGTTCTACATTGTTCACTTTCTTAAGACTTTCATGGTGGAGAAAAGAAACAGATTAGGATATTTCTCTTTCACCTCTGGTTTCCCCTTCTAGTTCTTACATACTAGCGCTCAGCCAGTGCCAAGAGCAGGTACACAGAAACAAATGCATTCCCTAAATATTTTTCATGAGTAGCCCTGCTGATGTTAAATATGCTTCTTTGTGTAAATATTCCAAAGAACATTAACAGCAGTTAAAAGCTTAACAATTACATATCATTATGATTTAAAATGTTTTCTGATATTATCAAGAAATCAAAAATTTACACGACCCTGCAGTTATCAGCAACAGAAGCGATCTCTCTCCAGGCTACATGGTTTTACTGAGATGCTGACTTAAAAATGTTACGAAACTTAATTTTCGTTTTGGGTTCTGAGCAGCCAATTACCAACTGTAACCAGAGATAAGGGAAGAACTCCACAGAGCACATCTGCTTCTCTTAAAAATCAGGCAGGCAGTTAGCTACATGAACATGAAGCATTAGGAGAGCTACGAGGCAACAGAAGGTAAATTTGGGAAGGAGGAGGAAGGAGAGAGCGGTGTGCAGGCAGCAGGCTAGGTACTGGGGGAGAAGGTGGGCGAAGACGAACCTGGGCTCGAACTCCCAAAGGAAGCCTGTGGGGAGAGAAAAGAGTGAGGTGAGACACGGGCTCCATCCAACTCAGCAGCAGGTAGGGAGTCTCCATTTCATGCCCCCTCCCCCCCGGAGCTGCTCCCTTCGCCCACCAGTCCCCGCCCTACTCGCCCCTCCATCGTGTTCACCCTCTCCTATCCCTCCTTCTCTCGCTCGTTCCCTGCCGGTCGCTCTCCTTTTTTTCTCCTCCCCTGGCAAAAGCCCCCCAAGGAGCCTCGCCTGACCCGGCGCTCCCACTCCTTCCGACCCCGCGGGACATGACAGTGGCAGGCAGAGGGAGCCGGAACAGCAGCCTCTTCCCCGCGGCCAGGCCAGGGCTCGCTCCTTCTCCCTCCCGCCGCGCGTTTCTCTATCGCCCGCGCTGCGGCGGCGCCGCTCCTGGCCTGTCCCGCGCCCTGCATGGCTCGGTGCGCCAACCGCGCGCCCGGCCACGGCTTGTCGGCTGCCCACGGGCGGCGAACTCAGGACCCGCGCTGCGCGGCACCCGCCGTGCGGCCTAGTCGCGCAGGCTCCCAATGCCCAAGCGTTGCCAGCCGCCTCGCTGGCCAGGCCGCGTCGCCGAGCCGTCCCAGAAGCGCCTTATGGGGATGGTGAGGCGGGTGAAGAGGGCCCGCCAGCAGCGGGACCCCGCAGGGAATCAGCCGAATTCCGACGCCCCAGCCCGCTTTCCCCGCTCACCTCCGCCATATTTGGACGATCGAGCTGAGCAACAGCGTTGCGCCGAGTACCCGGATGAGGCCGCTAAGCCAATGGCAGCCGCCGAGTTCTAGGCGGAGACAGCCAGGGAGTGAAGAAGCGGAGAGATCGGCAGAACTGAGCTGGGGCGGAGGAGGTAGTGTCGGGACCCCGCCTCCAGCGGCGCCGCGGCTTCCCGCCCTGGCTAGCCAAGGTGCTCTGCCTGCCCCGCCCGGAGAGGGCGCTGGGCGCCCGCTGCGGAGCCTAGGCTTGAGGGGCGCGGCCCCGGCCGCTGTCCTCGCCTCGCCGCCCGCCCGGGGAAGCCTCGGCCAGCAGAGGCTGCCTGTCACAGGGCGAGGTGAGCGGCAGTCGCTGGGGGCCTGAGGTCGGCTGGAGCCAAGGTAACTCGGACGTCCCCTGGTTTCTGCGCCATGCCGCGCCTGTCTGAATCAACTTCTTTGTGACTGCAGCGACTTGCAGTCCTGTTCCGAGGCTGGCAATAATGTGCGGCCAAGTAATACCCAGGTTTGTGACCTACTCTTCACTCCGTATTGAGCCCCTTCCTAAGCGCTGATGTGGAGTAGTTATGCTAACACCTTACATCCTAAATGTCTGAAGCAGAAATCAAAATGTCAAAGCCTTCAAACCTTGCTGTTGATGATTGCCTGCTGTGGATTAAACAGAAAAAGTTAAATTTACAGTGAATATTGTATCTAAATTTGAGGCGTTTTATGTGCAAAGTAATATCTATTCCATTTTTAGTGGTTATTTTTTGTCACAGTGCACAGGAAGTGGGAATTTGGCCATTTTCAACTTGATCCCAGGCTATAAAGACTCATGCTTTTAACTTTAGAATCATGTGTTTCTGCTTTTGGCCAAAACTTGCTATACTTGCTATATTGAATATTGATCTGCTGGAGGAATGGTGTGCATCACAGTGATACTCAGTTGCAATAGTGCCCCAGACTGTGTTGATTTAGGGGGGCTGGAAGTTACTAATTTAGGGGGGCTAGAAGCTGAATAACAATCTTTTGGAACTAATTTAGGAGGCCAGAAGTTGGATAATGATTTACTAGAGGCTACTTGCTAAAACAATTGTATTGGTTTGAAAACAAACCAGTGGGAGATCACAAGTCAAGATTGAAATTAAAAATAAGTGAAATAATACAAGGAAAAGCACTGACAAAGTCAGATACAACCTAACACCCTGTTAGGGTGGTGGTAGCAGTCCGACTGAAGTAGTCCAGTTGAAGCGGTGATCCTGTGAAGGTCTAGTCTCCAGCTGAAGATCCAGTGTAGCTCTGGTCCTCTGGGAACCCAGTAGACAGGGCTAGCTCAGGCAGTTCCAAGGCCAGGTTATATCCACGTGGGAACACCTGGCTCCTCCCTCCTGGGCAGAGCATCTCACAATGGGATGAGATAAGTCCATGAGTCACACGGTGGGTCCCTGATGGCCCATTGCCTGTCATCTGGGGTGGGTCATTAGCAAGTGATAATAGCTAACGGATGGCCCATTGCCTGTCATCCGGAGTGGGTGATAGCAGCTAATGGCCCACAGCTGGTGGTAATAGAATACTTAACTACATCAATATTGCAACCTAGGACAACAATATATCGCTTGCTTAACGGTTTTTGCGCTTGCCAAGCAGAAGGGGAGGATACAAAGAAGAATGTGGGACTATTGACAAAAATTACTGAGTGTGACCGAACATCCTGCTCTCGGACCCCAGAACTGTCTCAAGTTAGTTCTAAGGCTTGAACTTGAACCAAGAACCAAGGGAGCATGCGCAAGGAAACAGGGTGAAGAGTTCATCCTAAGGAAGACTACTAACTTTAAAGGTCCCTCATTTATCTTCGGGACCCTCGCCCACAATTAATCTGTGACACTGCGCTTGTGTGAACATATTTAAATGAACTTTGAACTCATTATAATACGAAGCGGGGATAGGTAATGAATATGTATAGGGGCTTTGTGTAACTTTATGCATATGTAACCTGTAATCTAAAATAACCCAAGTGAAGTGCTGCTGAGGTGTGCATGCCTTTGGAGGGGCTACCCCCCATGCACCCCAGCTGGAATAAACACATACCTACTTCATAACTATTTGAGTTATGGAGTCAATCCGTGCCTCAGTGTCCCATCCTGAGAATTTGGAAAGCTAAAGGATGTATCCTGAAGTGAACAGTTTCTAAATTGGGTTTGCATACAGTGCAGAAATTCCAAATTAGTTTAGGTACTAAAGTAATGAAGCTTCATACAGTTTGATTTATTCTGTTGTTGCTCTGAGAAACAGAGTAAATTAACTAGTGTCATGTGCTGCACTTCTGAGTCTAGTATACTTCCAACTGTCCAAACAACAGCCTAAGATGTAGACATACCTGCTCTTGATATACCTAGGGGTAAGATTTTTGCAACATAAAAATCCCAAGAATTTGCAGAAACACATTTTTTAGGAAAGTTCTCACTGTCATGAGCAGCTTCAGCAGTACCTCATTCTCTGATCCCTGATCTGTCTGCTTTTTTCCAAAGTTGTGAAAGGAACGAGAGGGAGATGTCTTTACAAACAGTGAGGCCTACTAGTAGATAAGGCCAGATACTGATAGGTGAAAGAAGCAATGGGAGGAACCATAAATTCCATAGGAATTCCATTAATTGACACAGACTGTTACTCACCCAAGGCCATGTTAAATCCCCGGACTTAGAGAAAAAGAACAGAGACACAAAGAAAACAAAAGGGGGGGGATGTACATTAGAAGGGTGTCTGTATTAGGCAATTCGGGAAGTCTGTACCTCTCAAGTACCTCAGCCAATGAGGAAAGAGAGAAGAAAATGCAGCTGGGAAATTAGGATAAAAAGGAGACTGCGTCCTCTAACACTTTGAGAGACCCCAGAGGAAACTGTCCCATGACCTCTCCCTTTATTCGAATAAAGCTACAGAACTCCTCTGTCTCCTTTTTGGACATAAAGCTTTGGTGTTTGTGGATTAATTTTCCTGACAGTTGTATACACAGATTAGAGAGTTATCTTGTAAAAATGATCAGCAACAGACAGGCTATGTCAGAGCGCACTGCATGTGCTCGAAAATTAAGGACGATTTAATACTTTCCACCTTTGATCTGGAATGCCATTACAACCCACTAATGTTCCTTAGCACTTTTCAGTTTTGTTCCCTTCAGATAGAGCAAACCTAGTTCCTATCCCTGTTCCCTTGAAGCCTCAGCTCTGGCAAGGCAAAATGGCTTTCTAGGAACACAGAATGTGTAACACATACACAGACCTGTTCATGTAATTGACATAATAGCACAGAAAGTCAAGCAGGAAGAATCTCCAATTCAGGGAAGTACATATTTGCTACTACATATATTTTCTCAATAGGAATTCTCTCTGATTTGGATGCAATTAACTATTTCCTAACTTATGGTGTAGTTTACTTCACAGTCTTTCAACTATTTAATGTGATTAAGTTTTTCAGTTCTGTGCAATTTTACAGAGATTTTTTTGCTGGTAATTTGACACTTGAAAACTTTTATCAGATTTATATCAAAGGAAAGTTTTTTATTTATAATTCAGACCACTTTGACAAATTAATATGAACTCATAGCTCTACCACAGCAGGTCATTAGGTGTGTTCCAGAGCTGTTGTATAAGTTGCATCAAGAATTCTGAAAAAACTACAGTGCTCAGAGTTCTAGTGGACCGAGGTCTGCACGACAGGTGTTAGGAAGAAAGGGCTAAAAGTGGAAGATTTGGCAAGGAGGGACTGGTTTTGCTCAAGTGACCTTGGAGCTGGGAATGCTAAGAATACCAGGGTGGGAAACTCCATTTATTACACCTACTGCTGATATCCTCTGTCTGTTTTGAGAAGTAGAATTCCTGTGTAGAGATAGCACACTCTCACAGACATGCTTGAGCGTCCTCCTGAGAGAGAGATATCAAAGGCTCAGAGATCATAAAAAGCACAGTCTTTGATAAATTGGGGAAAACAACAGGCCTGCGACCCACTAGGATGAACTAAGCCTGGTGTGCCTGTGTTCCCACTTGTGTCTTTGCCTGGGCATTGTTTTTTGGATCCTTCAGCCAGCGAGGTAATTAAATAAATCTGCTCTTTGCATTTCAGTTGTGAGTTGTAGTCTGCTTGGCTACCTGCATGTGTCAATTCACACAACAGGAAAAAAAATACCATTTTATTTTCTTGTATTTTTCTGAGATTCATTTTTGCACTTGGAAATTGCAGCTATACATAAAAACTTGCAAATATTTGCAGACTCTAATACCTACAAAAAAAGTTGGTGAAAACCTGGATCCTGAGGATTTCAAAAGAGCTGCTATGATCCTGTATCTGAGTTGGGACTGGAATTTGATAGCAATATCCATAGTGCAATTATGTTCTATGCTGTTACAATGTGTTTTACCTCCTGGTGGTTTTCACTGAGTACAGATCAAGATAAAGAATGAGGATGGTGAAGTAAGCTTGTTTGAAGGGGATGGAAAGGAACAAGGATTGCACCACCTCTTTCTCAATTAGCATTTTTCTCCAGAAACGGGGGACAGCGTGATGTGCTCTTAAAGTGTAGCTTGGAAGCTGAACTACCTTGAGCTTTTCTAGAGTCTGGTATGGCACTGCATCATCAGGAGCTTCCACTGGAGCCCAGTGCATTCTTTCATGGGTGTGCTTCTGCTCTCTGCCTCACTTCCATGAGAAGGGCAACATAAGATTGCTCTTTCCATTTTACAGGGATTCTGAATTAGAGGTAGCTGAACAAAATATGCATATGCATGTATATGAGTCAAATAACTACATCAATGCAAATGCAGTTTTCTATAGCTGATGGGCATGCAAGAATGTATGGAGTACTATATTTCAAGGTGTCTTTTCTCTTGAATTGGAATCAAGAAGATGGGACAAAAATCTGCCTAAACTGTTCCTTCTGAAGTAATGGAGCAAGATACATTTTGTATCCATATTTTGAATATACTTTATCATCCAAGTTAATCTCAGATGAAAAAGAAAAAAGGAAAAAAAGTTTTGCAACAATAAAAAAAGGAAAGAACTAAAATGAATTAAAAGATAAGAACAAATCCCAAAACCAATAATGAAATGAAGCTAAACAGTTATAGATGAGGAGTTGTAAGATAAAGCATGTAGAAGCTCCAGAAGAAAATTTCTTGAGATCTGTAGCATTTTTTCTCCTTTATCCTTAAAGAATGATAAAATTAAGTATTAAGTCTTTTACATTCTGCACTCTTAGGTCTATGCTATCATGGATACATCCAACAGATGCATGGTGTTCAGAAAATACTATTACCACGTCTCCTGGTTCTGGCCAGGACAGGCTTAATTTTTGCAGTAGCCAGGAGGGGGCATGGCCAGGACCCGGAGGTTATTCTATACCACCTCACGTCATTGCTGGGGGCGGGGAGAAGGGAGTCTCTTTCGAGGAGAAGGGGTTCCTTCCAGTCAAGTAAGCATGGCAGAGGGAGTGGTGGGGTAGCCCCAGTTCCGAGCCGGAGGGAGTGGTTGGGTAACGCTGGTTCCAAGCTGGAGTGAGTGGTGGGGGTAACATGGCAGAGGGAGTGGTCAGGTATCGTCTATTATTGGGGGTTTCTGCCGTGAGCAATACCGTTTCTTTTCTTGTACCCTCCGTCATTAGTATTGCTGCTGCTGTTCATTTTCTTATTTCGTTGCTGTTTCCAATAAATTGTTCTTATCTCAACCCGTGATCTTTACCTTTTGTGCTTCCAATTCTCCTCTCCAGCTCGCTACAGGGGGAGGGGAGGAGTGAGCAAGCAAGCATCAGTGTGGTTTGGAGAGTCTCAGTGGGACCACTAAATTGGAGAGTACCGTTCCTAAACTACTCCACCATGTTTGATATCTTGGTCTTGTATCTGGGTGGCATAAATATTGTGATACTTTTTCACTTCAGTCCACACTACTTCAATAAACCTGTTGCCCAAATCCCTAGCTTAATGGCCTGAAATAACCCTTTTCTGTAGGCATAATAAAAAAAAAATCCTGTTTGTTCATGTGAAAAACGAAGTTCACTCTCCTGTTAGAATTTAAAAAGTTTAATAAAGGACAATAGGGGACAAAGACAATAAAGTGAAGGTAACAGTGCTGGGTGCTTGGCCTTTAGCCAGAGGCACACCTGTTTCTCATGGAGACTTTCCTTACATACCCTTCCTATTGCATCAGTCACATATATATTCATAAACAATTATACATATTCAAACATTTCCCCAAATTGTTCCAGGAACTTTTTAGCATGGCCCCTCCTCTGATCCACCTTTTTAGAGCATGTGCAGTCCTCTTGGTTGTGGTCTGGAGGGTCATGTGCCGTGGTTTCAGCAGGTGACAGTTGCTGATAGTTGAAATGTCAGTTGCAGGGGTCCTCATCATGCCCGTTCCTCAGATGTTATCCAGCAAAGCAGGCAGTTTGGTTATTTCAGTTATTGTAAGTTAACCACAAGTATTCTAAAACAACCATATCAGCTATTTCACCACTCTGTCTATGTTAAGTTAGTTACAAAAATAAAGGCATTAGTTATTATTACACAACTATATCTTTATAATAAAGCTACTTCTGTAAGAATTAACATTATACACATAGCATCCATTTTAATATTTGTGAAAAGCCAATACTATAATATGTGTTTATCAATGTTCAGGAAATGGAGCTGGTCTTAGACCAGCTGTATCTCTACTAGTAAATTAAATATGCTCAAGGATGTTTCCTAGACATTAAAACCACCAAAAGGCATGAAACTGCGCCCATGTCTGCTAGCAAAACCTCTCCTTCCTTCAGACACTGCCTGTTGCAGGTAGACTGTTAAACACAATGTCTTCTGAAGGGTACTGAAGAAGGAGGCTGGTGGGAGCAGGGCACAAAGCATGTGGGGATAATCCTAAAAGTTTGATGTTACAGATGACCATGTTCTAGCACTATTTAATTTACTGGAAAAGCAGAGAGTATGTTGTAAAAATACAGGTTGCCATTTCCTTCAAATCTATACTCTGAGCTTTGACATGGGAAGAAGGAAGGAACCCCATTACTGACATCACTTACTACTGCTAAGCACATTCTTGTTCAGATACCATGGTTTTGAGGAGCATATTTGCAGTAAAGGCATGCAAAGTAAGTTTATTAATCCCCTAGTTTTATCTATTCTCCTGTGCTTTAATTTTCATGAGTCCAAGTAACATAGCTTTCTGGAGTACCAACTGGACTTCTGTATAAGAAAGCTAGACTTTTTAAAATAGTCTTATTTGCTTACATCTCATGCTAAATTTTCAAAAGGAATAGCTTCCCTTACCTCTTTCTCGAGACTTTTAGTATTCTGCTATTTTTATTTAAAAAAAAAGAAATTTAATTTTGCCCTAAAGAACACAGAGAAAAAGTTTTAACTGATTTATTTTTCATAGTGATGATAATAAAAATAATAGTATTAGGCAAAAAAAGCAGCATATTTTTGTGAAGCATACCAACAACCAGCAGATTTACAAGGGGATGTTTTACCCAGATTTACAGACAGATACAACACATTCATGTAAAGACATCACTGATCCTTAAGAGATGGTATAATGTGTGCATAACAAATATTTTAATGTAGGGGAAGTTGTAGAGTTTCTTTTATGAATTTAAACAATTTCATCTGTATGTAAACAAAAAGGCAGTTATTATAGTAGGAACTTAGGCAGCCTGACTCTCTTGTCTAATTCATTCCCTCATTTCTCCTCTACCAGTAGAAGGAGATTTTAGTGAGCACTTCCTTCTGAATCATCCTTGATTGGAATCAATGGTTTGGTTTGGTTTTATTTGTCATTCAGTTTGAAGTGACAAGGGGTTTCTAGCTAGCATCTTGGTCCGTTTGTCCTTCAGTCTCTTTTATGTGTTGCTTGCACAGCCCCTGTATTGAGTTTCTCCCTCCTAGACTCTAGAGTCTTCCCCATCTTTTCTGTAATGTCTTCTCATTTGTCCAGATGGCATCTTCCTGCCTATTCTTTAACATGGACTCACCCCTACAAAACTCTTGCCCACTGGAGCTCCCTCAGGCATTTTACAGAGACAGTCTACAGAAGGTTTGTTATCAGGGACCCATGTCAGGCTGCACCCTAAACCCCTCCTGTTTTTACCATTGGAGGGATGGGATAAACCTGGTGTGAAGGGGATGAGCCCCATGGTCCCTTGAGGACCCTGCTTTCCCCAGATAAGGATTCTTGCTTAGATAAAGTGGCTTTCTAGTTGTTGTGGTCAGCACGACATCTCTGCACACTGAAATGTGACTTTACTTGCAATGTAACTGAAAACAACTGTTAGCCAGCTAACCATAGAAAAACAGATAATCCAGTACCTCCTCTGTCTGCCTTACTGTTAGGCAAGGAGTTTTTTAATGAAAGGGTATGTGTGTGATTAAATTGTAAAAAACTAAGAGCATTATGAGAAACAATTTCTTCTAAGAATAGTATTATGCCTCACTAATTTTAATTTTATAGCATTGGCAGATGTGTCGCATAGTATGAAGAAAAAACGTGCTTTTAGTGTCTTAAAATATTTGAAACACACATAACAGCTATCATAATTTGAAAAATATTTTCAGGAAACTTGCTTTTATTTAGTAAAGTAATGTCTACTTGTACTTGTATTTTGAGAGTGTTTTGCCTATTTCTTTTGAGACAATTTATAATAATTAGCAACTTTATAAAAGGTGTCATCATCATCTTCCAAAAAGTTCATAAAGAAATAAGCATTCATATTCTGCAGATGTGGAAACTAAGGCACAGAAAAGTTAAAAAAATCAGTCAAAATCTAAGGCAGGATTTTTGGCAGAAGTGAAATCAAAACAAGACAATGCTGATTTGAAGCTATTGCATCATCTTCATAGACTGAGGTTTGTATTTCAGGGAATGCAAATTCTGAGTTCTTTTCCACTTATTTACAGAGAGGTGGCACTGTATGTAATAGAAGGGTTAGAATGTATGGAGCTCACAGTTAGAAATGGCACAGTTGAGAGCCTCTGGGTAAGAATCAAAGGGCAAAAAAATAATGCGGATGTCACCGTAGTAGTCTACTAGAGACCTCCTAGCCAGGACGATGATGCCGACAAATTATTCTTTGAGGAACTAAGGGACACTTCCAAGTCAGCTGCCCTTGTCCTTATTGGACTTCAACTTGCCAGAAATCAACTGGGAGCATCACACAGCTGGTACAACCCGGGCCAGAAGATGCCTAAAACATCTGGATGACACCTTATGGAAAAGGTCCTAAGGGAGCCAACTTGGAAAGATGCCCTCCTTGATCTACTGCTTGTCAACAGAGAGGATCTTGTGAGTGAAGTGGTGATAGGTGGCAGTCTTAGACACAGCGACTGTGAAAGCAATTGAATTTAAAAATTCTGGTGACAGGAGGAAAAGTGCCAGCAAAACCTCAACTCTGGATGTGAGCAGCGGTGACTTCAGGCTGCTCAGGGAGCTAGTGAGTTAGGTCCTCTGGGAAAATGTTTTTGCAGATGCTGGGGTCCATCAGTGCTGGTCACTTTTTAAACATCACCTCCTAAGGGCCCAGGAGCAGCAATTCCCAAATGTCAGAAGTCAAGCAGGTAAGGCAGAAGGCTGGCTTGGCTGAACAGGATTCCTCTCTTGGAAATAAGGCAAAAAAGGAAGGTGTATGGCCAGTGGAAGCAAGGTCAGGTGACATGGGAAGAATACAGAGATGCTGCTCACCACTGTAGGGAGAAAATTTGTGCGGCCAAAGCTCAACTTGAGTTGAAGCTGCCAGAGCTGTGGGGGACAATAAAATGAATTTTTTTCAAAATATATTAATGGCAAAAGGCAGTGTAAAAATAACATTGGCCATTACAGGATGAGAATGGTCACCTCACAAACAAGGACATGGACAAGGCAGAGATGTTTAATGCTTTCTTTGCCTCTGTCTTCATGAATGACAGACCAAGGCGGTCCCAGTGCCCTGAGCTGGAGGCCCATGACTGCAAGAATGATGAACTTCCAGTTGACCATGAACTTGTGCAGGATCTGCTGCTCCAGCTGGATCCTTACAAATCTATGGGGCCTGATGGGATCCATCCAAGAATCCTCAAAGAGCTGTTGATGTCATCACAAAACCTCTGCAATGATTTTTAGTGGTCTTGGGAATCCAGAGACATCCCAGCTAACTGGAAACTGCCTAACATTGTCCTGATTTTCAAGAAGGGCAAGAAAGAGGACACTGGGGAAAGTCCTGCTTATCAAACCATATTTCCTTTTATGACAAGGTTACCCACCTAGTGGATCAAGGGAAGCCAGCTGATGTTATCTTTATGGATTTGGGAAAGCTTTTAATACTGTCTCTCCCAGGATCCTTCTGAACAAAATGTCCAGCCCATAGCTGGATAAACACATAATGCAATGGGTGAGCAACTGGCTCATGGGTTGGGCCCAAAGGGTTATAGTGAATGGGGTGACATCAGACTGGCCACCTGCCACTAGTGGGGTTCTGCAGGGTTCCATCTTAGGCCCCGTGCTCTTCAACAACTTCATAAACGAACTGGATGCAGGACTGGAAGGGATGCTAAGCAAGTTTGCAGATGATACAAAACTGGGAGGAGCTGTTGACTGTGGCTAGCACAGTTTTTCCCATGAGAAGTTTTCTTGTGTTTTGTAAATAAAGATAAAGTTTGGATGTTTTGGAACAGTGTCCCAGAACTTGGGCAGTGCAGGCCTGGCCAATCAGGCCTGGGGGAAGGCTTCTGACTGACCAATCTGGGTGACTTTTGAGAACTCTATAAATGTGATGAAATCAAAACAATAAAGGTCATTCCTTCTTGCCACTGAGAACCGATGCATTCATTACTCTGCTAGCTGCTCAACAGCAACAGTTGACTCCCTTGAGGGCAGAGAGGCCCTGCAGAGAGACCTTGACCAATCAGAGGACTGGGCAATCACCAACCATATGAAGTTTAACAAGGGCAAGTCCTGGAATGTGCACCTGGGATGGGGAAACCCTGGATGTACAGACAGTCTGGGGAACGAGATGCTGGAAAGCAGTGCCACAGAAAGGGACCTGGGGGTCCTGGTCAATGACAAGTTGAATATGAGTCAGCAGTGCCCTGGCAGCCAGGAGGACCAACTGTGTCCTGGGGTGCATCAGGCACAGAATCGCCACCCAGTCAAAGGAGGTGATTGTCCCACTCTGCTCTGCACTCGTGCGGCCTCACCTTGAGTCCTGGGGGCAGTTTTGGGCACCACAATATAAGAAAGATATAAAGCTAATAGAGACTGTCCAAAGGAGGACTACAAAGATGGTAAAGGGCCTTGAGGGGAAGCCATATGAGCAGTGGCTGAGGTCACTTGGCTTGTTCAGCCTGGAGAAGAGGAGACTGAAGAGAGACCTCCTCACAGTCTACAACTTTCTTGTGTGGAGAAGAGGAGGGGCAGACACTTCTCTGTGGTGGCTAGGAACAGGACCTGAGGGAAAGGTCTGAAGTTGTGTCAGGGGAGGTTTAGGTTGAATATTAAGAAAAGATTCTTCACCCAGAGGGTGGTTGGGCACTGGAATGGGATCCCCAGGGAAGTGGTCACAGCACCAAGCCTGATAGAGTTCAAGAAGTGTTTGGATGATACTCTTGGGGGCATTGTGTGAGTCTTGGGGATGGTGCTGTGTAAGGCCAGGAGGTGGACTCTGTTGCGGTTCTGTGTTGCTTTGTGTTGGTATGGCAAGGCACAGGCCTTACCGGAGAGCATCTCTACCCAGCCCAGGTCAGCACCTCAGTGCCCCAAACCTTCCCTCCGAAGGCTGGTCACTGCGTTTTCACCAGCCGGGGAGCCGATGGCTAGCTCTGGTTTCTTCTGCTCTTTGCAACATGGCGGCGGTAAAGGAGGCAAGAAGAGTCTCTGCATGGTGACCACAAAAGACTTCTTTATTCACATGATCACCAGAGGCCAAAGACCTCCCAGAGGCAAAGACACCCCAGATGCAAAGACATCTTCATGGCGAAGGGTCTGGGGTTTTCTATAGAGTGGGGCGGGGGGGGGGGGGGAGAGCACATGAGCCAGTGTTCTCAGGGCACAGGGGTGGTACATGGGCAGAGTTGGGGTACAGGAACCAATAGGGAAAACCCGAGGGGGTGGCCAGGACCACGGGTGGGAAAGGCAGCACAATGTGAGAAGGGTAGACATATAAGGAAGAAAAGGGGTGGGGAAACTGCAGCTTGTATCACAACAGGACTTGATCGTTGCAGGTCCCTTCCAACTTAGCTTATTCTGCGATTCTGTGAAATACCAATAGTTTCTAATAGCAACATGCAAAAATAGCACTATATGAGTATAAGCACCACGTAAGTTGGGCAAGTTTCCAGTAGGAAGGAACCATATCTCTAAAATCCAAATTCTGAATGAATAGAAGAGTGCCTCTGAAATTTGTTCAGAGGGAACTGGAAAAGAGCATAACATAGCTCCAGGAAGACAAGTTTGCTTTTTTTTTTTTTTTTGTAACTTGCATTTGACCCTATTCACAGCATTTCAAACCATTAATTTTTTTTTTCCTGAATAATTTCAGATCACAGAACCATGCAACAGATCACAGAATCACAGAGTGGGTCAGGTTGGGAGGGACCACAATGGTCCAACTTCCTTGCTTTTGGGGAGGAAAGGGTTAAAAACAGAATATTGGTGAGGATAATAGAGTTGTTTTTAAAAGTGTTTTCTTTCAATATGACCTTGCAGCTGGGGGATCCTAAGAATATCTAGTCTGGGAAATTTCACGTTGTTCAGAAGTGGAATTTCTGTAGAAGATAACAGAATGTTGTTAGACTTGAAAGCATTCTTCCCATAGGCTTGGGACTTCTTTGTAAGGGGGGAAGTTCAGAGATTGTAAAATACAGCCTGGAGAAAGATTGCACATGCTCTGGACCCTTTCATACATAACACAAGGCTTAGGCCTCGCTGCTTTTTGGAGATGGAATAAGCTTAGAAGTGTATGTGTCCCTGTTTTGCCAGCAAAATAATGGAATAAATATTTTCTTCTCACTTCTGTGGCCATCTTGGTGTTACCTGCATATATTCCGTTCACACACTGCTCAAGCAAGGTCATCCTAGAGCACATGGCTCAGGATTGCATCCATACAGTTCTTGAATATCTCCAGTGAGGGAGATTCCACACCCTCTCTGGACAACCTGTTCCAGTGCTCGGTCACTGCATAGGAAAGAAGTTCTTCCTCATATTTAGGTAGAACTTCCTGTGCATCAATTTCTGCCTCTTGCTTCTTGTCCCGTTGCTTGACACCACCGAGAAGAGCCTGGCTCCATCCTCTTAACACCCTCCCTTCAGATACACTGATGAGGTCCCCTCTCAGTTGTCCCTTTTCCAGGCTGAACAAGCCCAGCTCCCTCAGCCTTTCATAGTAAGAGAGATGCTGCAGTCCCTTAATCATCTTTATCGCATTTCGCTGGACCCACTCCAGGAGCTCTATGTCTCTGTCCTGAGGAGCCCAGAACTGGACACAGCACTCCAAATGTGCCCTCACCAGGGCTGAGTAGAGGGGCAGGATCATCTCCATGACCTGCTGGCTATGCTCTTCTTAATCCACCTCAGGAGACCATTTGCCTTCTTGGCCACAAGGGCACTGCTGGCTCATGGACAGCTTCTTGTCCACCAGGACCCCCAGGTCCTTCTCCGCAGAGCTGCCCTGCAGCAGGTTGGCCCCCAGCCTGTACTGGCGTCTGGGGTTATTCTTCGTCAGGTGCAGGACCTTGCACTGGCATTTGTTGAATTTCCAACAGTTCTTCTCTGCCCATCTCTCCAACTTGTCAAGGTCCCTCTGAAGGGCTGCACAGCACTCTGGGGTATCGGCCTGATGCCTTTAAGAACCAGGAAGTAAAACAACACACTTTTGAGATAATATCAGTATAGGAGGTAATAAAAAGGCTGGTCTTTATTGGAAGCCTCCAAGGGGCAGATTTGGAAAATACCCACAAATGCCCACCCCCACATGAGATGAATATAGTTTTATAAGTTTAGCAAATTAGCATAACTGACAAAAATCCCCAATTAGAGACATAAGTGGTGAGATAATTCCCCCTGGTTCAACCTCTTTCTAAATTCTCCCCCATCAGATGGGGACTAAACGTTGTTTATAAAAATGTGACTTGAAGAGCAGTTTTTGGCCTTGGTTCCCAGGAAGAACCAAGATAGGATAGGGGCCTTGTACCCCCCAGGGCTTGGAGCTCTGGAATATGTTCTGTCTTTCTGCCTAGGGTAAAGTAAGGGAAAACTACTGGGACTAGCTACGAATACAATTGTGGTGGTTTAGCTTAGCCCAGAACATCAGCAAGGTATCTTTAACATCTAAAAGAAATTTAAACCCCTCAAAAGCTGTTGTAGTAGGCCTGAGGAAGTGTCTGAGGGGTGGGGAGTGGCACAAAAACGGCTCCTGTGTGTCCTGAGTGAAAGTTCTGGAAGTTTTTTCAAGTCCAGCAGAGCCAATCTCTGATGGCTCTGAGAGTGATGGACATGCTGCTGGCCAAGTGTGGGCCGATTAGAGGTGCTAGTTATGCTTCTGTGAAAACATATTTAAGAAAAAATCAAAACAAGGTAGGCAGGCACTTCTTTGTAGCTAGATGAGGAGGAGGAGGAGGTAAAAATATGTGAAGGGAGAACAGCATGGAGACACCAAGGTCAGTGGAGAAGGTGGGAGAAGAGGTGCTCCAGGCACCAGAGCTGAAAACCCTCTGATACCTGTGGTGAAGACCATGGGGGGAGCAGGAGGTCCCCCTGCAGCCCATGGAGTCCACAAGTGTCGCTGTTGAGCAGCTAGCAGAGTAATGAAGGCACCAGTTCTCAGTGGCAAGAAGGAATGACCTTTATTGTTTTGATTTCATCACATATATAGAGTTCTCAAAAGTCACCTAGATTGGTCAGTCAGAAGCCTTCCCCCAGGCCTGATTGGCCAGGCCTGCACTGCCCAAGTTCTGGGACACTGTTCCAACAGCATCCAAACTTTATTTATAAAACACAAGAAAATTTCTCATGGGAAAAACCTGTGCTAGCCACACACAAGGATGCAGAAATACACCCACAGCCCATGCCAGAGGAGCAGGTGGATGCCTGGAAGAAGCTGTGATCCAGTGGGAGTCACATATAAAGAGTTAAAGCTGCAAAGGCCTTGCAAGGGAGAGAAAGGCCTTGCTCCTGGGATGGAAGCAGCGTGGCCTTAGCTCGGGAGAGTCTGCACCCTATGGACAAGAGAGGACTCATGTTGCCGCAGAATTTGAGTGGGATGTTGCTTGTGAGGTTGGACCCACGCCAAAGAAGTTCCCAGAGGACTGTCTCTTGTGGGAGGGACCCCGTGGCTAAGTAGAGGACCCCTCTCTCTGATGGACTGACCAGAGGAAAAACCCCTTACCCTGCCCCCTGCCTGTGGTGTTGGTTGGAAAGAGGGAGGGGGGTGAGAGGAGAACAGCTTCTTAAGAGGGAGGGAGTGAGAGCAGAGAAACTGTCTTAAGAGAGAGAGAATGAGCAGAGATAAAGAGTATTTGTAGTAGAAGAATTGTGATGATTAATAGATTTATGGACTTGCTCTATGGACTAAGAAAATACCCCATACCCTGCCCCCTACCTGAGCTGTTTGTTAGAAGGAGGGAGGGAGGTGAATAGAAAATGGCTTCTTCAGAGGGAGGGGAGTGAGTGAACAAATGGTGTCTGAAAAGCTTATTTTTTCCTCTCATTTATCCTCCGACTCTGTTAGGTAATTAAATCACTTTGCAACTTTAAGTTTGGAGCCTGTCTGCCCTTTCTTCTGTGCGTCCTGCCATCAGTGTCCAGGGTGCCTGGCGTTTAGTCAGGGTCAAACCCCGACACAATAATAGGCTACAGAGCTACAAATATATGTGTAAAGAATACAGGGAATATATAAAAGAAAAAAAAGCAAAAAATCAATTTGGCATTGTGCCACTCCTCCCAGCTTTGTGTCATCAGCGAACTTGCTGAGGAGGCATCTACCCCTTCAGTCAAGTCATTGATGAACAAATTAAACAATACTGGGCCCAGTATTGAACCTTGGGGGACACCGCCAGTGACAGACCTCCAACTAGACCCTGTGCCACTGATTATGACCCTCTAGGATCTGTTGTTCAGCCAGTTCTCAATACATCTCCCCGTCCGCTCAGCCAGTCCATACTTCCTAACTTTGCCTATGAGGTTGTCATGAGAGACAGTGTTGAAAACCTTGTTGAAGTCAAGGTAGACAATATTCACTTCTCTCCCCTCATCCATTTACAGAACCATAGAATCACAGAATGTTAAGGGTTGTGAGGGACCTTAAAGATCATCTAGTTCCAACTCGCCTGCCATGGGCTGGGACACCTCCTTCTTGACCAGGTTGCTCAAGGCTTTCTCCAATGTGGCTGTCTTTGTTTGAAAGACAGATGTCTGTTAAGGAAGATGGGAACCACCCTTAGAAGAGAGAATATGACACCCCCCCTTCCCTCTGAATTATTATAGCTTTGAAATCAAGGGCTTTCAGGCAAAGATATGGGAAAAGGAATCACAGTTCTTTACTAGTATCTATAACAAGGCAAACAAGCAACAACAACAGTAGCAACAACAAACAAAACCAGAAACCCAGTGGCAGCCTGCTCTGAGCTGCCAAGCACTTTCCCCTTTGGTGCAGTTACAATTACAGCCGGCAGGGGCGCTGTTGGTCTCCCAGCCGGGCAGGGCAGGTGTGATGACTCCCACGCAGCTGCAAGGGGTGCTGCGGTGCAAGGTCAGGAGAGGTTCCCTCAGGCAGTAATGGAGGGTGAGCTGAAGGGGGGGGACGAACTGCAGCAGGACACCACCGAGCAACAGGCTGGAACAGCAGAGCTGGCTCACCTGGGGCAGCAAGCAAGAGGTGGCAGAAACTCCGCAGCTGTGGCAGAAACTCCGCAGCTGTGGCAGAAGCCGCGGTGTGTCCAGGCGGGCAGGGGATGCAGGGCCACGGTGTAGCAGAAAAGCAACCCAAGTCAGTGGCAGGAAAGTCGCAGGGCTAGGGAGCGACAGCTGGACTCTTCTGTAGGGGGAAGGGCCCCCGGGTTTCCCCTGAGGCATCTGAGTGGACGGTTAAGGTCGTCCCCAGTCAAATTTGGTGTTAATAAAAGTCCCAGTTGAAATGGCTGCTCTTACAAAACGAAAGCTCACCCAGTAAGGAAGAAATGCCGATGCTGGGCTCCAGTGGTCACAGAGAACTCTGTCTTAGCTGCGGAAGCTCAGCTGCCTCCTCCAGTGCTCCAGAAGCAAGAGAGCCAGGGGCTGCCCCCAACTCTCTTTTTCTTAGCCCAGTTCCTCATGATATTTCTCCTCCCCCCAGAGAAACCCTCAGATAAGAGAAGTGCAGCCAGGTGCCCTCCTTCCCTGAGCTTGGTAACTTCTTTTTGTCTGAAATACCGAGAGTTAAGGTGTCTTAACAACAGATGGGACAAAAAGTCCCGAAGAGAAAGAAAACAAAAGGAACAAATCCTACCCTCAACCCGTGGCCTTGAGCACTTCCAGGGATGGGGCATCCACAACCTCCTTGGGCAACCTGTTCCAGTGTCTCACGACCCTAACTGTAAAGAATTACTTTCTAATATTCTGCCTAAATTTCGCCTCTTTCAATTTGTGCCCCTTGCTCCTTTTCCTGTCGCTGTGGTTCCTGATGAAGAGTCCCTGTCCATCTTTCCTGTAGGCCCCTTCAGATACTGGAAGGTGCTGTGAGGTCTCCATGTAACCTTCTCCAGGCTGAACAACCCCAACTTTTTCAGCCTGTCTTTGTAAGGGAGGTGCTCCAGTCATGAAGTTGGTTGGCCCTTCTCTGGACTTGTTCCAGACATTCCATGTCCTTCTTATGTTAGGGGCACCAGAACTGAATGTAGTACTCCAGGTAGGGTCGCACAAGAGCAGAGTAGAGGGGCAGAATCACCTCCCTCGCTCTGCTGGCCACACTCCTTTGGATGCAGCCCAGGACATGGTTGGCTTTCTGGGCTCCAAGCACTCACTGACGCATCATGGTGAGTTTTTCATCACATGTCACCCCCAAATCCTTCTCTGCAGAACTGCTCTCAATCATTTCTCTGCCAAACCTGTAAGTGTGCCTGGGATTGCCATGACCCAGGTGTAGGACTTTGCATTTTGCTTTGTGATCTCCATGAGGTTTGCATTGGCCCACCATGAGATTTGCATTGGCCCACCTCTCAGGCATGTCAAGGTCTCTCTGGATAGCATCCCTTCCCTCCAGCTTGTTGATTGCACCACACAGCTTGGTGTCATCGGCAAACTTGTTGAGGGTATTCTCGATCCCCCTGTCCATGTTGCCGGCAAAGATGTTGAACAGTATTGGCCCCAGTACCCACTCCTGAGGGACACCACTCATCACTGGTCTCCATGTGGACAATGAGCTGTTGACCATAACATTTTGTGTGCGGCCATCCAGCCAGTTCTGTATCTACTGAGTGGTCCATCCATCAAATCCATGTCTTTTCAATTTAGAAACAAGGATGTCGTGTGGGACAGTGTCAAATGCTTTGCACAAGTCCAGGTAGATGATTGTTGCTCTGCCCCATCCACCAATGCTGTAGCCCCATAACATAAGATCTCCAAATTTGTCAGGCATGATTTCCCCTTTATAAAGCCATGTTGGCTGTTAACAATCACATCTTTGTTTTTCATGTGCCTTAGCATAACTTCCAGGAGAATCTGCTCCATGATCTTGCCTGGCATTGAGGTGAGACTGACTGGACTGTAGTTCCCTGGGTCTTCTGCTGTCCCCTTTTTATAAATGGGGTTATATTCCCCTTTTTCCAGTCATCAGGGACTTCACCTGACTGCCACGATTTTTTAAAAATTATGGATAGTGGCTTAGCAACTTCCTCTGCCAGCTCCCTCAGGACCTGCAGATAAATTTTATTGGGTCCCATGGACTTGTGCACAATCAGGTTCCCTAGATGGTCTTGAACCTGATCTTCTCCTACAGTGGGCTCGGGGTCTTCCTTCTCCCAGTCCCTGCATTTGCCTTTCCTGACTTGGGTGATGTGGCTGGAGCACTCGCCATTGAAGACTGAAGCATAGAAGTCATTGAGAACCTCAGCCTTCTCTTTGTCCAGGGTAACCAGGTCTCCTATTTTCTTCCAGAGAGGGATTGTCACCAAATTACTGAAAACCAGGTAAAATAAAACTCCTTAACACCAATTTTTAGTGTTAAAGAGGGCATAATTTCTTCAGGTGCCTGGAGTGGCATGGGGAATAACTCCTCCGAACATGCCCCCCAATTTCTAAAAGCCCATTTCTCATATACAGTCACTACACACATAATATAATTTACCCATTACCATAAAAACTGTCCCCATGATCCCCAAGTTCCCAAACTCAGTCCTTGTTTTGGCTGTAGCTGCATTCCTGAGCCAGATGTCTCCTCTTTATCTTCTAACGTCCTTGCTGGGGTAGCAAGTTCTGCGTGACTTGCTTCTGTGCTAAAGATCTGCAGACACAGTGTCTTCTCTGCTAAAAGTTCACAGTCAGTGTCTTTCTACTAAAAACTCACAGTTACAGTAGAAATTGAATTCACCTTTTTGGTATCAGGCTCACATTATCCCCAGTATTTCTTTTGCTTGCAACATATCTATAGAAGCCCTTCCTGTTGTCCTTGATATCCCTGGCCAGACCCAATTCACATTCCTCATATGCACCACAGGGACATTATCCCCTTCTACAGTACATGGAGATTTTGACTGGGCAGGGCCAGGTCAGTGGTAGAGCCTCTAGTGTTAACTAACCAGGTGGCCTACGTGAAATGTAGATCCCAATATTTGGAGGTCCCACCATCCATTCCTTTCAATATGGTATTTAACAGTCCATTATACTGTTCAACTTTTCCAGAGGCTGGTGCATGATAGGAAATATTATCTACTCACTTAATCCTGTGGTCTCTGGCCCAGGTATCTATGAGGCTTTTTTTGAAATGAGTCGCGTTGTCCAACTCAGTTTTTTCTGGGGTGCCACGTCACCACAAGACTTGCTTTTCAAGGCCCAGGATGGTGTTCCAGGCCATGGCGTGAGGCACAGGGTATGTGTCCAGCCATTCAGTGATTGTTTCCACCATTGTCAGCATGTAGTGCTTGCAGTGGTGAGTTTGCAGAAGAATGACGTAATCAATGTGCCAGGCTTCCCCATATTTCTATTTCAACCATCATCCCCCAGACCACAGGGGCTTTACCTGCTTGGCCCTGTTTGATTGCAGTGCATGTTTCACAGTTATGGATAACCTGGGAGCTGGTGTCCATGGTTAAGTTCACCCCTTGATCACAAACCCATCTGTATGTTGCATCTCTTCCCTGATGACCTCAGGCGTCATGGGCCCACCGAGACAGAAATAATTCACCCTTATGTTGTCAGTCCAGATCAACCTGAGACACTTGAATCTTGGCAGCTCAATTCACCTGTCCATTGTTGCGATGCTCTTCGGTAGCCCGACTCTTGGGTACATGTGAATCTACATGACATACTTTTACAGCCAACTTCTTTACCCGGGCAATGATGTCTTGCCAAAATTCAGCAGCCCAGATGGGTTTACCTCTGCACTGCCAATTGGTCTTTTTCCATCAGTCCAGCCACCCCCACAGAGCATTTGCCACAGTCCATGAGTCAGAGTAGAGGTAGAGCGCTAGCCATTTCTCTCGTTCAGCAGTATCTAAAACCAGCTGGATGGCTTTCAGCTCTGCAGCCTGACTTGATTCACCTTGTCCCTCAATAGCTTCTGTGACTTGTCGCATAGAACTCCATATGGCAGCTTTCCATTTTTGATGTATCCCTACAATACATCAGGAACCATCAGGGAAGACAGCATGTTGCTTTTCATCTACTGGTAGCGGATTATATGGTGGGCTTCCTCAGCCCATGTCATCTGCCCTTCCTACTGTGATGATGATGGCCCAAAATTTTCATCTTCAGGCCAGTTCATGATGATCTCCAAGATCCCTGGGTGATTGTGATTTCCTATTCAAGTTCGCTGTGTTATCAACGTGACCCACCAACTCCACATAGAAACAGAGGCATGATGTGTGAAAGGGACTTTTCCAGTTAACATCCAGCCCAGCACTGGCAGTTGGGGTGCCAGGAGTAGCTGTGCTTTGGTGCCAATCCCTTCTGAAGCAACTCAAGCACTTTCATAAGCTGCCAGTATCTCTTTTTGTGTTGGGGTGTAACAGGCCTGGTGTCTGGGTTTGAAAGACAGGTGTCTGCTAAGAGAGGTTGAAACCTCCCTTAGGACAGAGAATGTGATTTTCCCCTCCTTCCGAATTATTTAAGTTTAAAAATCAAGGGCTTTCAGGCAAAGGTATGGGAAAAGGAATAACAGTTCTTTACTAGTATCTATAAACAAGCAATAACAATAATAGCAACCACAAATAGAACCAGAAACTAATGGCAGATGACCTTTGAGCTGCCAAGCCCCTTCCCGTGTGGTGTAATCACGGTCGCAAGCAGCAGGGGCGCTGTTGAGCCCCCGGCCAGGCAGGGCAGGTGTGATGACTCTCGAGTGGCTGCAGGTGGCACTGTGGCGCAGGGTCAGGTCAGCCTCAGGCAGCTGGTGACGGTGGAAGAGGCTGAGAGGAAGGCAGGGCAGCAAGCAGCTCAGAGCGATGAGCAGGGCAGCAGAGGGGAGCAAAGGGGGCAGCTCTCCCAGCTAGCCAGCAAGGTAGCAAGGGCTCTGCAGTCACAGCAGACGCCACGGTCTCATGCAGCGGAAGTGGGGCAAGGCGGCAGGGGCAGCTGGACCCCCCCCCCCCCCGGCAGCTGCCGTGAGAAAAACGCAGCCGGAGAACCGTGCACTTCCCAGTGGGGAAAAAGGTTGAATCAAAGCTCACCTAGCCAGGAGGAGAAAAAAAACAGAGCACAGCTGGATTTTTTTTCCCGTGATCGCAGCCAGAAGCAAGGAGCAGCCTCTCCTCTCTGTGTCCGGATGACGAGAGCCCCAGCCAAAATCCCACAGATGGCTCCTTCCTTCTCCTGCCCTGCCCAGCACACTGCTTTGTCTCTTACAAAAGAGTTGATGGCTCTAATCACCCAGCGATTTGTTGCTCAGTAACAGGAATGGGGAGAAAATTCCAAATGTACCCAACCCCTGACACCTGGGATGCTTTGTATCACCATCTCCAGAACCCCAGGGGCTGTCCTCGAGTCCACCTGGGTACTTTTTGCCAGTAACTCCAGGAAGGACTATTCTTCCCTGCTGCACTGCAGAGTTCATTTTTCACTTCCTGTCCCATTCTGGCGGGCCCAAGAGCTGCTGCATGAACAATCTCCCATTTAATTTTTTCAAAAGCTTGTTGTTGTTCAGCACCCCACTTCAAATAATTCTTCTTTCAGGGCACAATAGAGAGAGCTTGCAATCTGACTGTAATCCGGAATGTGCATCCTCCAAAAACCTGGTAAACCTGCATTTCGTTCTTGATGGTCCATGGGGACGTAGCTGCTATTTAGTTGACCACATGCATTGGAATCTGAGGATGTCCATCTTGCCATTTTACTCCTAAAAACTGGATTTCCTGGGCATGTCCCTTGACCTTACTTTGTTTTATGGCCAAACTGGACTTCAGGAGGATCTGGATTATCTTTTCCCATTTTCAAAAACTTCCTCTGCTGTGTTCCCCTATATGATGATGTCATCAATGTACTGCATATGTTCTGGAGCCTCACTCTTTGCCAGTGCAGCCTGGATCAGTCCATGGCAAATGATGGGGCTATGTTTCCACTCCTGGGACAGTCGGTTCCAGGTGTACTGCACGCCCCTCCAGGTGAAAGCAAACTGTGGCCTGCACTCTGCTGCATTCCTTTAGGAATGGAGAAAAATGCATTCAAAATGTCGATGGTGGCACCACTTAGCTGCCTTGGACTCCAGTTCATACTGACGTTCCAGCATGTCTGGCACAGCAGCACTCAGTGGTGGTATGACTTCATTCAGGCCACCATAGTCCACTGTCATTCTCCACTCTCCATTGGACTTACACACTGGCCATAAAGAACTATGCAAGGGTGAGCAAGTCTTGATGACCACTCCCTGGGGCTTCAGTTCATGAATCATCTCATGGATGGGGGTCACAGAGTCCTGTTTTTTGCAGTATTGCTGACAGTGCACTGTTGTGGTAGTGATTGGTACCTGTTGTTCTTTGACCCTCATCAGTCCCACAGCAGAAGGGTCCTCTGAGAGACTAGGCAAGGGATTAAGCTGTCTAATTTCCTCTGTCTCCACAGGAGTTATCCCAAAAGCCCAACAATGCCTTTTTGTGTCTTTGAAATACCCTCTCATGAGGTAATCTATGCCAAGGATGCATGGGGCTACTGGGCCAGTCACAATGGGGTGTTTTTTCGATTCATCCCCCTGACAGTTCACTTGAGCTTCCAGTACAGTCAATTGTTTGGGATTCCCCTGTCACCCCAGAAATGGAGATGTATTGTCCCCCTAGACATTTTGATGGCTTCAGGGTACATTGCACACCAGTGTCAACTAAAGCCTTGTACTCTTGTGGGTCTGATGTGCCAGGCCATTGGATCCACACAGTGCAATAGATCGGATTGTCCCTAAGTGTCTTCGTGGCCAAGTCACTATCCATCATATTGGAGAAGTCATGGCATTCCGGTCAAATTCCCACCAACTAGAGAAGATGGAAACATAACTGCCATTTATAAAAAATGGAAATAAGGAAGTCCCAGGGAAGCACAGGACAGTCAGTCTCACCTCAGTGCCTGGCAAAATCAAGGAGCAGATCCTCCTGAAAACTATGCTAAGGCACATGGGAAATAAGATGATTGGTGACAACCAATATGGCTTCACTAAAGGGAAATTGTGCCTGACAAATTTGATGGCCACCTACGATGGGGTTACAGCAGTGATGGATGAAGGAAGAGCAACTGATGTCATCTACCTGGACTTGTGCAAAGCATTTGACACTGTCATGCCTGACATCCTGGTCTCTAAACTGGAGAGACATGGATTTTACACTGGACCACTTAGTGGATAAGGAATTGGCTGTATGGTTGCTCTCAAAGTGTTGTGGTCAACAGCTCGATGTCCAAGTGAAGACCACTGACAAGTGGTGTTCCTCAGGGATTGATATTAGGACCAGTGCTGTTTAACATCTTTGTGGGTGATATGGACAGTGGGATTGAGTGCACCCTCAGCAAGTTCACTGACGGCACTGAGCTATGCGGTGCAGTCGACACACTGGAGGGAAGGGATGGCATCCAGGGGGACCTGGATTGGGGCAATTCCAAGCACAAGTACTGACTGGGCAGAGAATAGATTGAAAGCAGTCCTGAGGAGAAGGACTCGGGGGTGCTGGTGGATGAGAAGCTGGACATGACCTGGCAGATGTCGCTGTTGAGCCGCTAGCAGAGTAAAGAACCCAGTTCTCAGTGGCAAGAAGGAAAAAGACCTTTATTGTTTTGATTTCATCATATATATAGAGTTTTCAAAGGTCACCCAGATTGGTCAGTCAGAAACCTCCCCCTAGGCCTGATTGGCCAGGCCTGCACCGTCCAGATCTTGGGAAACTGTTTTTAATAACATCCAAACTTTATTTATAAAACACAAAAGGAATTCTCATGGGAAAGACCTGTGCTAGCCACAGCCAATATGCACTTGCAGCCCAGAAAGCCAATTGTGTCCTGGGCTGCATCAGAAGAGGGATGGCCAGCAGGTCGAAGGAGATGAGTCTCCCACTCTATTCTGCTCTCATGAGACCCTACCTGGAGTACTGCATCCAGATTTGAGACCCCCAACATAAGAAGCACATGGAACTGTTAGTACATGTCCAGAGGAGTGCCACAAAAATAACCCCAGGGCTGGAGCACCTCACCTATGAAGACAGATTGAGAGAGTTGGGACTGTTCAGCCTGGAGAAGGGAAGGCTCTTGGTAGACCTTATAGCAGCCTTCCAGTATGTAAAGGGGGCCTACAAGAAGGCTGGAGATGGTCTTCTTACAAGGGCATGTAGTGACAGGATGTCTGGTTCTGTCCAGGACAGGGTTACTTTTTTGCAGTAGCTAGGAAGGGGCGTGGCTAGGACATGGAGGTTATTCTATACCACCTCACATCATTGCCAGGGGAGGGTGGGGTGTGGGGGGGAAGGGAGTCTCCCTTCCAAAGAGAAGAGATTCCTTCTGATCGGGGAAGCATGGCGAACGGAGTGGTGGGGTAACACTGCTTCCCAGCCAGAGAGAGTGTTGGGGGCAGTGTGGCTGCAGTAAGGTGGAGCTCCACACTTTCTCTTTTGTACACTTTTGTTATTAATATTGTTGCTGTTACTGTTCATTTCTTGTCTCATTACTGTTTCCAGTAAATTGTTCTTATATCAACCTGTGATCTTTGCCTTTTGTGTCTCCAATTCTTCTCTCCAATCTGCTGCAGGGAGGGGGAAGGGAAAAGAGGGGCAGTAGGGGAGTGAGGGAGTGGTGTGTGGTTTGCAGTTTCAGTGGAAACACTAAATTGGGGGAGTACCATTCATAGACCATGACAGCCTTAATTGCTGCCCAACATGGGGCACAAAAGGTTGAGATAATAACAGATATGCCCAGAGTGGGTTGGAAACAAATTTGGTCTATGCATTTCTGTATTAGGTATGGAGCCACTGGTCACAATGTTGTTTGGTCTGTTCACGTGGGTGTGGTACCTAACCCTGTATATATTCCTGTATGTGGTCCTCATAATGATGTTTTTCAGAGCAGGGAGAGTGTTATGAATGAGGGGGGAGAGCTTAGATAAGTCCCTGCCTCTGCCAAGGCTTCTGGCAGCAGGCAGTAGCTTTATTGGGGCGGCCAGCATCCCAAAACCACTCTCACTTGCAAGTTCTTAATAATGACCAATCAGGCCTATTACAACATGAATTATTTATTGAAGAGAGCAAGGAAAACAGACATAAGACTTTAAACAGACTACTTACTACAAAGGATAACACAAAAGAACTACTAGTAGATAAAATACAGTGCACGATAAAGGTACCTATATTACAGCTTGCGAAGAAATAGTATAGCTTAAGATTCAATGCAACTTACCACCAGATTGATGATGGGGTACACCTAGAATCCTTCCTCTCAATTCCCAGGAAAGTAACTGCAGAATTTGCGTCCAAACTCCAGGGAGAAATCCTGCATGTTTCTAGGGTGTGTGTAGGAGGCTTCTACCTCTGTAAAGATTTTGTGTACCTTTTATAGTTAGTAAAGTGCCTCTCAGTCAGGAATTTCCAGCTTATCTCCCTACATCTTGTTCTCAAGGCAAGATGTTTATTGTCAGCGGGGGATCTCACCTCCTTGGCGCCAGAGATAACTCACTACCAGACATCTATCTGGCCTGGGTTATCTCACCAATTCATGTGAGGGGAAGAATGTCCAGAGCTATGCACCAGCTGATGGACAGAGCCGATAGGCTCTTCTGTGGTAGGGAGGATGTCCTGCCACAGAGAGGGATCAGGATTGCTTTGCTGCTGTATTGTGGGACATCAGTTTATGACATTATAACATCGAGGGTAATGAGGGTCATTTGGGATGTGTATTCAGTGGTGGTCTCCTGCCCTTGCCTCCAACACTACCTTTGGGAGTCCATTAATAATTGTACCCACTCTGGGGGGAGAACAGGACAGGATGATTTTCCCCAGACTTTCACCCCCTTTCCCTCTCGTTAAAATAGCTTTTGAGAATTTTGAATTTCCCTTGGATGATAAGGAAAGAATGTCCTTTTTACTAAGCCTACCAGGTTTTCTCAATGTGGTCCATACCATGTTTAGACTCAAGAAAGAGATTTCGAGGAAGGTCTTTCACAGATCTGCCCTGAGGGTGGATAATCATGAGTGGCATGAAATGTGGGAGAAAATGGGCCACTTTTCGGACTATTCTGCTCCCATGGTTTGGAAGTTCAAGCCTGAACAACTACAGGACCCTAATAAAGTGGTAGAATATTTGAAAGAAAAAGGCTGTGGCAGTTCCAGAGAAGTGTGAAGTTATGCAACGTGCTGGGCCCTGGCTACTATTTATTGGACACTGCTCAATACTAGACAGCTCCCTCAGGAGAAGGAGGAGGAAGGCAGACCAACAGGAACCATGGACACTATGTTGGTTTTGCTTGGTCCAGGTGATGCCTTAAAAGCTGGTAAAAATAAGATGCAGACACAGCAGTATAGGGAAAAAGGGTATTACCTTGGTTTTAATAGGATCCCAGGTGCCCCCTCATCAAAGGTGGAATCACACCGAGGAGCACACCCCGTGTACAACGCGTATACAATTTTATGGATCTTACAAATTAGCATATCTACCTAAAATCCCCCAAAAAGAAACTTAACAAATGAGGTAATTATCCCCTTATTCTAATTATTCCCCCCCCAAATGAGACTATAATCTAGTTTACAAAAACATGTTCCAGAGAGGAGGCCCCATCCAAGGTTGGAGCCTCTAGTTCTCAGATAGTAAGGATGTTTTGTCTTCCCCAGAGAACCCTGAACTAAGCTAAATCACAGAGTACAAGGGTTATAGACATGTAGGACTAAGGTACAGGGAGTGGAAGGTACAAGGAATGGAAAAGGGTATAAAATGTATAAAAAGGGTATAAAAAAGGGTATAAAGAGAAAAGACAAAAAACATCAGGCATCATTTCCCACCTTTCTAGAGATTAACAAGACTTTACCTTGTCTAGTCTCTAAATAGTAACTACAATTACAACTATTATAAATGTTTCCTTTACCCAGGCCCAGTCTGGTAACTATGAAGTGAGGGGGTGGAAGATATGGTCGAATTTCAAGGTGTAATTTCTGGAATCCACTTCATATAGAATTTGAATCCCCTTTCAAATTTCTTCCAAACCTTTCTAATTTTCAATGGCAAGTTATCACATCCTTCTAGAGGTGGTAACTGGGTGCAGATCCAGCAATTCTTCATATTAAGAGCTCTGGATACATTTTGGATCACAGTGTTGTGCAACTTTTGGCTGAGCCTTGAGTCATGTTTACCAATTGGGCAAGCAACAGACATATAAAGAACAATTTGAACAACATCATCTTGATTTGCATCAGTCTCTGTTTTTTCGATGGTCTCAGGGGCAGAAGCCTTCTTCACCCTGGAGTAGTGGATCCACGGTCCTTTTCCCAGCAACCTTTTCTAGCAGTGAGGATAGTCAGCAAAACCTGGTATGGTCCCTTCCACTTGGCTTGGAAGGGGTCGCTGGTCCACTATTTGATGTAGACCCAGTCTCCAGGCTGAAATGGGTGAGCAGGGGTGTCCAATCCTATAGCTTTGGACAGCATGACAAATCTCTGGAGCTTCTGCAAAATGGAGCTTAAGGCTGTTAAGTATTTCTGTAAATCAATTTTTCCCCTCATGTGAATTTTCCCTGGGATGTGTGGAACCTGATATGATGTGCCATATAGGAGGGACTTATATTGTCCCTCCACTTAGTTGTATACGGACCCTCAGTAAGGCTGTAGGCAAAGTTTGAACCCATGTCATAGATGTTTCTTGACAGATCTTACCAATTTGGGCCTTGAGGGTTCCATTCATACATTCAACTTTGCCACTTGCTTGGGGTGTGTATGATGTATGCAGGTCCCAAGTAAGTCCCAGAATCTTGCTAACTTCCCCGATCACCATTGCAACAAAATGTGGTCCCTTATCTGATGACATTCCCAAAGGAACCCCAAACCTTGGAATTATATGGTTGAGCAAGGCTTTTACTACTTCCTTTGCTGCATTGGTGTGACAGGGATAAGCTTCAGGTCATTCACTGAACATATCAACCAATACCAACACATATTTGTATCCCTCCTTATGTGACATTTCAGCAAAACCTATTTGCTAGTAATCTCCCAGGAGATGCCCTGTATTGGTCACTCCTAACACTAATCTCTTGCTTGTGTCAGGGTTGTTTTTGCAACAGGTTTCACACTTGCTTGTTATAGACTGCACAATATCAGTCATTTCTCTCCCTATCCCTACTTTCTTCAGATGTTTTAAAAGGTTTTCTGTTCCCCAGTGGGTACTCTCATGTTCCCTCTGTGCTATTTCTCGAAGGAGCGGGGGTGGGACTACAACCTGGCCTATCAGGGTAACAGCCCAACCACCCTCCAGAATTTCAACCTTAAGAAATTTAATTAATTTGTGGTCTCCCTGATCATATTTGGAGTAAAATCTGTCAGATCTACTTCTTTCTGTGTCCCCACTGTAAATATGCCTTTTTCTGCTATTTCTCTTGCCATTTCGTCAGCAAAGCAATTTCCCACTTCAGGGGTTGTCTTTCCCTTTTGGTGACTTCTGCAATGCAGGACAGCTACTTCTGTAGGCTTCCAGGTGCTCTGCTGGAGTGCAAGGATTTGTTTTGCATGCTTAATGCCGTTACCTTGAGCAGTCAGCAGGCCACGTTCTTCCCAGATAGCTCTGTGGGCATGAACAACACTGAAGGCATATTTGGAATGAGTCCATATGTTTACCTTCTTTCCCTCGCTCAGTTCTAGAGCTCTGGTCAGTGCGATCAGTTCCCAATCTGGCTTCTTCAGAGGCACATCCTTCAGGTCTGGTGTGCTGGAATAGGTCTCCTCTATTGGCTGTGAACAGTCATGCTCAGGCATTTCATCAAGCAGTGTGGATAACAAAAACATTGTAGGGTTTACAACAGATGTTGTTTTTAGGGTAGCATCGCCCTGTTCCAACAACACAGATTGGTATTTGAGCATTCTGCTAGGGGATAACCACTGTGTCCCCTTTTGCTCCAGCACAGAGATCACGGCGTGGGGTACATACTCGACAATGTACTGCCCAAGGGTGAATTTACAAGCCTCCTGTATTAGGATGACAGTTGCTGCCACAGCTTTCAGACACCCAGTCCACCCTTGGCTAACATAGTCTAGCTGTTTTGAGAAACAGGCCACAGCTCTTTGCTGGTCTTTAAGGTGCTGTGCCCGTACCCCTAGAGCAACATTATGCTGCTCGTATATAAAAAGTTCAAAAGGCTTAGTTAGGTCTGGCAGCCCCAGAGCTAGCGTGGACATGAAGGAATGTTTCAGCTGTTTAAATGCAGCCCTTGCTTTCTCTGTCCAGTTGATGGTTCCTTTCTCAGCTGCCTTAAAGGCTTCATATAAAAGTTTTTCTTGTTTTCCCCAGTCCTCTAGTTCCTTTGACAGCTGATGTCCAAATATAGTTGGGCTATCTTTGAACTTTTGGAGTAGCACTGCCCAGGTGAGTTGAGTCTTTCTTCCTGTCTCGGGACTTTCCCACTCAGAAGCAAAGAGTTCTTGACTATTTTCACTTATAGAAATCCAGAAAAAGGCATCATTCAGATCTAAAACTGTGAACCACCCTAGTTCATTTGTCAGTGTGGTCTGAAAAGTATAGGGGTTTGTTGCTGTACTGCAGCTAGCAGAGTAATGTATGCATTAGTTTTTAGTGGCAAGAAGGAATGACCTTTATTGTTTTGATTTCATCACATATATAGAGTTTTCAAAAGTCACCCAGATTGGTCAGTTAGAAGCTTTCCCCCAGGCCTGATTGGCCAGGCCTGCACTGCCCAAGTTTTGGGACACTGTTCTAACAACATCTAAACTTTATCTTTATTTATAAAACACAAGACAATTTTTCATGGAAAAACCTGTGCTAGCCACAGGGGTTTGGTACAACTGAATCTATGTCCTCTGTGATTTTGTTAATTGCTCTTGAATCCTGCACTAATCTGTATCTTTTACTACCATCTTTATTTACTGGCAGGATGGGTTTTCTCAGTTTGAATTTTAAAGGTTGAAAGAAAGGCCTTGTTTCACTTATCCCTGTGGCACTGGTCACATTTACAGTATTTTGACTCTCTTTCTTCTTTAAAGTATTTAAGACAGGCCACTGCTGTAGTTTTCTGACAGCCTGCCTCAAAGGTGCTTCTAGGACAGCCTTATTCTTTCTTGGTTCATCTTTTTTAGATCTGGTGTGTTCAGCTACTGGACTAGCAGCCCTTATGGCCTCTCAGGTTACCTTTCCCCTCTTCTTCTCGGTAAACCCGCTGGCTGCTGTGACTACAGCCCCAGTCCCGGTCTCCTCCTCCTCGGAGATATCTGCACTGAATTCATAGACAAATGCTTTTAATTGCAGCTATTTTTCCCTCCATCCTGTCACTGACCGCACAGTGAAGCCGGTGCTGCCCTCTGCCCCCCCTTTTCCAATCTGGGAGGGGTCAGGTATGGCGGGAGATGCACTTCTCTCCCTGCTTGACTTGCTTCCACTCCTCCCCTGCCTCCGCCCTCAGGGGAGCAGGTGGGTGGTAACCGGCCTGCCCCTGTTTCTCCCCTACCTCCGCCCGCTGGGCGCCTGGGGAGGGTGGCAGCGGAGGAGGTGGTGGCCACTCATCCCCCAGCCCCACCGTGGCAGGGGGGAGGGGAGCTGGCGGTGGCCACCTATCTCCCACCCCCAGCACTGCATCGGCTCAGGGCAGGGAGGGGGGCTGCCGGCAGCGGCACCTGCCGGCAGCGGCTCCCGCCACCTCCTCCAGTCTAGCTGGCCCCTGTAACAACAAGGGGTATGATATTCTTTTTCGCAAGGCAGGCAGTCTTTTTTCATTTGTTTGTACACCTCTTCCCGATTCAGGAATATAGAAAACAATTCTGCATACCTCAATTCATCAAACCTGCCCTGGGCCCGAAGCTCTACCAGTAGTTCTGTGATTAGTTGGTTGTCCAAACTACCTAGATGGGGCCGTTTCCCTCCCCCACTCAGTCTCAACACAGGCCACACCCACAACGAGAGCCTAGTGAGTTCCTCTGTGTTCAGATGGGTCCTTTTCCCTGTTAAGTCGTGCCAGTTTTTCAAGATCAGACCCAGTGTGGAATTTTTGGGTTAGCAGAAGACGCACCACTCATGTTTCATTTATAAACGGAAAAGAATCAGCCGGAAAGAAAGTTCTTAGCCTAGAGTCTGGTGCGAGAAACAAACCCGCGGTTCCCACTGCCAGCAGGGTAGGGAAAGCAAGCTTAAGAGAGCGTGCGGGAGCAGCTTAGAAACTGTGGCGAGATTCGAACTACCTACCTGAGGCGTGGATTGACTCCACAACTCAAATAGTTATGAAACAGGCATGCGTTTATTCCAGCTGGGGTGCATAGGGGGTAGCCCCTCCAAAAGCATGCACACCTCAGCAGCATTTCACTTGGGTTATATTAGGTTACAGGTTACATATGCATGAAGTTACACAATGCTCCTATACATATTCATTACCTATCCCCGCTTCGTATTATAATGAGTTCAAGTGTCACGGATTAATTCAGGCGGTGGGCACTGAGAAAAAGTAACTGGAGTATTCCTCGAGATGAACTCTTCACCTTGTCTCCTTGTGCATGCTCCCTTGGTTCTTGGTCCAAATCCAAACTTTAGAACTAACTTGAGCCAGTTCTGGGGTCCGAGAGCAGGATGTTTGGTCACACTCAGTAGTTTTTCTCAATTATTTGGCTTTCTTCTCTATATCCTCCCTGTTATTAGGTAGGCAGAAAATCATTAAGCAAATGATACATTGTCTTCAGCAAGCAAATCTTAGTAAATCATTATCCAATCTCTGGCCTTCTAAATCAGTTCAAAAAAGTTATTATCCAGCTTCTAGTTCCCCTAAATTAGTAAATTCTAGACCCCCTAAATCATACCCTTGGTAGATGCACCCACACCCCTAACCCCTGGGCCACGACTCCCCCTGAGCCACGGCTCCCCCTGAGCCACCATGTGGCCCTTCTGTGAGTAAATAATGAAGAGCATCCCCTTCTCCTCACAGCCCCCCTGCGGGAGCAGAGGAGGTTGTAAACCCCTCCTTTATGGCCCCCCTTGGCCACCCTCCTGCCCTACCCATGGAGATCACCCCCAGATGCTAGCAAGCAATAAAACCATGTGTGGTGGTTTTGATTGGCCCAAAACATCAGTAAAGTATTTTTAACATCTAGGAGAAATTTGGACCCCTCAGAAGCTGTTGTGGTAAGCCTGGAGAGGTGTCTGAGGGGTGGGGTGTGGCACAAAGATGGCTCCTGTGTGTCCTGAGTGAAAGTCCTGGAAGTTTTTACATCAAGTCCAGCAGAGCCAATCTCTGATGGCTCTGAAAGTGATGGACATGCTGCTGGCCAAGTTTGGGCCAATTGGAGGTGCTGGTTACGCCTCTGTGAAAACATATTTAAGAAAAAAATCAAAACAAAGCAGGCATGCACTTCTTTCACTTTGTAGTTGGAGGAGGAGGAGGTAGAGGTGAAAATATGTGAGGGAGAACAGCATAGAGATTGCCAAGGTCTGTGAAGAAGGGGGGAGAAAGAGGTGCTCCAGTGCTTCCGGCTCCGGAGCTGAAACTTTCTGCTAGCCGTAGTAGAAGCTATGGGGGGAGCAAGAAGTTTCTCCTGCAGCCCATGGAGTCCATAAGGATGCAGAAATCCACCCACAGCTCACTCCAGAGGAGCAGGTGGATGCCTAGAAAAGACTGTAAACCAGTGGGAGTCTCACCTAAGAGTTAAAACTGCAAAAGGCCTTGACTGGGAGAGAAAGGCCTTGCTCCTGGAATGGAAGCAGCCTGGCCTCAGCTCAGGAGAGTCTGCACAACACCTTATAGACAAAAGAACTCATGTTGCAGCAGAATTCGGGCGGGATGTTGCTCATGAGATTAGACCCACACCAAAGAAGTTCCCAGAAGACTGTCTCTCGTGAGAAGGACCCCTAGCTAAGTAGAGAACCTCTTTTCCTGATTAAACTGACCAGAAGAATCCCTCAACCTGCCCCCGTCTGTGTTGCTGGTTTGGAAAGAGGGAAGGGGGGGGTGAGTGCAGAGATTGCTTCTTAAGAGGGTGGGGGTGAGAGCAGAAAACTGTCTTGAGAGAGAGAAAAACAAGTAGAGATAAAGAGTATTTGTAGTAGAAGAATTGGGGTGATGAGTAAATTTGAGAATCTGCTCTGTAGACTGAAGAGACCCCACACCCTGCCCCCCCCACCTGGCTTGTTGACTGTAAAAGAAGAAAGGGGGTGAATAGTATAGGTTCTTAAGAGGGAGGGGGGAGTGAACAAAAACTGTATGAAAAGTTTATTTTTGCCTGCATTTATCCTTCAACTCTGTTAGGTAATTAAACACTTTTTGCAACTTTAAGCTTAGAGCCTGGTTGCCCTCTTTTCGTGCGTCCTCCTGGCAAATGTCTGGTCTCAAATCCATGACACCATGAAACCCTTCTCCTTTGATCTCACCTCTCCTGCCATGTTTCTGTGGTAGGTTTTTCGGAAACTCCCTGGTTTTCGCAATCCTGGATCGCCACTTCCCTCCTGAAGTGCCAGCGAGTATGGGGTGCAGTGGGGTGTTTCTTGATTCAGAATTTGATTTTTGGGGTTCCCTTCTCTCCTGGCTGGCTTGCCAGAACTGATGCCTTAAAAGCTGGTAAAATAAGAGGCAGACATAGCAGTATAGGGAAAAAGGGTATTACCTTGGTTTTAATAGGATCCCAAGTGCCCCCTTGTCAAAGGTGGAACCACACCGAGATGCACACCCATGTATGATGCGTATACAATTTTGTGGACCTTACAAATTAGCGTATCTATCTAAAATCCCCCAATAAGAAACTTAACAAATGAAGTAATTATCCCCCTATTCTAATTATGTCCCCCCAAATGAGACTATAATCTAGTTTACAAAAACATGTTCCAGAGAGGAAGCCGGAAGCCCCATCCAAGGTTGGAACCTGTAGTTCTGAGATGGTAGGGATGTTTTGTCTTCCCCAGAGAACCCCAACCTAAGCTAAATCACAGAGTACAAGGGTTATAGACATGTAGGGCTAAGGTACAGGGAATGAAAGGTACAAGGAATGGGAAAGGGTATAAAAAATGTATAAAAAGGGTATGAAAAAGGATATAAAGAGAAAAGACAAAAAACCATCAGGCATCAACTGTTGCAACAAGAAACTAGAGGCAAGCTAAGCGGTAGGAGAAAGCTGCCTGAGTGCTTCAGCTTTTAAAGAGGCTGACACTTGCCTGCACCCCCCCCAACCCCACACTTCTGTTTCTGTCCATGCTGCCGGGTCTTAAGAAGACAGTAACAATTTTGGGCACAGATAGATATAGAATAAAATAACATTTTGGGTTACCCATGATGCCTAAAAAGCTGGTAAAAATGAGACACAGACACCGCAGTATAGGGAAAAAGGGTTTTACCTTGGTTTAATAGGATCCCAGGTGCTCCCTCGTCAAAGGTGGTGCCACGACGAAAAAGCCTCTGGGTACAACGCGTATACAATTTTATGGACTTCACCAATTAGCATACCTATCTAAAATTTCCCAATAAGAAACCTAACAAATGAAGTAATTGTCCCCTTATTCTAATTACCTCCCCCCCAAAAAGGCTACAACTTAGTTTACAAAAACATGTTCCAGAGATGAGGCTCTGTCCAAGGTTGGTGCCTCATGTTCTTGAGATTGTGGGGATGTTTCGTCTTCCCAAAGAATTCTGAACTAGGCTAGAGTACAAGGGTTATAAACATGTGGGGCTAAGATACAGGGAGTAAAAAGTACAGGAATGGGAAAGGGTAAAAAGTATATTAAAAGGGTATAAAAAGAGTATAAAGAGAAAGGACAAAAAACCATCAGGCATCATTTCTCTTTTTTTTAGAGACTAACAAGACTTTACCTTGTCTAGTCTCTAAACTATATTACATTATTACAGCACTAATTTACATAACTAGCTATATTAAAAATAATAACTATAATTACAATTATAAGAAATGTTTCTTTTACTTAGGCTCAGTCTGGTAACCATGAAGTGAGGGCGTGGAAGATATGGTCAAATTTTAAGGTGTAATTTTTGGACTCCATACAGAATTTGAATATCTTTTGATTCGCCCCAATCGAGCTCAGAGACACTTCAGAGACCAAATCAGAGAAGTGGGTATTTGCTTTATTCAGTGCACCGGATGTGTGGGAATTGTTTCCACTAAACACACACACACCAGTACTTCCAAAGGCACAGTGTTATAGGTAAAATTCATGAATATTCATTACATTCCCCAGGATAGGAGTGGTTACACAAATTACTTCTCATTAATATTACTAGTGATTTCTTGTGCTCAATGGCAAAAGGATTCCTTTTGCCCCCTTTTATCTTGATAAGATTAAGGGAATCCACAAGGCCAGAACTGTTATCAGCCTTCAGCCCTGGACGGGCGCCGTGCTGGTGGAAGGGGAAAAATCTCAAAGAAACAAGAATGGTTGAAGTGCAAATAGATTTGGGTTTTCTGTTTGACCACTTCTTTCTCAATCCCCCCTTTTCTTTTTGTAATTTTGTAATTCTTTACAAATCTTGTATGTCATGAAAGTAAGTACTTTTCTATCTCATATCTAAATTTGTACTTTTGCCATTGAATATAAGCATCTCAATTCTAAATACATAATATCATACAACAATAACTACTATTGCAGACAGTAAATAATAATGCAATAACACAAATAACTATTACATACATTTGTTTAAGTTAGGATTAACATAATTGCAACAGCTTGTATTTATAACTGTACATACTCTTTCTCTTCTGGCATACAGCAAATCTATAGTTAATTGTGAGATGCCCTTAATCTTGATTTGCTGTGCTCTTATGGCATCTGCAGTGGCATTCATTATGGTCTCTACAGTGGCAGAAAGATTCTTCTTTAGTTTACTTACTTCGGGCCAGTGTATAAATTACCTGGCAAAGCTGTGAAATCTGGTGGGTTTATCTATTAGTATAAAAGTTCAGAGTAAGCTTTGGTAGTTGAGGAACAACACTAATGAGGAGAGATACTGGTCTTATTGCACAGCGACTTTGTCATTCCAAGGGCAAAACTTTATGGGCACTGTGTTCATATATTTAATATCAACTCTGCCCTGGGGGCATTGGCTTACTAAAGAGAAACGACGAGAGGGAAACTCACAGCAGTCTCAATATGAGATATAAAGTAAGCTCCATTTTATTTCACCAAACGAGAAACTTATATACTGTTACAGAAGTTACTATTCATAGCTACACACACACCTGCAGTCTGTTCTCACACATTCAGGGATCCTCCTGTTAACTCCCTTATTCTTTTCTCATAACACTTCTGACTCCCTAATCTTTCTCATGACATTCTTCCCACAGAACATTCTCAGGTAAACAAGCCACTGTAGCTTGCTGGAATTTTACTGAGGCCTGAGAATGCTGAAGCCCTGCTCAGGTTTATTCAGTTAGCATAAGTTTTGCTGGAAAACTGCGTTTTCCAACAGCTTACTCTTGGGCTTTGGTCTTACCTTAGTTTGATTTTTATTTTACATATTAGCTTCCCTATAGGTCTAGAATTTTGAGCAGTTCTTTTGAAGAAAAAGAAGAAAGACAGAATCTATAGAAATTCTAAGAGGAATGTTAATTCTTTTGGCTTTCTTAGGCCCTCCATTCCCCAGTGGGTTACTCTGGAGTCAGGGATGGGGAGAATGGAGCACTGCCTCTGCTGTGTCCATGACCGGACCTCACTGCAGGGCTGGGATGCTCTGGGGGTGAGGTAAGGGGCAGTTCACTGTCTCACCAGGGCAAGGCCTGACCTGCCCCTTCCCCACACGCACCCCACACATAGGCATCTTGAAGTGTCTCAGAGACATTAATTTTTCCAGTTTTGGCAGCTCACATCATGGCTCCAGACAGTGATCAGGACCACTGATAGCTTTTCTTGGTTGTAAAATGGGGTACTTTTTCCTCACCTTGGTGGAATTTTTAGCAAACAGAGCAGAAAGGAAAGAGGAAAGCATAAATGATAACTGACTAAGACTCTCGTACTGTTAGTTTTTTGCTTGTGATCTTTTCTCCCCCTTTTTTCTAGTCACAAATATTAGCCACTTGCAAAAATACATTCATGTTGCAGTG